>NC_089695.1:7494869-7797900 GCF_031753505.1 Anomalospiza imberbis
GAGGCCCCTGCCCATGTGGAGCCTGCCCATGTCACTGCCTATCAGGTACCAGCCCATCTCTTCATGATCACTCTGAGAGCAAATGCATTCATTCCGACATATCATGGCTGAGTCTTCTGTGAGGCTTAAATATTGCAGCACAGCCTTCCTGCCACATAGTATAGGAAAAAAACTGCTCAGACCTCTTAAATAATCTAATATTTTCCATTTGTTTACTACTTCCACATTTTACTTTCTTTGTTGCAGCCCTAGAGCTGTGCTTCAAAATTTCACAGTGGTTTACTGATGCAATCCCCTCTGACTGCCCCCCTGAACTGTTATGCTAGGTCAGTCTTGGGGGACGGCCGAGGAGCAGAGCTTCAGAAGCCAGGAGAGAGAGGCTCAGTTTCCATGTGTTTATTTTCAGGGGAGAAGGAGGAAAAAGAGACCGAACAATGGCGGAGTGGGTTTTTATCTAGGTTCTTGGGGGTTGGGGCCATCTGGCCTCTGGCCAATAGGTTCCCTCTAGGGTTTAAGGGTGATTCTAACATTCCTATCTGTGGGGGTCTGCTGCAGGGTGATACCATTCCTTAAAGAACTGCAACAGTTTACTACATACATTTCTTTCTGAAGATTGGCGGTGTATTAACACTGTGTTCTAAAAATAAGTTGGAAAACTTCAACTTGACTCTTAATTGAAGCTTTACTAATTGTCTATCGGGATTCATTTTGATAAAAATATAAATGATTTCTCACTGGGTAAATTTCAGCCATTTCTAATCTTTCCTTCTAATTTCTGTATTGATTTGAATTAATTGTTATTCCAGGATTGCAAGCTCTTCCCTATGACTGTCTAATGACTTTTACCAATGCTTTATCACATTTGCTTTGAATTTTAATGATTCAGGAGATGGAGAGTTTCAGCAGCCATTGCTGCCTAGAAAGGAAATTGGTTTTCCTTGGTTAAAAGATATTGAATGTGCTGTTCTTTCTAAATTTCAAAACTTTGGGTTTTCTCATGATTTGTTTTTTAAGCTTACTTTTTTAATGTCTTGATGAAGTCACATTTTGACCTAAGCAGTAACCTAAATGGTCTCAGAGCTCCTGGTTGGAATCAAGAACTGACATGGTTTACCATATAGTTTCCTCGATTTTATCAGCGATTATCCACACATACCTTATCTCTCCATTTGCCATAGAAAGCCGTTTTTAATTGTCAGGTGAGGGAGGAGATGGCAAATTTTCTCTTCTCCCACTTTGCAGAATGCCCTTCCCATTTGTGCTTTGCTGTCTGTGTAACTTCAAGCCTCCCAGAGAACAGCTCAAGTGTTCTCTGGGGAACATGAATTACCGTAGTAAGGTCTTTGTTTTCTGAAATCTGTAATGTAATGGAAATATAACCTCCCGACATCATGTAATCTAACTGCTCAGCCAACACTCTTGGAGACAAGATTTTGTTCCAGCAGGGGATGAAATGGTGAATTGCAGTTCAGAAGTAAATGTATGTGTGGCTGAAGCAGTGAATTCAGCCAGCAGCTGCTGGGGTGGGTTGTGCCTCTGCTTCTGTTGAGAAAATGGGAGAAGCATTTCTGACACACTGAATGTTGTAAAAACTGATAGGAAAATGTTGCAAGTTCCTTTGACCAGTGGCAATTAGTTTAAAAAACATAGTCACTTTGCCACACAAGCATTTTCAGACAGCCCATAATTGAGGCCCTTAATCTTGGGTTGTTTTGGGGTTTTTTTTTACACAGCAGATTTTTATGGGGAGTGAAGAGTCAAGTTCTATTTGCTCACATAAAAGCATGGGCTAACAAAACCCCTACTTTTCCTTTTCTTAAGAAAGCAGAACAAAAGAGGAAAGAGCAAGTGGGGCAGGAAGGATGGAGAGAGAAAAGATAGACACAAGTGTCAGATGGGAGGAGACTTTGGGAAGACTGAGATGGGTAACACTTCACTTCTTCCAAGGCAGATTTAGGATTGCTGTCTTAAGTACTGTGTTATATTTCACTAAAATTCAGAATTTCAGCAAATCACCTTAGAATGTATATTGCAAATGCAGTTTATCCCAGGTCTGGGAGTAATAGTAATAGAGCTTAGAAATATGAGGAATTTTTGTATCGCTTTTATTTCTGGGGTTTTTATTCTCTCTTATTCACAGAACAATGAAAAGTGCTAAAGTGGTTATGTTTGTGGGGAAAAAATCCTGAATATCTTGGCATAATATTCAAAACTGGTAAATTCAGGGAGGAGCTATTCTTCATATCAAGTTACAAACATCTCCTGGGTGACTCCAGGGGATAATCTAGGTAATTTGTAAAATTATTGTCATGTAAGAGTTTAATTCCTAAAAGGATCACAAAAAAGCTGTTGTATGCACAATTAGAATAGGTACAGGTAATCTGCCTGGTATAGTTGCTTCCATTTAGTGAATTTCAGTGGTGTTTTCTTGCCGCCTTTTAATTAACTTAATGTAAAATTGAGTTTCTAGGGCGAGTGATAATTTATGTGCCAGTATGTCCCAGTGTTTGTTCTTGAGACAGAAGACTGATGCTTTAAACTGACTGAAAATGTTTCTTCCTTTTCTGTGTGACAGTTCTTTAACAGATTATACACAGAAACATCTTTACCTAAAAATCAGATTCATCAACAAATATGTCAAACACACATTTAATCCCATTCACTTGACGAACACAAATAATCCATAAAGGTGATTTATTATTGCCACTTGCTTTATCTTGCATGATCAAACTATAATCAATAAGAGCTATTAGTCTTTCAAGTTAGAGATTTATAGACCTTGGTCATGGAGTAATAGCCAATATGCACATAAAAATCGGTTTGAAAAGCCTTTGCTTTTACATTCATATGTCCTTGAGACTCAGATACCAAATTGGATTTCATATCATGAAACAAACTGGATTATAATAATCTTAAATCAAAGAAATCAGAGGGGGAAATGGGTTTGTTAACCTAGCAATTGATTTCTTTTCCACCTATATCATACTGGAAATCAAGCTACTCAGCATTTTTAAAACTATGCATGCAAAACAGACTTTTCAACAGTTCTTCCCTTAAGATCTGTTATCCTGTGGTGGTTTAGGTCTTGCTTTGTAGTGTGTCAGGATCAACCCTGGGGCTTGCAAACAGCTCAGAGCAGGCTGATTCCAGAACTCTGTGTATTGCATTCATTTTTGTCACAGTGATTTGTACAAGTTACAATTCCAGCTTCCAGTTAGTAACTTATAATTTCTTATAGTTCCTGTGACTTTAAAATTTGTCTCCCCTCAAATTTAAATAATGTGGAAAAGATAAACTTTTAAACTTAAGGTTGCCTTACTTCAGAATCATAGATAAAACAAAAAGTTCCATTTTTGGGGGGCTGCTGTTGCCTGCAGACTCAAGTTAATACTGTCATATCCATTTACCTTATATTTAATTGCCAGCTGGTTTTATTATCTTTGGGTAATCTCCTTTCTGAATTCCCAGATGATCCCTAATTCTTAATATGGAGAGCTGACAAGAAACTCTGCAATAATAAGAGGTAAAAAAAAAAAGGTTTTCACCTACTCCAGCTACAAAAGTACTAGCTGTGGTTTAGTTTTAGGATTAAAGGCTTGGTATGTATAGGTAAGGGGGCTGAAAAAACTCTAAGGTCTCAAAGTTAAGAGATGCACAAATCACCTGGGAGCAGAACAATTCCTATGTTCTTTAAAATATTCTCAGCTCAGCTTTGTGCATTTCAATAAAACAAGGTAAATTAGGGTTCATACAATGTGCCTGAAGTCTCTGCTTTTCTCAACGCTGTGTTTGACAGAAGTTAAGATATTTTGACTGTTGAAGTTTCATTTTGACTCCACGGGTGGGAGATGGGTACACTGAGAAAATAGTTCCAGTGTTTCCTTCCTTTTTGACACACTGTGGTAGACAGTTGGCAAACTGCTGTTACATTAATCCTTCCAGTGCAGATAGTAAATCAAGTATACAATGGTATCTGTATAGGAGCAAATTCATTTCATCCTATCTCTGTGTGATGGCAGAGGCATTGCTCTGTGAGAGTATGTGAGGCCAAGGCAATTAAAAAGTCCTAATTTTTGTGGACTTTTATTTATACATTATTTATTAGAATTATATACTTGGATCTATTTGAAGCTGTCTTTTGGCTCATCATTATAACCTCAAAGTGAAGATTTCCCACTGAAATGATAAATACTTACTTTTTTGAAGTAAGAAATTTGATGTTTTCTGCAGATGAGAGGCTTACCATATAGTTGGGTCTAACCTTTCACTGTTTCAAGTCATGAAATTATGCAACCATCAACAGGTGCTTCTAGGTTATTAATAAATTAAAAGTTAAATTAAGTTACTAATCAGGTAAAAAATATATTTAGTTTTCTTTTCAGAATGTTATTATAATTACCCATAATACACCAACTGAATGTTTCATTGTCTTTAAACTGACAGCACTTTTTTCCTCTTTACATATACAAATTAATTTAAATTCTACTTTTATTCTAATATGTTTTTTGGGTTTTTTTTATTTTGCTATCTGCTGCCTCACCAAAATGTCACTAAATATTTTTATTTTTCCTGAGAGAGTAAAGAAGTGTTTGGACAATGCTCTGGGGCACATGGTGTAAATTTGGGGCTGTCCTGTACAGGGCCAGGAATTAGATTTAACCATCCTTGTGTCCCTTCCTACTTAGGATATCCTATGATTTTCATTGGTTTTGTATCATTTGAGATAGTGTATATATGTTCCTCTCCTAGGGACACACCAAAATGAGTTTTAACACATTAAAAAAAAAGAAAGAAAAGTGTGAGATCTTTCCTCTTCCCATTCATATAAGAACCCCTGGAAATTGCTATGGATTGTTCAAACTTCTCTCTGGAAATAAAACTTTTCAGTTTTACCCTCACTGGTGAATGAGATATGAAACACCCACTGGAGTAAAGGATGATGTCTAAGATACGATTCCTGAATTTTGATATATGAAGAGATAAATCCCCTTCATGAAATAGGACACAAGGAATAAATTGCTTGATTGTGGCTCCTTTTTAGACTGGCTTAACCTTGAGGTAACAAGGCTCTCAAATTGGTGAGAAACCAGTTTAGGCACCCAAGAGCTGAAGCATTTTCTGTAGCCACAAGTATTAAAGCCTCACTACTCTACCACAGCTTCTCATCTGAAAAGAGAGAAAGACCTAACTTTTAAGGTTCCAGAGGATTTGCTGAATTTTCCCCACAATAGAAAACTCGGACAACATGCTGTGTGGGACCAGGTCAACTGTTATTTAGTTAAACAGCAACAGATAGTTGTAGAGATATTTATTCTGCAGTAGTATCTAGATGACAAGAATATTAAATAAAATACTGGTATGTGTTGGATGGGTGGTAAGTTGAGAGTCTGCAGCAATTCCTTCCCCCCAAATGGGCTGTAAGTAGGTTGGAGTGCTGGCAGCTGATATTTAGGATGTAATCTGAAGAAAGCAGGAAAGTAGAAGCAAGGGCAAACTGTAGAGTGAAATGGAGATAGAGCAGTGAAAGTAGGAACCTTGATAATGTTTTCTTGCAATATAACAACTGCAATTCCTAAATCACTTAGCCCTAGGGGAAGACGCTTCTTCCACAACTGTTGAGTGAGATATAAAGGGAAATACTTTTACTGGAGAGCCAGAGCTGTCCCACCACAAAGGGCATCCTAGTTTGAAATGTGATATGGCACAATAATGTTACTAAAACCAGCCAAAGTTCATATCTGTGTTAAAAAAATTATTATTAGAGTTTCTTAGCCCTGTGACATGATTTGTGTCTTAAGGAGCTTGATGTCTAGTGCGCAGCTCTTTCTTTGTTTTTATTCATTTGTTTGACAATTTATGTTACTCAGATTTTGTCACCTACTGTACTAAATCCTCTGGAGCCTGGTGAAAAAGAGTATGTTTGTCCTGTTTCATGAATAAAGCTGATTTCTTCAGATTCTCCAGGGAATAAATGGAGACAAGTTTTCACTTTCAGCATGTGTGTGTTACTGCTGGCATCTGGCAGCCAGTGTGCCCATTGCTGGTAATAAACAAGACACAAAATATACTGTTTTATTTGTAGATCGCTCTCCCTGGTTTGCTTCAAGTTTCCTTTTCTACCAGCTGTCACTGAGTTTAGGAGTAATGATCTGGCCTCAATGGACTGGTGATTGCTACCTGCCAGGGAAGCAGCTGGAAGAAGTATAAATACTTTCCTTCTATTTCAATACATGTTCATCTTTCACTAATGTGTTTTCTGGGGTTAAAGATGTGACCGATTCACTCTAGGTCTGTATGGTCACAACTGGGCACCTTTTCAGTCATCAGCTGTGGTAGCTTTACCACGTCAAGATCATTGGGTGGCATTTGCTCCAATGGCTGCTACTGTCTTCTGGTATAAATGTTCATTAGCAGTGCCTTCATGAGCATTTCTCTACTCTAGGTCTAAAGCAGTTATTTAAAAATAAGTTAATTTCCCTTTTGGTAATATTTTCCGTGTTTCTATTCCATTTCCTTCTCTGTACTTAAAGAGACAGCAGTCTGGCATGTCATACCCAGAGATAACAGGCAGTTTTTCTTAGGGATTTCTGATGGACTAGGAAAGCAGGTAAATCCAGCCTGACTCATCAGATCCTGTCTTCTTATTAAATCAGTTGCCATTCATTATTTCTAAACAAGTCTTGCACTAACTGTAGAGTGAGGTTTGCAAGTACTCTGTGTTTCAAGAATCTGAATGGTATCTAATGTATGTGAGGTTTAGTTATTTATTAAATTAGGTACAAAACATAAAAGAATCAGAGCTACAGCTCCAAACTCGCTCACATGCCCTGGATGGAAAAAAACCTTTACATATAGCACAACATATTCTGTGCAGTTTGTGCCCAGCAAAGGGTGGAGTTCGGGTGGGCTGATCCCTAGCCCCCTGTGCTGCCCAGGACAGTGTGCACCTGGGGAGTCTGGAGTGATGAGACAGTGGTGCTGGCTGCCTTCCTAAAACCTGTAACTGTAGCTGTACTGTGTGAAAAAGGTCAGCTCCAGATTGGAAAATGATGAATGCTTTGGTGCTGCTTCATATCATTACACTTTGATCAGAGGTAAATTAATTTGTATTTTAAGCCTATCCTTCAAGTTTAAGGCCTATTGATGATATTGAATGATGTGTCACCAGATCTTTTATGACAGTGGTTTCTATTGTCTGATATAAATAAATTTGGCAGACCAGGTCTGTGTTGCATCTTGCTTTCTTCTTGAATTGTTTGTACTTTCCCTTACAGAATGAAGAAATTGTTTTTTCTTCTACTACCAAGCAAATGCCATGTAATAACTGAGCAATCTGAAAAATTCAGTCAAATGTGTCTGCATATTTGGGGAATAAATAGATTATAACTGTGTAAGGGGTGTAAATATAGCTGAGGGAGAAGGGGGGGTGCAGAGGGGACAGGTTTTTACTCCATGTGAAAACTGACCTTTTTCCCTTACATGAATCTGTGTGCAAGGTCTCTCTCAAGCTACATATATTGATTGTTTTCCAAAAAGAGACATTAAACTTACAGTTAGTTATTTTGCCAATCACTGAGAATAGGACCCTCCAGCAAAAGAGGATTTTACCATATTTGGGTATTTTTTTATGATGATATAGGATTTTTATGTTGTTTTCAATGACATTTGAGTTGCAGGGGGGATTTCTTTGGTGATGCTTGGAGCAAAAACAGAAGTATGGCAATTCTCTCTGTGGTACTGGTGACATTTTGTGTTTCATTTATCTTATGGAGACTATTAACATGGGATCAGATATGTCAAAAGGAAATTTCTATTTTTTTAAATAAAATAATTGTGTTCAATTTCTGTTGATTTTCTGTGTTGCGGTCACAGGTACAGGGGTACATTTAACAAAGGGATTGCTTGTGAGTAGCATATTTATAAAAGCAAATGTGCAGCTCAAAGAAACTTTAAGAAATGTGGGAAAAGAGACTGGGATGGATATAGTGGATCATATCCAACATTTTCAACTACTCCTGAACACAAGCTAAGAAGCTTACTATGAAACACTTGAGTGTTCTGAACTTATGATTTTCCATTAAAAAATCCTGTAAAAAATAAGTTTTTCTTCTGCTTTCTTACAAAATTTCAGTAATTGCTCCTGCTTGTGTTTGTGGTCACAAAGTTTCTGTGATGTAGCTAAATGCTGCATCACTAATGATTCAGTGTTGATTGATCTTAGAACTGAGGAGGAAGAGAATGATCATAGGAAATTGGCTTTAAGGGCACTGATGAAAGGCAAAGGATGCACCATGTGACACCTGGTTATAAACAGCATGTACAGAAGTGATTGGATTGAAAAACAGGAAGGGAGCAACTCAATAAATAGACAATTACAGGCAGTGTATTCTTTTCTGAATATTAATGATTCTGTTTGCAGTTATAGAATGAAATTAATTATTGCTACTAACATAAATATGACCTGTTCAAAGCATTTCATGAAGGAAATATATATTCTTTCCATTCAAAATACAGTTTTTCAGAAAAATTAAGATTGTAGTTAATGGTGTAGCCCACTGAATATCTGATTGCTTCCAGCCATTGAGCCAGGACAGAAAGTATCCTTTTGCCTTAAATTACCAGCTTGATGAAGGAATTATATTTTGTATTTCATTTAGTGTTTCAGATCAAAAATTCTTCAGGTTCCATATCTTGAACCATACAAAAGAAGGAACTGAATGAGCTCATTTTCTGTTGATGCATGAAAGAGGGTGGTGAATCTAGCAGAAAAATTGGCTTTTTGAGGGAGTGCACAGGAGACAAAGTCGATTTGATCTCTGTCAGTACTTCAAAAGTTGTGGGATTCAGGCAAATTCCTAGCTCTGTTTCTATTATAAAGTTACAACTACTTTTTTCTAGTCTAATTTCTTTGCAAAAATGATCTGCTTTACGATGCATAGCATAGTAGGGATTTTCTATTAGTTAGGGCCTTTAAGCAGGATTTTTAGTAATGATCTGTATACTCATGTGTCAGTGAAGTAGGGTAAAATAAGAATTGGAATTAAGAGCTGTATAGAAAGTCATAAAATGAAACTTACACTGAGACTTCGTTGGAGCATTTGGAACAGGGGCTCTGAATACCTTCAGAAGAGTTTGTGGCATTTTCCTTCAGCCTCCAACTTTCTGCAGAGATTTTTCTGATGTCTTTGCATGGCATCTGGGAAGTCATCATTTTTCATTCAGTTCATAATTCCCAGCAGGAACCCCTGGCATGGCAAGAACTCTTAGCCTGGGTTAGTCATTCTGGAAAGTTCAGTGACTGCTTGACAGCCCACCCCTCCCACAGCCTTGATTATCACAGTAATGCATATTCACTATTTGGTGTTTACTGCAAGAGAAGCTGTAAAATTTCAACTTTTACTTTTAAACATGTTATAACAAAGGGGATGTTTCAGCCCTAGGCTGGACATCTGTGCTTAATCCTTTATTTTAGCCACTGGGTGGACATCTGCACATTGTTCCTTCATCTTGAGCAAATATATTTATTTATTCTTTTTTGAGGTGGGATTTAGAGTAGAATGCAGATGGAGGACCTCATTCACCTTTTCCGATGAGGTGCCGTCTTCTCATTTTATTAGACCTGTTCCCCATATGTCCAACAGCTAAGGTGTGCCTTCTACTGGCAGTCTTGGTTTGACTCATTTTTGGTTTAATGTAAATGTTGCAGCAAACATCTTAATGGCACAGAGAACTCTTATTGATTTATCTTTTCTCTCCTGCCAGCTGCTGAATGCAAAGTGAAGAGGAGTAATTCCTTGGATTTAAGGGAATTCTGTATGCAAGGTTCCTGGAGGAAAAGGGAAGGGATTTTGATGCAACACTTAAATTATAGGCACCTTATCTTGTAAGGTGCCTGGTTTTTAGTTTTCCACAAGGATTTCCTTGGTCAGATTATATGGCCTGATATTGTCTCCTTGTATCCAGTTTCCTTTCTTCTTCAGCCTAAAGGAACGTTACTGTGACTACATCACAGACTCCAAAACAAAGGCCACAGAGGAATTGCTCTTATACTTCACTGTTGTCTCCATTCCTTCCTTCTCCCACTTCACTCTCAGATGTATTTATACTGTTTTTCCAAGGATCCTCCTATGATTTCACACAAGGAGAAAGAGCTTACATTGTCTCCCAATGTAGGGAAATAATGCTCAGAAAGCTTTCACAAATGTTGGTGTCTTGGCTATTTTAGATTGTTGTTTCCATATCAATTGAATTCCATGCAAAATAGTAGCAAATATATGGTTGGTTTCACGAAGATGCCCAGAGAGAGAAGTGAGTTAAGTGTTTGGTAGTTTTGGGAACAATTTTCACCATCTTTACGTGTGCACTTATGCTCAGCATTTGCAGAGAAGCAGGATGCTCTCTGAGGCCATACAAAAGATGTACAGCTGAACAAGAGATGGCAGATGTTCTGGTTACAAATCATTAGAGAGTCCTGACAGAGACTTTAAATAGTCATGAAGGCTGGCTGGATACAGGCTTCTTAAAAGTCCAACTGCTTCAAATTGCAGTGATGTTGCTGGAAGCTGGAGGCAGAGATCAAGGGTAGTGGCTGTCCCTTAGGGCAAAATTCTCAACTTGAACTCTTCTCTGCACAACAAATCCTAAGCATGTCATGCCCTTGTTCCATGCATAGGGTTTGCATTAATCTTAGAGTCCCTTTCTTGTTTGGTGGTTTTGTTTGTGGGGTTTTTTTAAGTCTTGCTCCCTGAACCAGTGAGGAGGCATATTAGTTTGTTACTGTACTAAATGCTAGAATCCACAACATCAGGTTTTAAACTTTGACATCCATGGTAGGGAAAAGGTGTGGGACACACTAAGTCTTTGAAACCCACAGAGTTACTCCGTGGATAATTTGATGTTGCCCACGGTAGAATCTCTACCTCAACATGTTTGAAAGAAACAAAAGTTGAAACATTTCCATCTCCCATTAACCTCAGAGGAACCAGCCAGTGTGACCACAGAAGCAGCACTACAGGAGCAGTGCAACTTTTCTCTCTGCTTCTTTTGAAGGCATGGCAATGGCCTTCACAGTGCACTGTGTACAGATTAATTTATGGATTTGGGAATCCTCTTCACAGACTTCTGCTTAAACTGAAAGCTGCAGCTAGTCAAGGGAGGGCACAAGAGTGGATACAGAGGATAAAGACAGCTAAAAAAAATGGAACAAGCAATTGCTTGTCAGAAAGACTTCTAAATTAGAGAAAAGTATTAAGCAGGGCTCCCAAAGGGGTAGTCCTTGAACATAGTCAGTATCTGATGTGTATACATGACTGACAGGGAGAGTGAACTAGTTAGTTGCTTATTAAACTAAATTTGGAGCAGCAGAGGATGTGGAACAAATAATAAAGGAGACTTGAAAGAATTCCAGACTTAAGTATGAGCCCTAGTGTATTAAGTGAGCTTTAATACAGATAGATGTATACCACAATAGAGCAAACAGGAAAAGTGTTCTAAAAAAAAAAAAAAAAAATTAAACTGTAAGAGAATAAAGCTCAATGGCTGTAACTCTTACAGCCTGAGTAAAAAGGTGCAAAGAACAAACAGCATGACTTACAACTATTGTTTCCCATTGAATTAATTGATTCACTCAAGTAGCACCAGATTTTTGCCATATTTACACACCTGATTACTTGGCCCACAAATTATTCCTAGTCCTTTTCCTGAAAATATTTCAAAGTATTAGAGAGAATTGATTTGTGAGGCAATTCTCACTACTGATTTTTCCCAACAGTAAGAGGAACTGGGGCAATTCTGTGGTAAAAACTGTCTCATATTCCATTTACCCATCTGTAGGAATGAAACTACATGGAAAAAAGTGAAAATTTGGACTATTAGAAGCAAAGTAAAATAACGATATGGGTTTATTTTCCAGATATATGTGTTTTTCAGCAAAGTTAATAGTATGCCTATGCTCTCTGGTATTGTGCTGATATACATCCACAGTGTTCTGGAAATCACACATGTTGTGCTGGGGCTGGCAGGGGTCCCCTTTTCTCTCTATTGCCCTGATGTGCTGGATCTCCGCTTCTCCTGTCCATGGATACAATGTAAATGTATTACCAAATGCTGTCCAGCTAGATCTGTGGCCAGACAACTTCAGGGCAGGTTACTGGTAGAGGCCCCTTAGCACCAGAGTGGCAGGAAGCATAGGAGATATGTGCCTGCTCTGTCCAGGATCTGCTGCCACAGCAGGAGTGCAGGAACTCTCTCCATGGGCTGTGGCAGCATTTACCAGCTCTGTCTTTGCCACATGTAGCTGCATCCCTCCTCCTGTAGGTGTATGGACAGTGTTCAGACCACTCTGGGGGACAACAGGAACCAGCCAGGCTTTGGGGTAGTGAGTGCACATCATCTCAAAAGCTCTTCCTCATCTCCTCTGATGAAAAGACTACAGGGCAGTTATAAACATCCTGCTGCTTCAATCTGACAGAACCTTGCAATCCTTTATTGCTGGCATGAAAGGATCTGTAAATCCAAGGTCCTTGTCCTTTTCCTTACAACTGACTTCTGTGAGTTACATGCCCCATTTTGCAGTATTTCATTTTTACACAGCCCAGAGGAGCATTGTAGAGTCATGTACCCAGAACCCTGCACAGAACGGCAGTGCTACAGTGCTGCTGGCCAGGTGAGGCTCCAAAGAAATCAGTGCAGCGAGGCAAAGCATTTTATTTGCTGTTGGTAGTGTAGTTATATTTTATTGTCTTGGCTGCCACCTTGGACAGCTTTTCTGGCACCGGCTGATGTGGGTTAATCATGGTTACTGGGGCAGAGATAGGGTTGTGTATAAATTACTGCCATCAGCTTGGAGAAGGAAAAAATCAATAGGAACTTCTGATCATTTTATTTTCAGTTTGGAAATGGACTGGTAAGAGGTTTTGGTAATGATTTAAAATGCATCTTAGAAATGTTTTTAATTATGATTAAGATAGCTGCTAAATTTAACAAGATACAATTAAATACCAGTTTATTAAGTTTGAATTTGTTGCTGATTAGCGGTTACGCATGATGTAGGTTTTTAATGTTCCTTGATACTGAATAAATGGTTTGGATAATCAGTTGGTATATAATGTATTAATCTATTTCAAAATGCAAAGAAAAACATGCAGTTTTGAGTGGTGCATTATACCTGCCCCACCTATTCCAGACCTGATCTCTTGCATTGGGCCATTTAAAGAAACTGCAGCAACTGTAGGACAAGGCTTCAGAAGCTCATTGAAATAGGATTTTTGGGGTTTGGTTGGTTGCTTTGTTTGCTTTTTGGGGTTGGTTTTTTTTTTTTTGGGTTGTTTTTGGGTTTGTTTTTGTTTTTGGTTTTTTTTGAAGGCTGCTGTATGACTTGTATATGGCTGTGTTGCAAAGAGAGCAATGATCACTCAGAGGCATGGTAGCTTTAATCTTTATCCCACCTTGGGCTCCACTGAACAGGATCCAGCTCAGCCTTAGCTATGGCACCTTCATTGCTGCTGCTTAATACTTCAAAATATTTGTCATTGAAAGCACTGTCAGTAAGAACACATGTGGTGCCTTCAGGAAATCCGATTTTAATTTAGAAGCTAGAAGATTTACCAAATGTCTGTTTTGTTTTCTGTATTTTTAGAATTTACTTTTTAATGGAATGCTTTGGAATACTTTTGCTTGGAGCAAGCACACAAGCTAATGTTTTCAATAATTAGTGCTTAAAACACCACTTCTTCACAAGCTGTTGTTAGCTGTGTTACTTTCATGGGGATTCAGAGATTTTGGAAAGCTACTTTGCCTGTGCACAGGGTTTTCAGGAGGCATTTGCTGTGATACAGCACTGATACCTTAAAGTCTGAATAGTGGTGCAATTTAACTTTTTAGTTAAGTGCATTCAGATACCTTAAAGACTCAGGGCATACAAAGCTCATATTTGGGTTAGGTGGGAGTGTCAGCTTGATGTTGTGCCTCATACCATAACAAGGATGCAATATGCATCACTATAAAGACAGGCAGTTGCAGATTAGTATTTGCAGAGCGACAGATATCACAAAACAGCATAAATAGATTGTTACAGCCACAGAAATATCCTGCATACTTGGCTTTTCAATATCTTCCCCAGCTCTCTTGTCATGTCACCCCAGGTCCTCTTACTGAACTGTCTCAGTAATCAGGAGGAAAAAAAAACTTGAGCTCTTCTCATCTTATGACTGTTGAGTGGGTGAACTTAGACCTTGAATTTAAAATGTCTTACCAAATTGTTGTGTTACTTATAAGCCCTTGGGCAGTTCCGGCCTACCAGATGCTTTGAATGCACATCCTTCAGGTATCAGCTGTGGGATGCCCTGCAGAGCAGAGTAGGGGGAGTCTCTAGAGCCCCCTCCAAGGTCTGCTGCAATCGTGGTCAGAAGTGCCCCTGCCCTGTGACCCCAATCATCTTCACAGGATTTTGTTCCTTCTTACTTTTAACTTCTCATTATTAAAGTCTCATAGAAACTTTTTGAAGTCCATCAAATAGAACTGTTTTCAAGTGTCCAGAATTAATCCTCTGAGTAATAAAATAGTAAAAACAAGAACACATATGAAAAAAATAAACAAAATCTAATAAATATGTTACTTTATACTATTTTGACCATCAAAATTATCATATTGTGTTCTTGACTAAGAAGCTTTGCTTTGGTTAACAAGTGCCTGAAAGCTTATCTATATTTTTCCCTGGATCCATCAGTCAATCCAATAAAAGGTCCATAAGTCCCTATAAACATGGCCTCATTTACATTATTTATTAAAGCTACATGAGAACTGGAACTACAGTTTCATTGTAGTAGATCTTTTATGGAAGTGTGAGTCATATGAGTAATGTAGCCCTTATCAAGGAGATATCCAAATTTGTGGTTTGGTGTTTTGTTTGCATTTTTAAAACCTTCTTCAAAAATAAATAAGTAAAAAAACCACAACAACAACAAAAAACACTGTAAGATTTATTCCTTAATTTTGAATTGAAAGGACAACTTTAATCTTTGGTCCTTGCTCTATTACTTGGGGCTTTTTTCACTGAGCTGCTTTTTAAATCAGTGGTATATAATATTATTGATGTCTGCTTTGGACAGAAGCTTAGCATGGACTTTTCTGGCATGTCACTTAATGAAGAATCCAAGATGAATGATTGTGTTAGGGCCTGAGAGACTTGTCTCAACAAAATGCCCTTTGATGTACTGCCACCAGTGCATGGTGTGGTGCTGTCCTTGAACTGCAGTGAAAGGAGTCAAAACTAAGCCTTGGAGGCAAAACTCAAACTCTGATTTAAGCAGGAAGGCTCTATAATTGCTATGTAATGTAATCTATATTTGGACAAAATCTTTTGCTCTTTCTTGGGCAGACTGCCCAGAGCAGAGATATCTCTCCAAAAGAACAGCAGGTGGTATTTGGGGTATTGCCTTTCTCTTTTCTTATTGATCTTCTGTAGGCAATATGTCATTCTCAAGAACATAAATCTAAAACTTTCTTATGAAGACTCAAACTTCCTTCGAATTTCCAGCACCAGCTATTGAAAAGCTTATAAAGATCTTCAATAGCTGGTGCTGGAAATCCATATATTTCAGATTTGGAAAGTGTTTGATCTTTTCTTTTAAGCTATACAAGTAGCTAAATTTTAATATTTTCAGGAGAACTTCCACTCACAGAAGTACACTCTACGGTCTTTATTTTGGGGAGATCATCTAAGCTAATTCAGGCTTTGAGATGCATGGATTTCACAGATTTCCCTTTATGGAATCCTGGAGGTGGGAAAACTATTGTAACTCTTTAGGGGGTTATGGAAAAAGAGAACTCAAAGCCCTGCTGCACAAGGAATAAGTAACAGATAATCAAATGGGAGAGTTATGCCTCATAGCTGCTAATAGAAATGTACTTCTCAGCTTTATCTCCTTTAAGCAGTATATAGGGATTCTTGCAGGCTACAAATTTTGTGACTTAGTTGCATTTCCAAAGCCAAGTTGCCCTGAATGCAGTGTGTCCATCTGCCAGTTTTTGAATCTCAGACAAATTCAATTTTATTTTAAAATTTTATATTTTTTTGTTTCCATTTCTTTCTGCTATGTTTCTTTATAGTTGTAGTTAGGGAAATGAGTCAAAATCTGAACCATCACAGAGCCGCTGGAAGGAAGGATGACAGATTAATTTGGCCTAGACAGGTAGAAAACATCTTTGATCAGTAGTGCAGTTGTATTGCAACTCCTGCTATGTTTTCCTCTTTTTAAGCACGCTGCCTAAAGTGTTCCCACCAGATAATTAGATTAATATCCCAAAATTTTTTTCCCCATGCCTTTTGAAAAGGAAGCAGCATAGCATCCCACCAGAAAGATTGGATTGGATTGCTATTCTTAGATTAGAGAGCAGCAAACCACAAGACAAGAAAGCTGGGAAGTTGGTTGTAAATTTTAAATCAGGACTCTTATCCTCTTTCTGAAATTATTTAACCTTGAGCTTATTTTTCTCTGAGAAAATTATCTCTGATGTCAGAATCACTCAAATAATCATTGTCGCTTAGTCACAAGACTGAATTTGCTGGTTCATTGAATATGTCTTGCATTTATGGTTTTATCTAAGCCTGTGAAGAGAAAAATTACTGCAGCTGAAGGAAAACAGCTTTTTATTGGGTTTGGCTTAGATGTTCTATAAATAGTGGGATTCCCCCCAAATCTGATTATAAGAAAAAGCAATTACTGAATTACTGGGAACATTTTTAAAGTCTGTTTGCCTACAAGATTGATGCATGTTTCCCAAAGAGAGCATGAGGGGTAACATGTTTAACGCTCCCTGTGCAGCACAGAGGAAGGAGTGTTTGACTGCGAGGCAGCCCAATTAGATCAGTTGATTTTATTTATAAAATATTATTTATTTGCCTGTTCATTACTGTAGGTAAGGCTTTCTCAGGTAGAGAGACATATATACAAAATTTTAAGAAGCTTTTGAACATTCAACAGGAACAAGGTTTGAGGGAAAGTGTGCTTTGCAGCAAGAGCAGATTAAAAAGGCAGGCAATGGAACTGATCTCTGTACTTTTGTCTGAATCTTGCTCTTATTTGAGAGTGACAAAGAAAAAATGGTTGCTGCTGTTAGACTGGCAAGATAAAAGATATTACCTCTTATTTCACACAGTTTCTGCTGTGTAGGGAGACAGGCTCACGCCTATAGTCTCTGTGAAACAGATTTGAAAAGACAGTCTTGGTAAAAATCTAGGCTTTCTACATATCATAAAACTGTATTATCTTTCCTTCAACTCTCTCCTTATATAATTTCTCCCAGGAGTAGCCCTAAAAACATTTCTTCTTTGCAGTTGTATGTGTTAGGTGCAAATATTGCTTTTCCTTCCTCCAGACTGTAGTGAAATTTAAGCTGAGATTCATGATGTCTGGGGAAACTTGGTGTCCTCAGATGTCTCAATACCTGGAATAGAGAGAAGAGTTTTGTAAAAGACTGTTAAATTTACATTACTTTTGTTTCATACTGTGAAGTAATAAAACTGTAACATAAATTTTTTTTTTAAGAGATAGTAATAAATTCTTATTGTTTTACTGCATATTGTTCTTTTACCACAATATATTCTTTTTATTCATCTACTTAGTGATCATATCCACCTGTATTTTTTATCTCATGGAAATGTATTCTGCTGATTTTTCCTTGATTATAGTTGGATTACTTGGGAAGATTCAGATCATGATTCTTAGCCAGATCAAAGCGACTTCTCTTCCTTTATAAATCAAAATAGGGTTTTCCTCTCTTAGAAGAGCCCACTCGATCAGTGCCGCAATCACATGACTAAATAAAATCTAACACTGCCATCTAGTGCCTGCCTTCTGGGATATTACTCTGTTTTAGCCCGGTGGTATCAGAGAGCCTTTGAGTGTCACTTGTAACTGAGGAGTTCTCAAGTGAGAGAAACACTGTTTTTTTCCAAAACTTTCATTTTAGTCTATTTTTTGCCTCAAAGAACTAACTTCCTATCTAATGTCATAATAATATTAAGTGTTTTATAATATGCTAAGAACCTCAGCTTTTGCACAGTTTCTAAAGGATTGTGTTCAGTATTGGAGTCAACTGGGGTAGGAGGTGCAGAGAGTAAACTTCTGTCTGGAAGCTGTTTGAAGAGTTGACTCAAATGAGCTTCTTACCAGAGAGTCTGATTCACCTGGGGGGAAAAAAAAATCCCTTGGAGAAGGTGTCCCTTCAGTTTTGTAACACAAATTGTCAAAATGGCCTTAAAGAAATAAGGAGAAAGGAAAACTATTCAAGAAAGCATTTTATATCTCTGGGGATTTGTTCAGAAATAATATGTACAGGACACATTAGAATACAAAGAAATATCATGTCTTACAGGGGAAAGCCCAGTTTTCAGTAGTGCTCCCAAGAGCTTGCAGAAGAGCCCATTGTCCAAGGCTTTGAGCACTGAGGGTGGCAGCCTGAGCAGGCTGAGTGTGCTCTCCTTCCTGCTTTAGGTGCTTGTAACATAACTTAAACATATATAATGTTTAGAAGTACCTCTTTAAGAGATGCATTGATTTTAGATCCATTCACTTCTTAAGTAAAATGAACTGCTGCACTGAAAGCCTCTTTCAGAATTGCAGCCTGATAGCCCCGAGCAGCCTGTCAGGCTGCATGTTTATTTACTGCTCCATTGCACCCCCATGATTGATTCTTTCTCACATTCCACTATCGATTTTTCTGTTCTGTCTTTCTTCAACCACAAATATGAAGAAGTTCCTTGTAAGCCAAGTTGCCTTAACCACTGTTTGAAGAGCTCTTTCTTTAGGGTCTCTGTCCCCAGCCTGCAGCAGACAGGAGCCTTCAGCTCAGCCTTCCTCCAGCCGGGTACACCAGCAGGGCTCCAGCCATGGGAATTGTGGAGAGCAGGCAGACAGCTCCAGAGGAACTGCAGGACACCCCACAACCAAAACCTGTGATGTGATCACAGGTGATTGTAATAATTTTATTCCTGGAGCTTTATAGGGAAATATATTTTGCCTGTATTTTAGATTTCTTATTACTGCCCTTTTCACAAGCACAGAAGATCAACAGATGTCCACAAAACCTTCTGGGATCCCCTTTTCTGTAGTCAGGTGGCTGTTCTTTGTGTTCAATACCGTCTCAGTCTTTGAAATTCAGTGTACAAATTTAAAACCTTGACTGGGAGATGAGGAGTTAAGTTAGATAGGGTTGTTAATATGCTTTTATAGAGCTGTGCATTTCTTTGGTTAAAAGAAACTTTGCTTCTCTATAGTTTTGCAAAATATTTATAAATTTTTCCAATTAATCTATCTGTTATGTTTACTGTCTTGATTATTTATTGCTCATGTGCTTTTGATTCTGATTTCTACTCCTATCTAATGAGATTATACAAGATCGAAAAAGATACTCAAATTTCCTAAATTTTACTGAAAGCTCTGCTCACATGCATGATGAAAGTGATTCTGGTTGGTGTTGGTTTTTTGGTTGGATTTTTTGTTCTTTTTTTTCCCCCACTGTGTGTTTCTCTTCCTCTTGGTCAATGAAAACTAACAAAACTTCTTTTAATAAAGTATAATTTTGTAGATTTTCATTGCTCCAATATTTAATATTTAGTAGACATATAAGTGTTGTTTAATTGCAGCATGTACATAGTGCAGGAATATAGACAAATGAGTTGTGCAGACTTCTATCCAAGGAAAATTATTTACTTAATTGTTTACTTAATATAAAAGGTAAATGTTGCATCTAACTGAATTGGAAGCAACTTCTTTCTGTTGATAAAGAATATTCTATCATTGGCTTCATGCTATACACTAGCAATGTCCTGTCATTCCTCTGGACTAGAATTTACTTCCCATGCCTGTGCCTTATGAAGGCTTCTTTTTTTCTCATTCCAACGGCAGGTATTGGCACTAGGAAGGTGAATTTATTCCTCCAGAGGTAAAGCTCTTCCATCCTCAATGTCAGGCAAGTTGATGAATCACTGTAAGCCATGGGCTGGTGCTGTGAGCTCAGGTACAGTTGATCATCCATGCAGATGTGACTGCCATGGTTTTTTACAGGAGAGAAGGGCACCCTGGGACACACGGGTTCAGATTTTAGATGGGAAAAGGTTACATGTAAAATGGTGAAATCAGCCAGTGAGAATTTTCTATCAGAGGTGAGAGAAATATGACGGGAAGGGAGTTTACATGTGGAAATGGGAAAGCCTCCTGTGGTTTCTCTCGTCTACTCCACTTGGAGCCGCCTGGCTCAGACCTTCCCCACCCCACCACAGCTGAAAGGGAGTTTGATTCCAGAGTTTATTTCCATGGAGACCAAGGAAACAGCTGACCAGTCTTGCACGTATTCTGCCAGGCTCTTATCAATACAAAATTATTTAAATAGTGCTCTAAAGCCAGTGAGATGATTTCTGTGATGGGTGTCCATCCAATAAACTACAAGTGATGCTTTCAGGAGCTCTGCTGTGTAAGTGCTCTACCTGCTTCAAGATCAGTCCTTCATATTTTGGTGCACTCAAAGTTAAAATAAATAGCATGCAAATTAGCCCTTCACCCCTTGAAATAGTTACAGATTCTCCCTAAAAAAATATTCGAATTGCAAATCATTATGAATAGCATCAAGCAATCAAAAGCTGATATAGAAATATATGCAGAGATAAAGCAGATATTGTGTTCTGCAGGTTTAATGAAAAATGTCTGTTGCTTTTTTAGTCGTGCTTTTATTTTATCTGTTTCTCAGGCTTTTTTGTGATGAAAAATCTGAGCAGATTGATTCATAAAACTTAATATTCTCTGGCTATTTTCTTTCATAAATATCTATTAAAAGTTAGAGTCTATTTCTATTCAAAATCTGTTTCCAGAAAAAAAATTATGTTGGAGTTACTTTTGTACTGCTTGTCTTAGAGAACTTGGGATTACCTATTATAAAACCCAGAATTTTTTATTTTATTTTTGCTTGTGATACTTTCTGTCTCTCAAACAAGCTTTCAATATGACAGTGAAATGAAGATAATATTGTTTCCCTTTTTCTGAAATGAAAAAGAACTACCTGAAAACTATTTTAACATAGGCACATTCAAAATTAAAAAGTATCTAGGAAGCAAATATTAGTGCCATTTGAGGAATGAACATTTTCTGTGCACTTGGTTATCTCCTAAAGAGAAGTCAGCTAAATATTTTTTATTTATTGAGGTTTATTAATGTATTCAGTCATGTAAAAATTATTACAGCTTTTTTAGGAACTGTTTCACCCTTTCACTATAGAAAAAAAAATATAGGTCAGCACTGTATGTTATTAACACTGAATAACATTCCAGCACAGTACAATTTTATCAGTTACCTGTTTCTGGAGGTGAGAAAAAGGACTGCAAATATGTAAAATCTCAACCTTTAAACTAAAGTCTCAAGCACACTATTTTCTTTAGATAATCTGTTCAATTTAGATGTGTCTTTTTAAGTGATTTTCACTGATTAAATTCTTAACAATAGCTTCTAAACAAATTTTTCTGATAGCTGTACTTGCCAAAGTTAGTCACAGTATTTATTTAGTAATCACTACTCTCGCTTTCCACTGAACTTACAATAACAGTGAAACTATAATAACAGTGCAGCTGTAACAGCTTAATTGCAAATATTTCCATATAGCACACCACACACATTATCAAGTTAGTGCATAAGAAAATCCTGCTCTCCTTGCAGTAGTTTGAGTATTTTTATTTTGAAGGAGGTAGTAGTTTTGCCTCCTTTTTGGATTACTTTTATTTCTCTGTTAAGTAAAAAGTAGAACACCAAGTTAGGTCACTCACAAACCCTTCTAATTTTTATTTATAGACTTGTCTTAGAAATAATACTACATCCTTTATACAAACATATTCTTTATAACAGCCATAATGTTCAACTGTGTTAGTACAGTTAGCACAGCCCTGGGGCACTGGGAGAGTCTGCAAATTCCCAATAATAACAATTGATCATTTGGGGGAATTTATTTTCTGCTTGAAAATTCAGAGGTTGTGGTACTTAGCTTAAACAAATTCCAAGCTAAGCTTCTTTCATTTTCATCTCTTTTCCATGTTACTATTCCTGTCTGAGATCCTTGATGTAGTCTCATCTGCCAAGCATTTGCTTTCCTCAGAAGGTTTCATCTCTTCCCTTCTGGAGTGCAGGGCCAGGCCACTTGTTTCGCTTGACCAGACTGGTTCATGTGTTTGTTTCTTCAGGATTCTTTTAAAACTTGAGGCCATGGGTCAGAAATTAATAGACATTTATAAAGTAGATATGAGATATTTATATTTAACTTGATCACTTCAACTTCAACTTCTGAGCTGGCAGACAGTAATTAGTCTGAATCACTTCCATGAGGGGGAAACATATTAAAGTTGTGTTGAAAATGATTCTGTGAGGGTATTATCTTACAGTTGTTTTGATCTCTGCAATGTTGTGTTAGATACTGAGGTTATAAAGGAACTTGGCTTTTCAGGGAAGGAAAGGCTGAGACCAAAGAGCTCGGATAGGAGTACATTCTGGTCAAGACACCAGCCTGTGTCTTGGCTCACTGAGGGAGGAGGTGCTGCTCCCCTCTCAGAGCAGCTGAGTCACTTAAGGAGGTGACCAAGCTGATGAAGGATGGAAGACTTGGATGGGGTATGCCACTTGTATGTGAAAAAAAGGGAAAGAGATACAAAGCTTTAACTTTAGCAAGACCAAACTGTAAGGTAAGACAATAAATAAAACCATCAGGGAAATAGCTTGCATTAAAGTAATGTATTTCAGTTATGGTTGTTTTCTCTCTGCTTCAGGTCATAATGTTTTCTTTTCCATCCATCCATCCATCCACCCATCCATCCACTGGATTTCATTTTGGCTTTTCAGAGCTATTCTTTCATTGTTTTTCCTCAGGCTAGATCACTGTACATAATATTGTCATTTATTCTTGTTCAAAGTCTTCTTTCAAGCTTTCCTGCTGCCTGGACCCACTGATATGACCAGTTAAGTACTGTTTGCTTAACTATTGTCTGGGCCACAATCATCCAAATGCCATTTTAAAAGATATGACTGATTTGAGCATTTTTCTTGAACAGAAAGTGATGATGGAAGGATGCTTAATGCACAAATAACAATAGGAATCAATTAGCTGGTTTAGTTACTGGGAAGTGAAGGTAGAATGTTTATAAACTCTGTATGAGTTCTGTGTTACTGTAACATCTGGCATGTAGTCTGAGAAACAGTTCATCTGTTTAGGTGAAAATTATCGCCTTCCAGGAAGAGGAATAAAGATGATCTGGTCTGCATTTGAGTCTTAAGAAATCTGGAGTACCTCTTATAATGTTTGACAAATACTTTTCTCACTGTAGCTCTATAACCATCTTTCCTCATGCCCTTGTTCTTTTCATTCAATGAAATTGTGTATTCCTTCAAGAAGCAACTTTTACATATTTTAATAAGTTACACATCTTGGCACAGGAAAGACTTGATTGTTTTAAAGCACTTTTTGAGGTCTTACAAAGAAACAGCAGTGTTGAAGTGACAACATCAGTCACTGTGTTATTGGATCTTGCACATGCATGGTCACTATTAGACTTGGCAAATCTGTAGCAGAAGTGTCACCTGATCACATAGATAAACTCAAAATCTTCCAGTTAGTAAATGTAGAAAGTGTTTGTTCTGACCAATACAAATGTTGTTTTATTTATTAAGCATAAACTCAGTGGGTAAGTTGGGAATAATCTCAATTAAAGCATGAAAGGAAAAAAATAATGGAAAAAGGAGGCACTGCTGATAATGGTGGGCTGGGTTGGTTTTTGGCATTTTTATCAGAGCTTTTGTCCACCCCACTCCTGTCCAGTCCAAACACAATTGTGGTGATGTTATTTGAGGCCAATGAGTCAGGCTGGTTAAATATATTTTCCCCCGTAGCTGGAAGCCACCAGAAATCCTGTAGTGGCTAATTATGAAATTATCTGTCTCTAAGGAAAATTTCTTCTTAACTGTGTGAGCTGGCTTATTCCCTGGAGGAAGAATATTTTATATTTTCCATATAATTATACAAGGGAACTTAGAAAGTGCTGAAACAAATTCCTTTTTTAAAATAAGTGGATATTAGAGAATTATAAAATCCATTTTCAACTTTAGACACAAAATAACTGACATTGAAAGACACAAGGTGGAAAAAAAATCTTCCAGAATATTTTCTTTTATTTTGAAGGGTAGATGTTAATTGAATATTTTCTCTTTCAGAAATGGCTAATAAGAATGGATTTCAGACTGACTGCTGGGTAGAATGGGAAAATTAAGTCTGGCATTGCACAGCCTCTCCATGCCTAGTCCCTGGCTTGCTGGGTCTAGCCCACTACAGGCCTGCACCAGCAGAACAAAAACCATTTTCAGTTGATCTCAGATATGAAAGCGGGAAAAAAATGTCAAAGATAAATCTAGCTCTAAAACCCTATTAAGTTTGTAGACAGTGACATATGTTAATTGAGCATCACTGTCCCACAGAGACCATATAAAGACAGAACCAGAGCTGAGTCAAGACCTTCTGTGGTTTTGAGTCTGTCAGCTTGAATAGCATCCCACACTCTGAGAATGGGCTGAAGTTAATAATTAGTCTAATTAATTACCTACTAGAATTGTGCCATTGTAGCACAAGGGAGATGTGTGAAGAAGGGGCATGAGCCAGTGTTGACCATGATTCTGAGAGGCTGCTGTTAACATGAAAATAGAAAACACTCGCTGGTCAGCCCTGGTCAATCCCAAGACAGGGTGAGTGCTGTCTTGCCACCACAGTGAGCAGCAGATATTGAAGAGAGTAAAACTTTCCAACTGGTTTCATGCTTAGCTTGATGCTACTTTCGTAGTTTTTCTCCCCAACTCCTTCCTGTGTGATAATCCTAGGATACAGTGAGAGTGAATCAGGGCTGACCACATCAGTTTGGGGTGTTCATCCAGGCCTTGGGCACCAGCCAGGAGCTGATTTTGTCTCAAAGCCAAGGAAATCTGACTGATGAACAGCACTACAGGCCAGAGGACTCACAAGGCTGGACAGAGCCAGTCACAGAACTGCCTTGCACAAGCAGGTGAGAATGAAATATTATAGTCTAATACTACAGTCTGTTAGTGACTACAGACAGGATATTTATCCTATGCAGTGTTTAAAGCAATGGAGTGTATATAAGAAAATCTGATTTGGAAAATAAAACAACACCCACTTAAATGTCATATACACAGCTTAGAACAGTGTTTAACTATGATGATAACAATTGAGCTTATAATGAAAAGGGTGAAAGCCTCTTCACTAGGTTTCAGCAAGTACAGGGCTATCAAAATGTTGCTTTGCTTTGCAAAAATGTTAAGTTGGCATACATGAATTATTTAAGTAATTCTTGAAAGCCAAATGCCTGCAAAGGTACTGAGGTTGCATGTAAATTCAGGAAGACAAGGATAATGCTGGAGACAGGTACAGTGCAGTAGAGCGTAAGAAATGCAAACTGAATTGCATAGCATACAAGCAACATTTAAGAAATGTATTTCAGCTTCCAGTCAGTGAACCCAAACATGTTGTACATTATGCAGACTGCTTAGCAATTTGCATAATTATAAACTCCCCTTGAAACAGTAAACATGACTGCAGAATTCAGTAATACCAAAAAAAATCATCAATATGAATTGCTTATTTGACTTTTTAATTTTTCCAGGGTCTTTGAAAACACACAGGTTTTAGAACAAGCCAAATATAGATGTTTACAGTAACAAGTAATCTATATTGGAAAGAAATGGAGCATAAAATAGAAACTTTCTGTTTCAATATAAAGTAGTGGTCTTGTTGATTTTTGAAGCTGTTTCTGCTAAAGTTTTATTTTACAATTTAGATACATCCTTAAATTCCTCCAAAGAGTAATCCATTAAACCCCAGATTGCCAATATATGAGGGGGTTCAGAACAGATTTTCTTTATTGCTGCGGATGGCAGACAATATGATTACGTTAGGGGACTCTGCTGTGGCTGGAGAGCAGAGGAGCTGCATTAGCAGCAGAATACTAATATTGATAGTACTTCACAGGAGACTGCAGAGAGCTCTTCCAGGGAGATTCAGGGAAGAAATATAGGAGTTTAAATATGAAAATGAAAGAACTCTCAAGGAGAGAGGAATAAAAAAAGAATCCTTTTGTTAACAAAAAGAAGATAATAATGCATTGGGAACTTTTGTGAGCTTTATGTCTGGTTCATATTTTAAAGAAAGCCTGGTTTGGGGAGCAGTAAGGGAGGGAAACTTCTGCCCTAGAGAAAATGGTTGTCCCCTGAGGGGACCTGTCCTGGGGTAATTTATATCATAGGTTCAAGTAGATCTGTCATGTTTTGTGTAGAGTTAGTGACCCCTCTAATGCAAAGGCTTCAGCTTGTTTGGCTGCTGAAAACTCTAACTGGGAGGCAGCCACAGGAAACAGTGGTGGTGCTGCTCAGAGCAGCATTTCTGAGGTTCCTTGTTGATTCTGGTTTGTGTACTGAAAGATGTATAAGGGGAAAAAATAAAGCAAAGATGGAGTGCTTGCAGAGTCCAAAGAGTTCTAAAGGATGAGTGGTATGTGGGTGGTGCATCACTACCCTGGATCTTTCTGCCCACAGCAATTTCATTGCAGAGCTGTTTCTGTGAACTTTGAGACAAGCAAAGATGTGTTTGCATTTACCTCTGTGAGCATTCTGAGTCATCCTTCACTATTCCCTATTCCAAAGCAATAGCAGCCTTAATTCCAGGCTTTTAAAAAAGCTTTTAGAAATTAAATAATTAAAACAAGCATCAGGAAAACAAACAATTATCAAGCAAACAAAACAAAAATTAGAAGCTTCTATGCAAAAGAAATAATTACCCTGGCAGAGAAAACTACTTCTAATTTTTTCTAGTGAGAATGACATAACAATAAGTACTGTGTAATCTTTCTTTTCTTCTGTTCCTAGGAAAGACAAAAGCTGCTAGCTCAGGCAGAGCAGGATCCAGTTAATTTTCTGTATCCTCAGACCAATTAGTCAAGTTGAGGAATCAATCTCTGTCAGAGTCATGCCTGAGTATTGGCAGTGTGGGAGGGGGATGGTTGTAATGGCTAATAGTAATTTATTTCAGAAAGGTAAGAACATTACTGCTATATTTAGTCCATATGTACAATAATATTGTCATTAAGAATAGATTTCTGAAAGGTTTTCGTTTTGAATACTCTTTACAAAATAGTTGGAGACTCCATTCTCTTTATTTTTCTTATCTGTTTACAATCTTCTCATTAGTGTGACCAATAATGGGATTTACATGCAAGTGATCACTGACTAAATCCACAGAGACACTTTATTTATTTGGTAATTTCAGGAGGATTAGGAAGGCGTGGACTAGGAACACAGACCAATATTTTAATTCTGTTGTATTTCTGAGGCGTAATTTGAACCACCAGCTCAGCTGCTTGTTCTGCCCACCTTTTGCGGATAAAGAAGTCTGGAAATCTTGCAAGGATTTAAGCTCCTGAGCTATTGAGCACAAGTTAATGCAGACTGTGAAGCTGTAGGGCAGAGGCTACCAAACTTCCTGACCCTGAGGGCCATTTTCTAAATTATTTAATTGTTTCTTATAGCCATATCCTTTTGTAGCACTCTGTGTCCCCTGTATTTTACAGACCAAGCCCTTACATGTTATTGTCCCTTTACCCATTGCTGTTCAGAAACAGAGCTAATTTTGGCAGATTGCTGTTATTACATTGTACAATGGAGACCTCCAGGCTATTGAAGAGTAAAGATCTATCTGCTCATTAATAAGAATGCATACTTACGGTTTTGTGCTATTTTTTTTAACTCCTCCCTGTTTCAGAAATGCACCTATGTGTAAATATCATTGTTCTGGGATTGCCTGTTCCCATTTCCTGAGCTTGTGCTGACCTCAAGTTCAGCAGCCAGCACTCACTCTCCTGCCCTTCACACCTCTGGTTACAAATACCCTTGAGTTACTCTGCACTTGGGCAGATTTTTCTCCCATGTGGTATTGTAGGCAGAACTCTCCAAGCAAGTGCCCAAATTTGAGGTTACCCAATTCCACATGTTCTCAGTCACTCTGGAAACATGCTTTTAGTAGTTTCTCCATCAACTGTAAAACTGACAATAATCCAGCATTCTCGGTTGACATAGGCTAGCAGAGATAGGTGAGATTTTGCAGGTACTCTGCCCAGGTAAATCAATAGTACAACCTTTTACATTTACACAATATCTGATGTGCTATGTTTGTTCTTTGGCTGTGCCACTTTTATTCCTGCCTTGAGCTATGTGCAACATCGGTCTGAATAAACCAGTCAACACAATCTTTTCTCCCTATTCTTGCTTTTAATGAGCTTTGTAATTATTTGAGTAGCTATCAGGATGGAGTTGTTCCCCCTCAGCTGAGGGGCAGACCTGGGGCTGTCTCACTGTGTGCAGGCTGGGCTTGTGCCTGTCTGCACCATCCTCAGAAAAATTCTTTGGAGGAGTGGAGAGTCTTTGCTTGGCACACAGGGTGTCATTTGAAAATAAACTTTATGTAATGAGTAAACCCAAGGAGGCTGTTTTCATTGTTTTAATAGCGTTTATGTGCCAGGATCAAATAATGTAAGTAAGAACCAATTAAAGAAATCTGGGTGTTTTCTTTAGCATTCTCCAGGGTGCTGTCAACAAGCATATTTTGCTGCCTGCAGCCTGTCTGTAACCAATTGTTACCTTTTACCACAGATATTGTTTTATTTCCCTGTCCATTGTTTTAGTTACTTCATGAATAAAGCGAATTTAATTTGCCTCAATCTTAGAGCTACTGCATTTTTAAGTAATTGCAACTGATATGGGACTATCAGAGCTTAGCATATTATAATATGTATTAGCTGCTCCAGCTGGCTCTTGTAAACAACCTCTTTCAGTAATATTTCATTTCTATGCAGCTGGAAGTTTGCCTGAGCATGCAGCATACATATTTTAGCCTAGAATTGTTAAAAGTACATTTGAAAAGCAGAAATTCAGGAAGCCAGTACTTGCACATACTGGGCAGTGTTAATGTTCTTGTCACATTGGAAGAATTTTACAGCCTCTTATTTAAAATTAATTTATGGATTTGAGTCTTGCATATAACTTGTAAATAGCCTGTTGTGGATTGGACAGCAAACCATCAGGATTTACAGATGTTTTTAGAGAACAGGGATGTTTCTCCCAAGCCATCCCTCCCTCTGCTTCATCTCTCTGCCTCTCCTCCTTCTCTTGTGTGCAGTGAAGTTCTTCTTCATTAACATCCTCTGGAAGATCAGGCATTGAGATCCTCAGAGATGACCTTTCCACACCAGGTGTGGGTGGCTGTTCTTTTTGATTCCTTTTTCTAACTCATTATCTTATTTTTATCAAAAGGCTTTTCAGGCAGGTCTGCTAGGAATTGCTTATAAAACCAGCCATCACAGTGAGTAGAGAACTAATACTGTAATTTTCTACTGTGTCTGGAGTTTAATTAGCCAGAGAGGGGGTTGTGGAGCTCTGAGCCTTTCGGAGCAGCATGGTCAGTAGACTGTGTGTGTGTGGATGCTTTCAGGCCAAACCACCCTCTGACTTTAGCCTAGTCAGGTGTTCTTTTTCTGCTTATAGAGAAGAGAGTGCCAGGTTTTACAGATATTAAGACCAAATATCCTGTTAGATACACACACCTCTCCCCTCTTAATTAGGCTACTGGCACACTATGTAAGCTTCTATCAAAGCACCTGAGGACAGGAATCACTGCTTTCAAACACCTTTGGGAAGCAGTCGTAGTACTCACAGCTGGAAACTTGACCTTAAGTAGTTCTTAAAGTACATAAATCATATAGATAGAGATGTTCTACCTGTTATTGTCATTTTGCAGGATCACTGATTTTACTGTTTGACTTTGTATTAATCATTTGTGCTTGCATGGTGTCTGGTCAGAAACTTATTCATTTACAAATATTAATGAAACTCTTCACCTATTGCTAGGTCAGTTCAGGTGCTGTATTTTCTTCAAAATTGCTCCTCTTTGGTGTCTTTTTGAGTGGTATCTTTTCTCTGTTCCTGTGTCAGATCTGTCCAGGACAGAAACTGGCAGATGAAGGTCTTCCCTGCAGTGATCCCCTCTTCATCTGCCCTCTGCGCTGCATCTGCTGTGGTTGACTGGCAGCTGGCACGGTCACCATTTTCCCCAAACTTTAGAAAAAGTGTAGGTGATGTGACAGCTCTGTTACTCCCACCAGTGGTGTGATAGTGCCAGGAAATTAAGTAAGTTGATGTAGACACAAAACGTGAGAATACAAGAAAAGTACTGATAGTGACTGAGTAGAAAGTGCTGTCAGAGTAAAACCACTTGGGAAAAGAACCATGTTTTCTCTTTCTTATGTCTTTGTGTTATGATAATCTCAGGAGACACAGGATCTGTGAGAAGAAAATGCATGTTGTGACTATATGGGGAAAAGCAGTACTGTAGCAGTGGTCTAGTCCTGAGCTTTTGTCAGTGTTTATTGTCTGCATGTTGTTGAGAATAATCAAAGCAATAGCAAGCAAACTGATTCATTTAATAAAGTATTAAAGATGTCTTCGGTAGTTTAATCTAACTCAGAGGTTTATTGCTTGACTTTACTAGACCAGTCTTTACAACTTGAACTTTGTAGGCAATACTGTTTCATGAGCTTTCATGAGTGGGCTTATAGACATCCAAGACTAAAATACCAAATGGCTAAAGCTCTTTTACTGTCTGTTTTCTTTTCTTTGCTGTTTTAGTTAGCAGCAATTCTATTTTTGGACTCTGTCTTAAGGGAATGTGAGTCTTGAAGTTGCTGTGGTTTGTGTGCAAGGGTAGCATCTTCCTTTGCTACCTGGGACGCTCTTCAAGGAGTGTGTGGGTTTCTAAAGGTCCAGTTTGGATTCTCAGTGCTGTCCACAGCAACCAATTCAGATGTAATTCAAGCATGCAGCTTATTTATCCCTTTGCTGAACACAGTTTTGCAGTTGTTCTTGACAGGTGAGTGCAAGTGGGTCTTGCTGCAGGAGTTTTAACAGTTGCCCAGCTCAGCCCTGGGCTGCTGCCATGCAGAGCAGCCAGCAGGAAGGTTCCAGTCAATGCCCCAGGGCAGCGTCCTGGCTGAGCTGAGGGTGAGCTGTACCACCAGGAGCAGGAGTTGTGTGCCAAGGCACATGTGCTGTGACCAGGAGTGGTGACCTCTGGCAGAGGATTTTGGCAGAGGGCTCAGGGATGTGACCTCCCGAGCTGCCAGATTTGCCAGTGGTTTTCATTCAGTCCTGAGCTGGGAAATGCAGAGTTCTCAGGAATACCTGCATGCTTTGTTAGTTCATTTCCCTGTGGAAACAACAGCACAGGCTCATAGGGGGATGCAGATATGCTTTTGCTGGCAGGCTTTGCTCCACCTACTCAACACAAGTGCTGTGTAAGGCAGAGGCAGTGAGGCCAGGCCATTAAATCCCATGTCTCCAAGGGGCTCATTAGCTTGGGCTCAGTGCTTTTAACCACAGCTACACAACTTTCTGCGTTGGAGAGGAGTCACAGCTCCTGAGCTCAACAGCCAGGCTGAGAGCGCTCCTGGCTGCAGACAGCATAATGAGCAGACCAACCCCAGAGTCACACTGGCGTGTGTGGTGGTGATCCTCACTGGGACTCTGATGCTCTGCTGACTCCAGTAACTCAGAAAAAGTGAAAGCATACCTTTGAGATTTTACTCTTTTACAAGGAATATTTAAAACTGAAAATAAATTACCAAATGACTGGGCCAGGCTGCCATAATAATCTGATGATTCACTGCTGCCACCTGTCTAACCTACAAGGTAGTGACTGTTTGAGGTGTTTCTTTGTAGCTCCCAGCATGAAGAGTACTCAAATCACACCAGCTGCTATTTCTTGGATTTATAGCTAGGAAAATATTAATTTTCTGAGATTATATTCCCAAAATCATCATTGCCTCAGACCATAGTAATAAGATACCAACTAGCAAAACTAAAGATTCAAACTTATCTAGTGTCTTTTTAAATTATTTTAATCCCTTCTTCTCCAATACTGTAGGGCCTGAGACAGTGTTTAGAAGCTTAACACTGACTTTTTCATTTTTCTTAGAAAACCCTATTTTTTTCACTCTGAGTTCAATATCCTATTTATTTCTGTAGGCTCAGCCATGAGCAATGCACTCAAAAGTTTTGGGTTTGGTTTTTTTTTTTTTTATGAAAAAAGAAAGTTAACATTTTCTTTTAATCAGTTTTAATACTATGTCTGGGGAATTCAGCAGGATTTTGCCTTTGTACTGATGGCTACTGTGAATTCTTACAAAATACAGTTTGCATTTGGCATTAGTTTCAGTAAATAGAAACATATATTTTAAATATCTCCATTACACTATGCTTAATTTGCACTTAGCAAAACTTCATTAATGGAAAAAGAATTATGTTATGAAAGAAACATTTCTGGATTGATAACCTGATCTTTAAGTAAAAAGTTGTTTCAATGGCTGTTTCTAACAAGCTGCTTCTTATACAGCAGCAATGCTTTTTTCAAATTGACTTATTTGCTCTTTGATGTGATAAAAACCCCTGCGCTTATTTCATCTGAATGATAAATTATTGCAAGGAGGGAAGAATACCTTGCAACAAAAGATACCAGTGATTCTATTTTCATTACTGATTTCTTATTACAAAGATCGAGAAGTGAGAGACTTGCACATCCATTTAGATTATCCATGACTCTTCATAAAATAACCTTCACATGTGAGAGTTTGTTTTAGCTACAGCTGTGGAACTCTGCAGGTTTTAATCACTTTTTCAACCACTTGGATCAAAACAGAAATTTCCCCTCCAATGGAAAGTTTTCCATTTGCAGTTTTATTGTATGTCTTTATTATAAGTGAAGAAAGGGTTTTTTTTTTTTAATGCCCAAAGTCCAATTTATGGAAGATGAGACAAATTGCCTTTACAAAAATGGACTTTAATAACTGTTTTATCACATATCCTTATTTGATTCCTTTTTTATTTTAGCTGATTTTTTTCTATAGCACAGCATGCATTTGGGAATGATTATCTAAAAATGGAAAAAACCATTATCTAAAAAGGGAAAAAAACTTTCAGAATTTCTTAAACTGTTGCTGTATGATGTCCATTTTAGTAATGGCTTTTCAGCCTCCGTTTTCCTAGCACAGGGACTTCCAACAGTGCAGAGTGGGCTGGGAGGGCAGAACTCATTGACATCCAGATCTGTGGATAGCAGTCTGAGGCATGCTTGGCTCCTGCCTGGGGTCAGCCCGGGGGGCATGGGAAAGAGTTCAGAAAGATCCAGGGGTCACCAGGGCTTGTCTGGTTGCTGAACATTGCTGCTGTTTGCTCTGTGCTTGCCCCTGCATGACCTTCAGGAAGGCTTAAACTTGAGAGGAGCTGATTTCTGACATGGAGACGTCTCTGTGACTGGTAATTCAAAAGAGAGGCTTTTGGTTTGGAAATACCACCTGTGGTCACATCTCAACTGTGTGGCTGCATGCTCTTGTGTTCATGTTTCAAGGTCTAGACAAGAAAAATGATTGAAGCACGATTAAAAACAGTGTGAGAGATTGTGTATGTAGTTACCAAGATGTATCAACACACTGCTTTTCCTTATGGCAGGAAAAGCATACCTTTCCTGCTAGGAAAGCAGACCTTTTCTAGGTCTGAGCAGAGTTCTAAGGAAGTTCAGTTTTGGTTGGTGACATGCATTTTATCATCACTGTTATTTATTTGTATTGAGTATCCTCTGGCAGGAGTAAGCCCTCTGAGGGTGAGCACAGATATCCCTGCAGTGTCACTGAGCACCTCTCTGTCGTCAGGATGGAGTGAGGAGTCTCTCCCAGTCTCCTGTGACAGGCTGAGACTGATGAACCCCTTGGCATTACTGCAAGGCTCACATTGACATCTGAATGGTATTAATTCAAGGTCTGATGGTTCAGTAGAATATGGCTCATCAGGCAACACAATGTGATAATTGGGCAAATAGTAACACTAAGAGTTCCTTTTGTATTCCTCTCCTGACATTTGGATGATCCTCCATCCACCAGACCTTGTTGCAGTCCTCTGGTAATATTCTCTGCTATTTTAACTCATTTTCCAACTAGACCTAAGCACTTCCAATTTAGCAGCTAGTTTCCCATACCCAATTTTTGAAACATGCTGGAGCCTTTAGAAGCATATAATGTTCTTTCAGTTCACAGTATCTGCTCTGCCAGGCTGATTTATACGTACTTTGTAACTCACTTTGGAACACCTTGTACATAAAAACACTATCTGAAAAAAAAATTCTAGTCATTGTCTTGTTCACGTGAATTACCACAGCAAGGAATTTCTGCCACAACACTTAGTCACAAGGGGGGATTTGTGCTGATTTTTAAGAATTTTGCATGAGATGATGAAGAATAAAGAGAATAGACAAACCTTGTATACTGAGCCCAGATGTCCTCATTTAAGTTATCTGACTAGGTAGAACTTGGAGCATTATTTTGAATGTATCCAGAAAGGCATTTTTGATAAAGAAATAAATAATGTAAAATATTTTTAACTATTATATTTTAAATAAATATTAATTTATTGTCAGGAAAGAGGAAAATAATGATGCTGATAACTAAAAGCACAAAATGTTGGGAAACCCCGGGGCAAAATAAAAATCTACTATTATGCTTGTCCGTTAAAAATAATTTCATAGTGCTCTTGTAAATTCCATTTACAGAAAGTGAGAAGAGATATGGGATTCTAGAAAATAGCAAGATGTGTTTTAAGCATCAGTGGACAGTAAAGTGATTTTTACCACAATATGCAATAGAAGAGCTTGAGTCTTTTTGAAAGACACTGAGTCCCTTGAGTACAAGAATAGGAATGAGTTCATCATGTCAAGACCAGGAAAGCAATTACAAGGATAAGAAACTGTAGAAAAGCTGTAAGAAAAGCTTGACTTAACAAAGGTTGCATAGAAGGGAAATTCAGGGTAGTTGTAAGCTGTGTAAATGTGTGTACTAGTTTTAGGTCAGACCAGGGGGAGGAATTAACTCCACACAAATATCTTGCGAGAGATTACAAGTCAGAACTACAATTTAATAGGAAAATTAAAATTAAGGCAATAGCACAGAAACACTGGCTTAAACCGACAGAAGTCAGAATACAACCTGACACCCTGTTAGTCAGAGTGGTGGTAGCAGTCCAATTAAATGGTGGCCACAGTCCTGTTGGAATGATGAATGTGGTTCTGTTGAAGCTGTGATCCTGTAAAAAGATCCAGTCCTTCTCTGGAGGTCCAGTGGTGGTTATCGAGCTCGTGTCCTCTGGGAATCCAGTGGTAGTGCTCTCATGGTGTTCCAACTCTCAGATTATATCCAGGTAGGAATGTTTGATTCCTCCCTCTGGGCGAGACATCTCACAATGATGTGATTCTGTGAGTCATGCAGTGAGACTTGATGGCCCATTAGAGGAGCTAGCCCCCTGGAGGGAGTTATCAGAGCAGAATCATGCAGAAGATAAAGAACACTTCTCTACCTATTTTAACCTCTTATGTAAAAGGTAATAGACTACATACTTTTGGTTATACCTTTCATTGTAATCAATACAAAGCGGTAGAAGATAATCTAACAGGGAAGAAAGACAAAGTTGCAAAAAGGTTCAGATAAGGCTACAGACTCTTTTTTCTCATCACACATTCTGTTTCCTGGAATGTTTTGCAGTCCTTCAGGCAGGTGTACAGTATTTCAGTAAAGCACATAAGTGCTATGAAATAATGAGGACAAGGTAAAAACAGATGTAAAGGGGTTTGCACAGAGAATGTGGCAGGGGTTATTTTTCAAGTAACTTCCAAGGCAACATTATCTTGAATGACATGGCTGGATTACATGACCACAGATCTATGCAGGACAAAATCACTGCTAGTTGACAAGGTTTCTTTTCAGATTTCTAAACTGAAATTAGGAAAACATATAATCTCACCTGTCCTTCAAGGCTCATTGCTTTGTTTGACTAGTTGGGTAGCATTATGTTTTATCACAGAAAGCTTAATGACCCATGATTCTAATTTATAAAGAAATTAGTTTTATTAAAAGGCTGCCTGCAGAGCACTCTCTAGATTTGCCTGCTTAGACCTTCTGCCAGTCAAATCATGGTGGCACTTTCTGATAGTACTTGTCATTATTTATTTGTTTATGCAGTAGAAATACAATGCCTAGAATAATTATCCTTATAAGCAGGAGAGAAAATATTTGTATTCATTTTTGGCTGACGTGAAATCTGCCCTTTAGTTTTGTATTTGCATGTGTGTTTTCCAAGGGGAAAATAGAAGATTCTCAAATGCTCTTTGACCCAACACTTAACGTGTAAATAGGGGATGGAAAGTTCCACTCCAGTGGAAAAATAAAATCTGTGCAATTATTATTATCACTTCAATGAAATCCATTATTGTTCATGGTGGTGAGTAGCTAGAATCCATTATGTGCCACCATATTGCCTTTTAATTAATTGCTTTTAGTCTCACAAACATTGCAAACAGTATTAATGCCTCTTGATACCATAATTGCATTTAATGCACATTTGAACAGCTGCTATACAAAGCTTAACACCATAACTGTATTTTTATTGAATATGTCTCTTTGGTATTTTATATTGTTGGAGCCAACCTTGAAAAGGCCTCCACATAACAAAAATGAACAGGCTTTGGTGCTTGTCACTCCCTTCACCTCTGGAACAGAATTTTACACTTTTGTGATACTGACAATAATTTTGAAAATTATTTACCATTGCTGTGGATTTTTTTCTTTTCCTGGAACTACATAGATATGGGGGATGATTTCAAAATGCTCAATCCCTCTATTGCACTTGAAGACAAACTTCTAAGATGATAACAGCATTTCTCTTTGCTAAGTGGAACGTGAAAAAGATTATAAAAAGACACTGGTACAAGTATAAAGGTCATGCTTTTATACAAACCATGACCTCCCCTCTCAGAAACATATGAGTCATATACTATACAAGCTCTGAAATACACATAGTTAAATTGTTCTAAATCTAAAATAGTTGTAAAATTTATCCATCTTTTTTTTCACCTATTTTGACTTATGTCTACAGCTAGTTAAAACTAAAGAGTAAGTAGAAGTTCCTGATTTGAGACTTGCAAAAGAGAGAGGAAAGTAGAATAATCAACCCTACAGGTTCTTATAAAGTAGCTCCTCGTCAGCACGCTCAGTGCTTAATCTATATTTGGAAAGTCATGCATATGTCTTTGCCCATTATTTCTGTTGTAAAGACAAGATCTTAGATGTAACACTGTCTTTTATATCCACGTTGACACTTGAGATCATGGTCCCCTGTGGTACCTGGATGCAACTTTCATTAATGTCTTCTAAACGAGAGTTTCTTTTTGTAAGGTGAAAAAATAGGGGTATTTCTAGAATTTTAAAGGGATTCCTACTTGTGTATCCACAAGATGTTACACATTTTGCTGCTCAACACTTGCTCAGAGACCTTTATGTTTCTAAGCTCTTTATAAAGAAGAAACTGTGATTCCAACCTAGAATGTAGCCTTAGGGGGAAATGTGACTAGATTTTCTGTATTAAGGATGGAGAGAAGAGCCCTTCTCCAAGGCTATGGTATTCCTTGGCTTTGACAAACTTTGCTCATTACTAATGTAGAAAATAATGAGCAGTGGTTTTCCTGCTCTTAGCTAACTGATGCTATACTAAAGCAGCCTCCTCCCTCTGGAAGTATTTATGTTGTGGGTGCTGCTATTTTAAACACCTGAATTCTCATAAATAATCATTGATAGGAGATTCTGTATGACTGGTCCATCCGAAGAAGAAGGTCCACACTGATGCATCTGTCCATGATAGCAGTCATCTTTTTAATTGAGTACATGAGCTTGGTACTAAATGTTCTTGCATTTCTCATAACAAGAGAAAAGAGACAAAGAAACAACTTTTAGATCCTTTGAGTACTTGAGAAGGTAATGACAATATTTGGGTCTACTTTAACACTTTTGTAATTCTTCTATGTAAAGTCTGATTTACTGGTAATAATTGAACTGTGTGTTTCACCAGTTTCTGTCAGTACATCTTTTTGTTCCATGCAGGCAGTGAGGAGCAGCAATGGGCTGTACAGAAAATCAACAATACCATCAAGAGCATGCCCTTTAAAATTTAAATTTTAATTAGACATTGACATCTGGTATGGACTGTGAATGCTTATTTGCACACCTGCAGGCTATTTGATAAGAAGGAATCCCAGATACCTGAAGCATTTGTCTGCAGATGGAGTTTAGTGCTTTAATTTAATATAGTAATTATGAAGAATGTATTTAATGTATAAGTATTGCAAAAATTGTATGCCACATAGGGTCTAGATACTTAAAGCTGTTCATTTCATCAATAACACTTTCCTCTTCTGTTGATTTTCATAATTGATAGAAAGGCAAAGGGATAATCTTGACAATATTACAATCTCTGAGAGCAGCAAAGGTTTTATTGAAACCCCCTTTGATTTTTAATAACATGTAACTCTTACAAGGGACTGAAGTGGATATCCATGAAGAAAATACATTGTACAGCAAGCTCATTTGGGCTGTTGTGCCTGAGGAATCTCACATCAAACAGTCTGAGGACAGTAAAGTTCACTCAACATTCATAATTACTTTAATGATCTTGTTTGTTCTGGAGTTTAGTTTTAGTGACAGATTTCATATTAAGAAACATTCCTAAACCTTTGTAAAATTACTGGCTTGTCCTACCTGTAAGTACTGAATCAAACACAACACTGCAGAACCTTGAAGTTAAGGATCACATTAACAATTTTCTACAGCAATTTTGCAATTTCACATTCCAGGGTGTATAACTTACTGTCATTCTCCTCTGCTCTCATTTACTAGAAATTCATCTTGAGAAATGAGAACTGGAGACAAGATCCATGTTTTGTCCCATTTAAAGTTACAGGTGTTCTTATTTTTCTCATTTTTCTGCTGTTTTCAGGCTAAGGGCTGAAAAAAAACCCGAAAAAAAAAAAGAGAGTATTTAATTATATATAGGGAAGAACTTATTACCAGAAATGCTACATACTCTGTTTTTTAAACTATCCATCCCTTTTGAGGTTCTGACTGTCCTTGCAGGGCATTGCTTCAGTTTTACATGTTCTAATCTCAAGGATCCAGCATGAAGTCACTAATGTCACCCCTTCAGCTACTTCAGCAGCACATGAGGAAGGGATTCATCCATGTAAGCTGCAGCAAATGCTGGAACTGTGTCATTTATACAGCAAGGCCCTTTCCTTTTTGTATGCAAAATCTGACACGTTGCTGCTGGGAGCAATCAGAAGCCTGAAGTTTTGTTGATTTAGTTTATTTAGGCTGTGATATACAGTCTGGAATGCAAATATTTTTATTTGTTCATCTATGGGCATCTCATATAAGGACTTGCAGGGCACCAAAGCATCTGTCTGGATATCAGATGTATAGTCTATTTTATAGGTTTGTAGCATCTGGAAGAAATTATAGCTTGTGATTTATACCTGGTTTCCAGTTCTCTTGTTTTCACAATCTCTATCAGAAAAGAATCCATTCCACTTACAGACTCATCTGCTTGGAAAAAGCCCCTAAAAACCCATATAGCACACACTGCAGTGGTGTCATGAGTTTGTCCTAAAATAATTAATAATTGGTCTAGGCAATTGTGGTGAGTCAAAAAATGAACTTGTCATTAGCATATACAAATTTATATGGGCTAGATTTTTTTTTTTTTTAAGAGAGATTGGAATAGGAGAAAAAGCTTTACCTGAGCAGCATCACTTCCATGCAAACCATGAAGGAAAGGTTTGGAGGGACCAGATCATGTCCCTTGCTGAAGAATTATCATCCCACTAGCTATAATCTACTTTTACAGCTGGTCAAAAGCAATGACTCTAATCTTTGCTTAATTGCTTATTTGGCATCAGTATCAGTGGGAGATATTGTACAACCTTTTATTATAATAATAGTTTATCACAAGCATAAATGCTGCAACATTAGAGCCTGGTAATAAGGAAATCCTGCCACGCTCTTTGACCACCAGATAGGACTGAGTGACATGGCACTGATGCTTCTGATTTGCTTTAGCTACAGAATTCTAATAGCAGAAAAGCGGGGCTCCACTGGAATTTTAGGTTTTTTTCAGCTGGGGTTTTTGTTTTGTCCTCTGCACAGTGTCTGTCATTTTGCCCAAATCCTGAAGAGCAAATATTCCTTTGCAGTTTCTGGCCATTTCATCAAGAGGATGAGACACTAAGATTGCTCTGAATGTTGTTTAATTAATTAATTAATATGTCGTGCTCAGGCTTTTTCTCAGAGGCCTGTAAATCTTGAGGAGCACAGAAGCAGTTACAGCAACAGAGAAGGAAACTTGGCTGATGTGATGAGAGAGCCTGTGCTTTAATATTTTCTGCTAAGTCCACAGTGCCCTGCTGCCTTTGTAGAGCTTCTGTCCAAGCAAATCAGTATAATTAGCTTTGGTCCAGTCTCTTGAATCAGTGTGTTCTTATTATTTATGTATTTTCACTATTTTTTCCTCTGCTGTCTTGAAGTCACACCTTTATGTTCTTAAGGATAATAATGGGAAACAGAAGGTAAATGTATTTGTTTTCCGAATAACACAGAAGGTGGTACCATATGGCAAATATGCTTTTAAGCATATTTTAAGTTAGTATCTTCTTTCTTAATATTAAAAATATTAATTAATATTATATTTGTTCTTAATATTAAAAAAAATCTATATGAGCTTGGTTAGGGTTTTGCTGTTTTGTTTTCCAGTTAATGTGGTTTATAATAACATCAGAAAGAAGTGTTATTCTCTGAGGACAGGTACAAACACACAGGGAATTAGAGCACCTTTTACTGCAGGTCTTTTCTCTTGCATTGTTAAATTTCCTATAGGAAATAGTAGAAATAACAGGACTAGAAACTTGAGTTTGGTCTCATCATAAGTAAAGAGATTCTCCCTACTCTCAGCAGAGTCCCTCATAGTTCCCTCCCTAGAATATTGCTGTTTTTCACTTTCTTCATACTGTCATTCACTCAGCTAATTGGGCAATTTTAACTAGGTCTGTCAGCTCATTCTCTGTATGTCTGTCAAGAGCAGAGGTAGATGTACGAGTGCAAACTGAAATATGTCTGAAAGTTGGCTTTAGTCCTTGGCTTGTGTCTGGTAATACAGAACTGGGCTCAGTGTCAGTCAAACCAAGCTCTGAAAAGCCAGAGCCACGCAGGCACAAGCAACAAAGTGTCTGAGAACCAACTGTGCCTGTTGTGTCCACCTTGCAGTTGGAACTCCTTCTTGGCACATCACATACTTATTGATTAAATAATTGATTAAGGAAGAGGAACAGCTGTTCTTTGATCTAGAAATGCAAAATACCTTTTCCAAAGCAAGTAAATGTGCTACTGAGAAAAAAGGGAAGCACTCGGTAGTCTCTGGATCTTGCAACAAAATACTGCCTATGCTAACAAGATATTAATTGAAGATAAATTATGGTGGAATTTTAGAAAGCAACTTCTTAGTGGAAAAAATTGTCTTTTCAAGTTCTGACTAGCACTGGAAAGATTCAGAGGGACTTGCTGTGCCATGAATGAAATGGCAAAACATCTTGCAGTTAAGACAGGTAGTTTAAAAAACATCACAAACAAGTGCAGGTCATACACAGTCCTGTGGCAAAGTGAAAACTAGGAAGAATCTCCCAAAGAGAGCAAGTGCAGGCATTCCAGTGCTATACTGACCTTCCCAATACTGGCAGCAGGTGTCCAATGGGGACAATACGCTGTTAATGAACAAGAGTATATGTCCTCATGGTTACACCATCACCCTGGGGACATATATTCATCTCCAGAACTTAGAAGTTTACTCCTTCTCTTCATATTACAGTAATTAAAGTCTTCTAATTTCAAACACATAGTTTTTTCTTTCCCATTGAATTGGAACTATTTCAGGAAAAGAAAAGAGCTGGCAATGAGTGCCCAGAGTTAAAATATTGGGTTAAAATCAATGGCTGTGTGAAGAGTAAGCAAGTCAAGTCTTGCTAGTGTTTCATGTCTTGACCATTCAGATCTTTTCCTTGTTGTTGAGTTTTTTGGACATTTTGGGTCAGGTGTTTTGGTTTGTTTGTTTTTAACCTTCTTGTTCCCAACTATCAGTTCGGCTCAGCAACTTTATTAACATGTTTGGCATTTCATTTCAAAGGCTAGACTTGTACCTCATGGTCGGAGACTGAAATGTTATAATTAATGGTTAAAACATGTTCATGAATGACTTTTGCCTGTTATAGCAAAATTGTATAAAAGCTGCAGAGAAGACCAACACACCCTGACTAAGGCCCTGCACTGCTCATTGATAGAAATAAGTGACTCTAGTCTGGGCAGGGGAAGAAGAACACATTCACTGAGGGATCAAGCTAGCACCTTCAGGGTGGAGAGCACAGCCCCGGGGTCATGAGCTCCAGGCTGGCACAGACCCTCACACCAAAGGGTGAGGAGAGGTTTGGGTGTGTGCTGAAAAAGCCTCTGGTGAGAGGCAGTGAACACCCATCCTCTGCTGTGCAGAGCAGGTGAGCTGAAGGACCCCTTCAGCCGGGGAGAAATCCATGTGAAGGACAGCAGAGGGGTTCCTGGACCAGCAAATGCCCCACAAAGGGGTCCCCAGACCATGCACCTCTGTTTAAACCAGTTTGCAACACTTCTGTACCCTTGTGGCTCCCCAGAGGGAGCCTGACTTTCCCAGATTAAACGCAAACTTGTCACTGGTGTCAGCTTCAGCATCACTGGCAGCTGCACTGGTGTCTGGCTCCCCTCAGCTCCTGTGAGGCTGCACTGCTTTCACCCTCAGGACCAGTGGTAGCTCGGAAGGGTCATGGTTGCTATAAAACAACAGAGCAGGCAGCCTGAGGGGCAGGGATTTCTCTACATGAGCATTGACCCAAGCTGTATGATCATGTGAGAACATGCTAAACCTCTAGCTACTGCTAAAGGAAAGTTCATTTATGTAATTGGCCAACAGGCTCTGTAAAACTACAAAACTCAATTTGGTCTGGAATCATGGTCTTTCTCATATAGAAATTCAGTCTCTCTTATTCTTCTGATACATCTGAGTGTTATTAGGGGTGTACCTGTGTATCTGCAAGATACTTGGAAAGAAGATACTTGAAAGTTAAAATGTTTAACTTTGGAAAGAAAATACTTGAAAGTTAAAATGTTTAACTCTTTCTCCTCTGAAGGCTTGTTTTAAAATTCTGGTTAGATGGAAAAATGAAAACTAGCATGACCAGCCCCAGAAATTTGCCATTTCATCTCATGTGTCCCTCACAATGCTGTTCAAGGTCTCCGGATGTTTGAACAGTTTTTACCACCTACCTGACCTTCACAGTGAGTGTTTTGATAGGTCCTGTGCAAATCTGGATGCAGCAGTATGGAGAAGGAAGCAGGAGGCAGCAGAGCTTCTTGTGTTGTTACTTGCAGTGCTGTCAATCCCATGAGTAAATCCACTCCAGTTTTCCAGCTGGTTCACCCTTCCATGAGTTATTATTCTGTGTCACTGAGTGATATTTCAGGAACCAAGTCAAACATGTTAAAAATAACTATCTCCTATCATTTACTGTTATGAATTTATATTATTTTGAGCAGCAATTACTGGCTGACTCAGTCACTGGCAATGGAAAAGTGTCATTTTAAGTAACTCAGGCCAAGATTTAAACAAGAATGAGATTATTTGATAAGATGTCAACAAGAGAAGGTTGCAGCCTTGTCAGTAATGACATTGCAAGTTCTCTTGTGTCCTGTGCAAATTGTCATAACCTTTAAACAGGGGTTTCAGCAAGATTAATTGCTTATGTCACACAAAGCAATGGGTCAAATCTAGACTGGAATAAATGGAAAGTTCAGTAGGCTCTTATTTTCTGGCGTTCTAAATCAATTCAAATATTTAACAAATAAAGAGAAATTTTCATAAAGATTGTAGTACAGTTTCTTTGGCTAAAGAACTAGACTTTGAGACTTGGAGACATAAAAGAATGTTAATGGTACTGTGTGCTATGCAGCTTTTGACTTTGTGTGAAAATCCTAGAAGCTGGAGTAGTTGGATGTGATTAAAACAATGTGTTTAGTTTCATGTAGGATGGATAATGCTGTATACAGTTGTAAATGTAGGGTCTGTACATTAGTTCTTGAATTGGAACAAATATCTTTATACAACAAACCTTTTTTGCTGTTAGAATAATTCATCAGATGACCCCACCAATCAGTTTTAGAGTTCTACTTTTCATTTGAGTCAAAGTCTACATTTAATTTAAAATTAAAAAGAGTATTAATTATGTCAAAGATTTCTTCTTCTTTTGAATGGGCAGAAATCCTGCCAATGCTTGCAGAAGTTAAATGTATAAACAAATGCCTAGATTCATATGTCCCATCTAAGCACAGAAAAACAGTGCAGCAGATGGTGAGTGCTCCTGCTCTGCAGAAAAGCAGCTGCAATTCACCCTTCACGTTCCTGAGGATATTGAGTTGTGTAGACAAAGCCACCTCAGATGTGAGTGGAATTGGCCTGGGAGGAGGTGCAGTCAGCACACCGAAAGGAATGTGAATCAGCTTTTCCCAGAAGTGGAAGTCAGAGGATTCTCTGAATCATAAAAGTTGCTGTCTCAGAAGTGTTTATGCAGAGCTGTTCTGTGCAAACAGTCAGTGGGATTAACATCAGCAGAAAAAGCATTGAGGGGCTGATGGAAAAGAGATGACAAACATAACACAGTGTGCCGTTTTTGGCCAGTGCACAGCCACTGTTACAGCCACTCACTTGTAACTCTTTATGTCCATACAGGCAATAACAGGTACTTATTATTTATAATGTCTTTGTAAACTGCTGAGGGTTTCACCTTCTTCCTGCAGAGAGAGACATTCTTTCCTAACTCCAGATGGAAGGTTTAATAATTCCTACCTTGCTTGGACATGAGAATGTCATCTGGTGTGTTTTCTAAACCATCCCCTTTGTAAGGCTTTTCCAACCTATCTTTATATTTTTACTTTGATGTAAGAGACTTTTTTTTCCCACTTTGCTCATAATACATGAAAGACAAAAAAAAAAAAAAGACATAGGTACAATAGTTACCAACAGAGAATATTTGACAGGAAATTATAGGTTCTTTCCATTAAAAAAACCCACAATATTTTCATATAAATTTATATTAATCTCTTTTAAAAAATGTTCCTATATTAAAGATTTTGCAGCTAATACGTGTGTAACATCAAAAAAACAGTCAGACACTTTGAAAGATCCTCATCAAGTTATCATCTCTTTATGAAAAAATAATAAAAAAGAGCTTTTTTGTTTCCAAAGGTATTTCATTAAAATGTCCAGCTTGATTAATCTCCTGTAGAGAAAATGTCTGTAGTCAAGATAATAGTGACCAGCTTCTGTGACAATCACTCCAGATGACAGACAAAAAGTGAAGCATCAGTTGGCAGTGCCCTGGCTAACATTCCCCACAGCTATTATTCACTTTTTCTGTCTGCTTCATCTATTCTTGCTCTCCCTCTTTGACTTATTGCCACTATATCTCTTGAGGTGTCTTCTTTTTTTTTTTCCTCCAAATGGTAAAATCCACACTTGTCCTTGGGTTTATGCCATCCAAAAATAGTCTCTATAAGCTTTCTATGTTGCTATCTTTCAAGCCTCATCTAAAGAATGAATTCATGCTCCTAGATTTCATTGTGCCTTAATGTTTATTACTTCTTTTTATGGTAGAGGAAATGAAATGTCTTATCAATATCTGACTTTAAAAAAATCTTTTCTAATTACATCCATTCTTTCATAACAGTCACCCTCAGGTTATAGAAGTGACCTCCCTCAACAGTGCAACACTACCATAATGTGGGGAAATAGTAGAGGTTTCTTGGTTGGTTTTTCACCTGCTGAGATGTGTGTGGTGTTATCTGGCCAGGCCAGGAGCCTGGATGTCTCTCTGTGCTTTTCCAGGATGCTCTACTTTTTACAGAAATTCATCTGCAGTGCTTGAGCAGCATGCATAATATGGCTTTCTTTCCATCCCTGCCATTAGCAGAGAGACAAAAAAAAAATGAAATAAAAACTAATCCAACCTTATTTTTCTTTACGTTAAGCTCCAGTCCTGCTCATGGATAGCTCAGCAGGGTTATTCACAACAGCTGAGTGGTTAAACCGCATGTACCCCAGCTGAGTCCTGCCTATTGCAACTCAGGTGTCTTGGGGTCCAGAACAGCAAATATATTTCCACTCTGGAACCAGACACCTTTTTCCCTCTCACACTTCCCGGGTGTGGTGCCTTACACCCACTGACTGCAATTCAGCATTTGTGGATTCCTCCTCCTCAAAGCATGGTTCAGATGGGGCTGTCTGGATCATTTCAATAGCTGTTTAAGCTCTGAATCCCATCTCTCAGTGTGGGAGCTTTATCCCTTCCCCTCTGCAATAATGACAGTTTTCAGAGCTTTTGTTGAAGATTTGCAGCAGTCTATTTGCAGACATGAAGTCCAAAGAACTCCTTCCACCACAGCTCTCCTTGCCTACCTGGCCTCCCTGCACAGTGCCTGCTTCCAGCTGCCTTTGCTCTTTGACAAAACCCTCAGGCAAGTGAAATCCCAGGAGACAGAGCTGCCCAGGCTGAGGAAACACTGCCTGTCTAGTTTGCCAAATTAGTCTATAATAATTACATTCTTAAACTGGTCCATTTTCATGGTTAATTTGGCTGGCAGAAAATGAAGAAGCTATTTTTGCAGTATATATGCACCATATGAATATAATCACTTGGAAGCACTGCAGACTCCAGGATTGAATGCTTTTAAAAAAAAAAAATTTCTAATGGGCATGAGCAGGCTCTGCTGTTTGCAGTTGCCTGGGTAACTGAGATGAGACCTTTACCTGGCTCTTTCTTGTACCAGTGGAAGAATATACACTAATTCTGATGTTTGGGCTTTACCCTAAAGTATTTTATGGAGATAGGAAAGGTCAAAAAAACATCTTTAAGCCTGCCCTTCCTGCTTGCATCTGAGACAATAATCAAGCACTTGATCTGTTTCATAGGAGAGCTGTGTGTGACTGGAATGGAAAGGAGTTGGTTCCCTTCATTTCTGCATCTAATTGCAAATTCTGTCCTGTGATGACAGGCACAAGGAAGCATCGTGGGTAACTACTCTGAGTCTGATTGGACTTTGAGAAGCAGCTCTGAACCCCAGACATGGGGATTGCAAAGTGTTTTCTATCCACACAGCCAGGAGGGCTGCAGGAACCTGCTCCTGTGGGACCCCTGAGGCCCATCCTGGGCTGCTGGGCAGGGCTGGCTCTGCAGAGCTCTCAGAAATGTGTCCGTGCAGACAGTGTCTGTCTGCCTTCACAGTGCTGCTTCCTGCAGGGAACACATCTTCTCTGTGCAATTCAATAAGCTGCTTGAAATTTCTGAATTACTTGTGTCCTAGTAAGCTTGGAGACTACATTCCTCCCACTGCTACAACTAAGTTGTTAGAACACAAGTTTAGTGGCTTTGGAGCATTCTGCAAGGCTGCTTTATCTGGGTGCTTGGAAAAGGGGGCAGATTTGAAGGTAAAAAGACACAGTATTGGTACATCCTAGGTGTGGTAAAGAGGAAAGGCAACCCAATCCTTAATGTTGAGATGTATTATACTGCAGATGGCTTTTACAAGTACAGAGAAGTAAGAGACCCTGCAGAGGAGATATTACCAAAAAATCCCACTTCTACCAGGAGGTGAAGAAGATGGGTAAACATTTTAAGAAATATTAATTTAAATTTTACTTTGGCTTGTTCCTAACTTGGCATTTGTGACTGAAATAAAGGCTAGAGTATTATTAGCTGTAAACATGCTGGTTTTTTCCTGTGGAATAGTCAAAGAAAATCATTATGGAATAATTATGCCAGAATAGGGTATACTGCTAGAGCTTCATGGTAAATCTCCTTGTGTTGACAAGTTCACTGGCTGCCAAATAGACACAGAGGCCCTGAAGTTATTGCTGCCTCTTTCTGCTGCAGTATGTCTCACTGAGGGTTTCACAGATGAGGACTGAGAATATGAAGTGGATTTAAAAATCCTTTATTTTTTAAACTGTGGGAGAACTGAGCAGGGAGCCTGAGATTTTTCTCCTAATTTAAGATTCCAATTTTTCCACTTAAGAATAAGATCCCTATTTCTCTAAACAGGCCAAGAGACCTGTGGAACACTCTTGGCAGCTGGCTCTGCCAAGTGCTGGAGCTGCAGGCTCGGCGGGTGAGGCTGGAGACGGTGGCAGCTGAGCCAGGAAGCACGACAGGGTGGAGAAGGGCCAAGATGACCCTCCAAGTGAACCCCGATCCCTCCAAGAAACCCAAAGCACAAATGGCTCCTCTGTGTCACAGTTAGCTGCTCTTATCTGCTAAGGTTCCTCCCACTGTGGATAGGACAGTCTGGTCAGAGAGTGAGAAAGCCAGATAAGCTTTCCCATGAATTGGTCTGGGAAGTTTTAGGGAGGCAGAGAGAAAGAATGGTAAACAAATGGTAAACAATCTGCAGGTGGTGTTTTGAATAAGTTGTTTTTCTCATAAGATGTTTACCAAAGGGTGTCTTCTTAATTAGCTAATCATGTGAAATGTGTTGATTAAATGACCAATCAGGTCCACCTGTATCGGACCAGGGGATAAAATAAGGGGTTCCAATAAACTTGGGGCTTCTTGCATCTTAGCCTTCTGACCTAGGGTCTGTGTCATTTATTATCCATTCCTGACTCGACGGCGACATCTCCCAGCTCGATTTCCTGTGCGTTCTTCGCGGGCCTCCGGGCAAGTGAGGGTCACTCACAGTCCGGGCCTGGAGGCTTTCCCTGGCCTGAGCGGCTGCAAGGACAAACTGCCAGGGGACAGGGCTGCCAGCACAGGTACAGCCCCCATGAGAATAGAACATATGTCGAGGCATACATAAAAGTCAGATTGGTCCCTCTCACCTGGCATTTTTCCTAAGCGCCATTTTCAATCTGTACCTGTAAAGCTGTGATTGTGTTTTTCAAGTTATTTCAATCAGAAAGCGTGAGTAAAGTCATACTGGATAACATGAGGAAAGATAGTCTTTTTTTCCAGGAGAATGAACAGAGTCCATGTATGATATAAATCCACTGAGACACAAATCTTCGTGTCAGAAAACCAAATGAGTGTCGCTGTTGTCATCTTCCTTTATACACCATGTGCAATGAATTCTTGCTTAAGAAGGCCATTACTGAGCCTTGTGTTAACCCATTCCAGAGCAAGGGAGTTCTGTGCATCAGAGTAGCATGGATGAATGCATTGACAGGTGCCCAGAAAAATAAAGTGGCAGCAGCTCCTAAGATTAGCCTGCTTGCAAGTTTACTTTCGTTGCTCAGAAGCACCTTCTTCCTCTGCTCTTCTGCATCTGGAGAGCTTGAGAACTGGATGGGTTATTAGGGAGCACAGGTTTCATAGAGAAAGCAGGAAAAGGTCAGGAGAGCTGCTGTGGCCATTCTGTGTCTTACTTTCTCATATATATTCAGTTTTCTGTTCTCTTTATGCAAAACAGCAGGGGGGTATTTTGAGTGATCCCTAACAGGCCATTAGTTTTCTTCCACCTGTGACTTAGAAACACTGCTGAAAACTCAGCCTCTTTGCTTTTACTTTCTTCTAATCACACTTGGGCTGCTGTCATGTGAATGATGGTGAATAGCTAAGGTAGAACAGATTTCTTCAGAAAAATCTTCCTTGGGAAGGTGGCAGATTGTCAGGAACTCAAGACTCCATCCTGGGCTCTGTTGCAAATCTGCCTTGGAGTTTCCCAGCAACTGCCACACGTTGCCAAGAACACTTGAAAATAAGGCTTGTAATAGTTTCCTGATCTCCTGAAATGTCTGCCAGTAAGCTCTGCTGAAACCACCACCTGTGCCACAGTCAGGGGCTGCCCTGCAGGTGCCCTGCGAGCTCCCACACCATTCTGAGCCTGACCTGTAACATCTGGTGCTCATCCCCAGCACAGAATGACAGCTGTGCCAAAAGCTGCTGCCACTCTGACAGGCACTCCTGTTCCTGGGTATTTAAACACCAGCTCCTGTCCAGCCACATTCACAGAGTGACCTAAGCAAGTTTGAACTTCTAGGGCTCAGGATGGCAAATGTGAATAGAGTGCTTTAGGAGTTTTCTCTTGCAGTGCCACTAACAATTTTTTGTTCTAATGTGTTGCTTGGCTACAAGTCTTTCTTTGCATTTGAAAGCTCACATAAAAAACTAAATTGACTTCTCTGGCAGTGTTGGCTGCTGAAAGAATATATTGTTTTACAACCAGGAGTCTGAAAATGAAAATGTTCTATAAGGCTTTGCTTCCTTGCCATTTAGCCTGTTCAAATATTTGTGCCATCCTTTAAATAAAATCTACTCATGTATGGTAACTGGAATAATTGATGCAGAAAATCACAGAGCACAGTGTTCTCTATTTATTGTTTGTTTTTCAGTGACATGGCCATTGTTAGTTTTAGTGGCCTTCATAGCAGTTCTTCCAAGTGAACTATGTAACATAACTACATTATGGCTTTTTGTTCTCATTAGCCGAACTAACAGTTGTTCAGCATGGGTTCTCTAAAAAAAATATTTCTTTTCTGTCAGTGATATGGTGGGCAGTGGGGAGGCAAAGCACAGAACACACCAAGATGGCCATGTCTGGTTTCTGCTTGACTAACAAGCTGGTCAAGGAGCAGGGGAAAAGATTTCTGCCAGGAAATGATGAGAGTTATACTGCTGTAGTTTGAATAATTTATCCAATATGCCTGAGTGTGGCTGTGGCTCTTGTTTGCTGACAGTCAAATAACAGCCTATAAGCCCTGAACTATTTATTTGGCACTTATTGGGGTGTGGGGAGTTAGCTTCCCCTCTAATCCTTATCTTTGCTACCAGTCCTGCAGGAACAGCTCACTCTCTCTGATGCAGCTCAGAAACAGAGGGTTAGTCTGGCTGGATCTCTTACAGCCTTCTCTCATCAGGGGTCACCAGTCCTTACTGCAGTGCCCCAGAAACGTGTTACAGTAGAAGATAGATCCACCTCAAAGCTGTCACACAGAGTTTTCACATATCTGCTATGGTTTTAATGAAAAATTTGTGGTTTTGATTTTGCTGACCTTTTTTTTTTTTTTGTAATATCCTGATCTGAATATATGATTCTAGATTAGTTGTGTCCATTAACTGAGCTTCCAATTAAACTCACATTTTTAAATTTAGCAGTCAGTTTCAAAAAGGCTGGTTTTAGTTAAATGAAAATGTTGTCAAAGGAGCTGTATTGAAGCATTGCAGCTAAATTCTGAATGAAAATGGGTGTCATGCTTTCCTGAATATTAATTTTGATTAATTCCTTGACTCCAACAAAATTTCTCTGAATCATTCTACTATAGCTTAACTACTTTGTGATGGAAATAATGTAGGTGTCCCACTTCTGATGCAGTAGCTAATTAGGTTAACAACCCTAAACATGTATTAGACTGTAATTAAAAATTAGGCCATAACAAACTAGAGACATATCTGGGTGCAGAAAAGTTTGTCCTTTATTCTACACCTCTCTGGAGCATGAGTGGATTTTACAATGCAGAGAGCAGAAAGAGTACCTTATCCCTTCCCCTACCCTTTTTCTACTATCTAGTACAATTTCAAGTGACTCTTGAAAAAATAAAAAAGTTACTTGAATAAAAGGCTGTAGCTTTCAGGTCATGCCCACCTCTTCTAAAACACTTGCATTTTATATTGTGTCTGGCTCAGTTGTGTGGAAGAAGGAGGGCAGTCTGAAACTGGGGAGATTTCTAAATATATTCATCAGTTTAAACTCTGGACATCCACAGTGCTCTAGTAATAATGAATGGTGCTATTTTTCTAAGGTTTCCTGGATATTTTAGAAATTGTTGTTTATCCTTTGTTGGATATTTGTATCTCCTATGAGTAGATACTTAATTTAAAACATTGACCTTGTACACTTATTTCTCTAGACAGTTTACCTAACTACAAGAGACAGGCTCCTTGTATTATCTCAGATTCTCTCAAATCATCCTTTGCAAGTCTTTCACCTTTCCTTTTACCTGAAGGAAGATTAGGATATTAATATGGGTATTTTGGCAGTATCTCCCTAGAACTATTACCATCACACAGCAGGATTGGTACCCTTATGAGACCTCTGGTCTGCGTGTCTCTGAATTTCTTTAAGTATCTGTGGTGCCTCTGTCCTTGCAGATATGCAGAACTTGAGCAGACAAGGCCCAGAGCAACCTGATCTGCCTCTGAAGTTTGCCCTGCTCTTGTGTGGGACATTGGATCTCTAGGGGTCCTGGCTAGTGTAAATTATTCTGTGCCACTACATTCAACAGCTCAGGGCATAACCTTGCAAGAGCTTCCTGTCAAGCTCTCAATTCAGAACAGGTTTATCCCCTGAAGCAGGAAATGAAGGAGAATACATAAATCTTATATGTTTATAAATGATACAACTATAATTCTAATTTGGATAGCAAGAAACATGCTCCCAGCGTATCGTGTATTTTCCCTTATGAATTTCTGGGGTTTACTACTGTTCTTCAAGCTCTAACCATTCCTTGAAAGACAAAGTGCTCAGAAACCAGCAAAAATAATTTATGCTCTGTCTAGTAAGTCAGGAGGAAAAACAGTTCAGGATCTGGGGAGGGTTTTATTTGCTCTAAGTCTACTCTGTCACTCTCTGAAATGGTGCTTGAATATGCTGGATGAAAAGAGCATCCTGGATACAGCACTGAGTAGGTGAAGTGATCTGGATGGGCTCCGAGGGCTGCTTTCCAGCCCATGTGGCTAACATGGATAGTGTGCCTGTCTCTTCCGATGAACAGCACAGCCTGGAGAATCCAGTAGTTGCAGGAAAACAGACTGAGAGCATGTGCCAAGAGGATTGTAAAATGGCCTGTTAAGTGCTGAGAACATAGTTTAGAGTGTGTCTTGTTGAAAAGATCTGATTCAGTTGGCACTTGTTTCCAGCTTCAGCAGCATGTCTGGAAACAGAAAGCTGCTGTGAGTCAAAGCAGGGATTTAGGCAGATAGGAACAGGGAGAAGAGAGCACCCATCTGCTGGAGCTGTCAGCAACGTGTGAGGTTCCCCAGGGGCTGTCCACATGAAGAAGCTGTCTGGGTGGGAGGTTTGAAGGAAAGCCAGATGGCTGCAGTTTCTTGCAAGAAGGTTGATATGCCAAATAACTTTTTACATCTCTAATGTGTGAAAAGGGATCGGCCCTTGACTTCAAAGTAACAGTGTTTGTCATGCTGCCTGATACTTTTCTGGCTTTTTGCTGGCTTTTTCCTTCCCAGACAGCAGGGTTTGCTATAGCCATCGTGCAAACAGATCACGAGGTACCTATGCTTAATCTGTGAGCTGCCTAGCTAGCAGTCCTGCCACTGCAAGTGGTGGGGATGTGGTGCTATTTAGATTGGCAGCAAACATAGAGTTCAGAGTTATGTGTATCTGGCTGAATTCCAAATGGATAATTACATTCTGCCTACCTAAAATTCCCCCTTACAGCTTTTTGAAATCTGTTGCTCAAAGTTGTTTTTATAATGTTGCTATCTGCTCTTAATCAGTAACTACCTTCCACTGTACAGGCAACTCCACTTCAGTGACAGGTGAGGTGGCATTGTATGCATTGTAGTGTCCCAATCATCAATTGCAAATCCATGTTAAAAAATTGAACTTTTTCCTGTATGCTTCATCCCAGCTGCCATCTCCCCAATTATATGTTTCTTGTACAATATACTTGTAAAGTAGTTGCCTCTAGTTTACCTAAAAAATATTTTTTTCAAAGTTCTTCTATCATACAGTTACTTTCTGCTGTTTTTGCAATGTCTTTTTTACCTTTTCTTGGTTTTTATAATTGTTTTACCATGTGCAAAGCATCACTGGCCTGCATCCCTCGTATTTAAAGTGACCTGAAATTCAGTGATGAGAAAGAGATGATTCCAGATGTGGACACCCCCTGCAGAAGTTTCCATGTATCCAGAATCTGGCCATAATGTTGAGTCATAACATTTAATCAGATATGATGAAGTAGTACAAAAGTAGGTAGATCAATATCAGCACCATCACTATTGTAGGAGATATTGTCATCCCAGCGGCTGCTCCATCCACATGGTCCATGAATTCCATTTTCCCATTTCCAGGGCCATCTGAAAGCTGATCTTGGAGCTTCACAAAGCTCAGAAGTGGGTACTGCCAAATGCGGGTATTGAAGGCTGAAATTATACAAGTTCTTCTCCTATATTTAACTATAATTAAGCAGATACTTGAGTATCCATTCATCCGGTGTGTGCTTTTCTAGGCTTGCCACCATTCAGTAAACACATCATTTTAGCTCTGTTCCTCACATAAGGTATGTACTTGGGAGTGATTAAAAATATTAAGCTGTGCAGGGTGGACTTCACATAATTCTTGTGGAAAATGTGGTTTGATGCCATTTCCATCCTGTCTCCCACAGCCTCCTCTAAAAAGAAAAAAAAAAAAGAAAAAAAAAAAAAAAAGGTGTTTTAGAAAAGTATGTTCCTCACTGGGAACATACATGAACAAAACATTTGCAGCACATTGAAGAGTTGCAAACTTGTTCTCAGATTTTGCTAAAAAATATCACAAAGAACCTCCCACTTAGAGATCTGTTGTAAAAAAAAGAATCTGTGATGTTCTTGCTAATAACACCATGTTCCATGTTTCAGTAACCTGTTCATGCTCTGAGGCTTTGAAAAAAACAACAAAACAAACAAATGCTTGAGCAATGCAAGTTCTAAAGCCTGGTTTAGGGCAGGAATATCAGCCACTGCAGAATATCACAGCTACACTTGCATTGTAGCCCTTCTTTCAGGGAAGACTGCTGGTGCTCAAACTCCCACATTGTTTATTTGTTCTCTGAGAGTGTATTTCTTCCACAGGCAGTCCTCTGAACCAGATTACATGATTTAATATTTTGCAGGAGTTGTAATAACGGGGCAAGTAGGACTGTCCAACATGGAGCATCTTCCATTTCAACTAGTAGGTGAAGCTGAGGAGATTTATTAGAAAGAAATACTGCCTTCCTACCATTAATAAAACTAAAGGGTTTGAGTGGTGCTGCACAGTTATTTCTGCTTGTGAATTTATGAGGGCATTTGGGGAGAGCTGTTTTTCTTCCCCAGGTTCCCTTTCCCTTGCAGTGAGTGATGGTTGTGCCATGCTGGCTGCAAGGCGAGCAGAGAGCAAACAGTTCATAAATGTAACTACCTTCAGGAGAGCTCCTGGAGCACAGCAAAGTGCTCTAATGCAGGGAGCAGCCAGGTGGGCAGGCTGTAAAATAAGTGCATGGCTACTTAAAGAGTTGTCTTTGCTCTGTTTATATCTCACTTGCTGCCTGATACAGACTGAGTGGAAATATTTTCAGTAGAGATATCTCTGAGTCTTAGGCTCATCTTCAGTGTGGCCTGTCAGTCACCTACTGCCTCTGTGCCTGTGATCTGGTGGTCTCTGCTGTGCTGCACAGGGAAAAAAACCTGAATCTGCACTGGGAACAACTCACAAACTTATAAAAGTCACATATCTAATTCTATTTATTCCTTGCACACTATAAAAGGAAAGATTGTTACTGTTTTGGTTTCTTAACACCATATAGAATGTTAAGTGTCATAATTTCCATCAGAGAGGAAGTTTGTTTCATTTCTGGGGTTCAAGAAGGGCACCTTCTAGGTTCATTAAGGAAAAAAAAAAGGAAAATTTTAAATAAATGTATGTTCAAAATCTAATCTAGTAGAGAACTGTCCTTTTTTCTACTAAAATCTGTAGATATTTTTCCTCTCAAAGCAACAAGATAAATATATTGTTTTCACTAAAACACTCATTTCTAACAAATGGCACTGACCTACTTTAGTGCTGTTACATGTGTAATTGGGGCAAAATAATGTGTTAATCTTTCTTTAAATATGGGAGTATCCTGCAAAGCTAAAACATGTAAACATAGGGGAAAAAATCGGAAATAGAGCCCTGAATCCACAATGTCTGCCTGCTGTTTGCCTTTAAATATTGTGCTGTTAAAATAATAGCTGTGAATTGGTCAAACTCAGGGACTTGTAAAATGCTCAGCTGATGTGGGTTAACCCAACATATTCTTCACAGTTCTAACTTTTTACAAGCAATAGTTTGATGTGAAGTTCTGTTGGGATGAGTGTAAAACTGGGACAGTTGTTTCTGAATTTTTGTCCTTGCCTGTGACGTAACAGTCATATTTCTATTTGCAAAAGGGGTGGTTCATTTGCATCATCAGCTCTTTACAATGACTACCTGGTTAATGATTGAAAAACAGACAGAGGGCTTTAAAATAATTGGTAAATTCTTTCTTATCCTCCTCTTATATCGATTAGAGCCAGAATCATTTGATATGGCATCATTGAATATTTGACCTCTCTGCCTGTTTTCTTGTGCTGTCACTAGTTCAGGTGTGTCCTGGGTGATTAGCTGGGATTGTTCAACCTCCCTGTCTTGCCTCTGCACTGAAAAAAAATCTCTAAAAGGCATTTCTTTTTGTAACCTTAGCATCTGTGTTGCTACTCTTTGGGTAACCACCTATTTGCAACATACCGTGTGACAGACCTCGAGGAGAGCTGCCTCATGTAATACCACTAATCCCAAGAACCATCATCACCTCTTGGAAATGTCAGCAAAAAGTAGAACTTGTTATACGATAGTCTTGAAATTGTTTTTGTTCCTTTCAAATTTCTGTAGGAAATCACCATGCTGTGTCTATATAAACCTGTGATTAATCAAGAATTTCCTCAAGCACATACTTAATATAGGAACAATTTGGTAAAAGTACTGGCAAGTGTGGCAATGGCAATTTCCTGAGTGTTAACAGGAAATCAGGCCTCAATCTCATGCCTCAAACAACTACAAAACTAGGAACATTGACAGTGTATTTTTAAAAACAGCTCACTTTTCTTTTACCAGTGAGAGCACAGCTCCTTGGTAACAATTATCCCTTGTGAACAAGGTTCCTAAAGTGTATGTATTGTCTTTCATGCCAGTGTTCCATGAAAAGGTTGCTGAGATATTACAGATGTGCTAGACTGTTGTGTAATGGCAAGGGTGACCAATGTGACCTGTGGGTTTTGTCCAAGGGGAACTTACTTCTGAAAATAATTTATTTTGTAGAATTCACATGGTACAGTAACAAACCATATCTTGAGGCACTGCAGTGCACTGGCGAATGAAAAGATGGTGTACTGGGTACAGAAATAGATGATTTTGCCAAAAGACTTTGTCTTCTAACTGCTAAGAAAAGCACTAAAACCACAGTGCAGTACCTTCTAGTTTAGCCTGGTGTAATAGTAACTGCAGATTGCTGGGGTTATCTTGTAACCATCACCCACTCAAGCAGTGATCACAGTTCTTGCTCTTGGAAGGAGCTTGCAAATGTCAAACCTCTTATTCCAGGTAATGTAACTTCCAGCACCCTGTGGTATTTATAGCTTTACTATATGCTCGTGTAATGAGAAAAGACACAGAGATTAATACCCACAACACTCAAGCTAGAGAAAATAATTAAGGAATAGAAGAGAAGAAAGAACTCAATTTGTTGAAATTTGTCAAGTTGTTGAATCTGTCTCTGAATTTAGATGAAAAGAAGTTCCACTGTTTACAGCAGGTGAGCTGGGTTTACATAAGATAACTAATAAATGAGTCAAATTCCAGGAAGTTAGACTGACAGTTTTCCAAGCTCATAGCACTCCCTTCCCAAAGCAAAGCTGTAAAAAGAATTATGGTTTCCACCATCCACTTCAGGGTTATAGCTAAACCCAGCTCACTTAATAGCTGGAGAAGATGACTGAGTCAAGTGCCACGTGTAACAGCAGGCTGTAATCAACTTCAGTGTGAAGATATAAATTGCAGTCCAGTGCTTTTAAAAGCAAGAAAAGTCAGTTTGAAATCACTGTGGTAATGCACAAGTAGACTGCTCTGACAAAAACACAACCTTTGGTAGTGGTACAGAAGCTCTTTCACACACTCTGGGACCGGTTGTAACACTTCAGATTTTGTGAGGAAGACTTGGCTGAAAGTCTCTCTTGTGTAAGCAGTATAACAAGAAGAGGATGATAAGAACTTTCTTCCTTTGACTCAAGAACAGACTCATGACCTAATGTGATTTCAGTAAAATTACTCTATGTAAAAAGTCAGCCTGGAAGTGAAGTCATTTATACATCAGACTCAAAGAGCATTTATGTTACCAATGCTTTTTGTTGTGTTTGACTTTGAATGTTATCTGGTTTTGATTATAATTAAATGAATTGAGTACTTTGAATAACCAGTCTTTTAGTTTGTAACAGAAATTAGCCACCCTCAAACTTTAAAGGTAAATTAAAAATATTTGCTATTTTTGTTCAAACAAACCCTGGCTACAAATCATCAGAGTGACTGTATGCTTCATGTTCTGCTCTTTAAATACATACTAATTAAAACTTGAAACTTTTGCCAGTGTTTATGATAGTATAAAGTTCTACAATGAAACAAATATCTCGCAGAACAGAAGAACAAAACAGATTTTCATAAGTTAGAATTTAAAGTCTTAAATTTTAGAAATTAGGAGAATAATAGCAGAAAAGATGTTTGGATTGGTTTGTTTGGGTTTTTGTCATTTAATGCAAATTGTCAGAATGTTTTCTCAGTCTGATACTTATCATTCTGCTTTAAGGATATATTTCAGACTTGAGCAATCTTAAGCAAAATTAAAATTTCTTCATTTCCATTGGTTAAGTAGTAATTAACAACACATATTATGATAATATTGTCTCAGATGTTGCAACCAGATGTAAGTGAAGAAGGTTTGGAATTAGATTTATTAAATTCATTTTGGGTTCAGCCTTAACAGTTGCTGTTCTGGTATCACTTGGGTTCCATTCTGCCTCTCATTTCTGGGATCAATCAACTGTTTGCTCATTGTCATGATTATTTTGCATTCACAAAAATGACTGCACAAGTCATTTGTTGCAAAGCAACATAAAAGTAAACCCAGGGAACCTTCAGAAGGACATAGTCATGTATTTGCTTTTTACCTTAAGGTTTCATGTGAGATTTCAGACCAGAAATAAAAATCTGCCAATGTTGGTTCTTTATTTCCTTATTAGAGATCTTGTGATAAACTTTACTTGAAACAGAGCTTGAACATAGATTGGGAGAGGAAGTTTGAATTTACCAGAGATTCTGACAAGGAAGTATCTGTACCCAGCTCTGTTGGGATAACAGTCTGTTAGGCCCCAAGTAGTTACAGTGTGGAGCATTTGCTTCCTGTCAGCCCATTTTTCTTGGCCTTGCCTAATTTTATAAAATAACTACACTGCTGAATAACAGAGAGGTGCTTCATCAGGTCTGACCCAGTTCTGTTTCCTAATTCTGGTATTTCCATATCATCACTATGTTCTCTAAATGCACCCTGAGTGAATGGACTAAAACAATTTTTCTGAAATTTTTCTAGATCTCAAATTTTTAAAGTGCTTTTGGGTCTCTGCTTATGCTGCCTCACTGCAGTACATCTGATATTCTGCAAATACGTAGTTTCTGACATGACTGGGCTAATTTCTCTTGCTTCAGTTATGTATTTTTCTATGGGGGTGAGATGTGATGTTTCCCAAAATTACTTGATAATCCCTGTTTCCTTGCAAAAGGTCTGTCTTGAGTCACCTTGCAGTACAAACATAAACTCTTTTTGGCTCCATGGAACATTGCCCATAGGCCATTTCTCCCTTTGCTTGCTTTAGAAAGAGCCAGAATAGTTGGGCTAGTTTTAGGCACCTGCAGTATTTTGCAGTGTGAGTGCATCAGCATTTACCTCCTACCCCTGTCCTCTCCCACTCCCCTGTCAGTGCTGCCTGAGCTGGCTGCCAGTCAAGTGACTCATTTTCTCTGGAATAAGGTGACATTTCCTAAGGTTAATGTTGTAACTCTGTGACCTGACAGATGGACGAGCAAGAAAGATCAGCGATATGGATAGGATAAGTTGGTTTTTGTAGGAAAACAAGCCTTAACTGGGCATACTGTAAAATTTGGCCTTTTAGATTTTATTAATAGGGGTCTGGGGAGAAACACCCTGCCAACAAGTGAACTTTTGTATTATACTCATTTGTGGTCTTATAAAATAGTTTCTGTCATATTATCTTGTTTTATCTATCTAGTTTATTTAAATGCAAAAATGTATATCTTAATTAACCTAGCCTGGGAGAGGATGGCAGTATAGAAGGAGAGATAGGATTGAAAGGAATTTTACTAATTTTATTAAAAGGGAATTAAGCATTCCAAGAAGCATTTTACAAGTATGTAATATATTTTATTCTTAGAAGTACATTGTACAAGTACATAGTACATTTTATTGTCAGATTCTTATATAGAAATTTGTGGTAGTCTTCAAGGCCAAAGAAACCTGTGAGCAAGAAGGGGAAATCAGTTTCCTGTGCCCAGGTTAACATGTGTCCATCCTCCAGTAGCTGACATGGCCCTCTCAGATCTCCAGGTGTTCTCCATGTGGTGCACGACTGCCACCAGTGCTTTTCTGGACTGACATGATTTTCATGTCATTCTTTCAAAAATGCTTGAAAATAATTGCTCTGGAGAGAACCAGAGCAAGTTTATGCTGTGTACACATTGTACATACCTGTGCCACCAGCCCAGGTGTCACTGGACATTCCTTCAACAATGCCGTGTGATTAGATCCTGACTAAGCTTTCCCTTGATCTTTGATTGACATGCAACTGTGCCCTAGTGAATTGGCAGTCTTTTTAGCTTTTCTGTTTTTTCTTTCCATTTCACATAAATAAGTAACCATTCTCTTTGAGGCACTTTAATATTCAGATTTGGAGAACTGAAATTAGAGTCAGCACATTCTGACAAAAACATAGATGCATAAAAGGTTTTTACATATAAAGGATCTTCTGGTCAGTTTCCAGTTTATTTTCATTTTTTTCTGCTTCCTTTTGGAATTTTTCAGCATTGCTGAGTTCCCTCATGAACATCTGCAACATAATTTTCAGCCTAAGTGCTTTATAATCATACAGACTATAAATATTAGATTGTCTTTTAGAGGCCACTTCACTTTGATTTTGAATATTAAGTGGAACAAACAAAAAAAAAATTATTATTCAGACAATTGCTCTAATTTTTATGTCCTCGTTTCTGGGCTAAAATGCAACTAAATTCTGCTATTGCTGGAGTTTTGAATACATGGTCTTCTAATTAAGTAGTGTGCAGGATCACTCAGAGAGCTGGAGGCAGAGGCATACATTGGATAACAGGTATTGGTTTCCTTTCTAATAGCAAACTCAAAGGACTTCTAAATAGGCAGATGAGACCACAGGGAACATTTCCCAGTCCCAGAAAATGCTTTTCATGTGATTTATTTAGAAAAATAAGAAACAGCTGTGCAAAAAGCCCCACCCAGACATAGATATTGGGCAGGAAGCATTTATTTGCAGTTTACTGAGTAAACCTTTTCTGATTAAATGGGCTTCCAGTACAGTGGGTCTAAAGTTGCCTCACTTTGCCCTACCATAATCTTGACTTGCCTCCCCAGTCTGTGTCTCTGTGCTTCCTTTTCCCCAGGATCTGGGTGGAGATGGCTTCTTACAGTGTTGCTGGTGGCCAGGATTGTGTCTACCCCAGAGGTTTCTCTGCTCAAGCTGAGTTACTGTAGTCATGCTTAATTGATGTTTGGGAGGGCTTATTGCAGGCTACTACTCCCAGAATGCAGTGGGGCCAAAATTCTTTAATGCTTTCTAAATTCTTAAACATGGACTTTTCTCAGCCATGGAGAGATGGTAAGAACTGTAGAACCCTGAGGGTGCTGGTTGCTGCTGCTGCTGCTTTCTCTGATTATTGGTGTCTGAAGTGTTTTTGTAGATAAGGAAGGTTCCCCAGATGCAGAACACGATCAAGATATTTTCACTTCTATGTTACCTGTAAATCAAGAAGGTCTCAAATAACACAAGTCCCCTCTAAGGCTTTATTCCATTATTCCAATTTTTTTTTATTTTATTCATTTATTGAAAGCAGCAGCAACTTTTCTTCATGTTGCCCCATATGGATCATGCAGCATCCATTCAAAAGAGCAGCAGTGAGCTGCAGATTTATGTCCTGTGAGCTGAATGAATGAGAGACACTGTAGCATTCCCATCTTTTCATTTCCTTATCTTTTTTTTTTTTTTTTTCTGATAACCAGGTTATGGAAAGATTGGAGATGAAGTTTTCTAGAGCTCAGGAAGGAGTTAGGTCTGGAATATTTTTACTTTTTCTCTATGAAATACTCTTTCTTCTATAAGCAAAGAAAGAAATGTATGTTTTCCTGTAATTAAGACCTCATATGGAGGCTGTTTCCAAAGGTCAGTGGTATAGGCTGTATATATAGCTCTGTTTAGGCCAATGTATGTTCATGAGGCATAGAAAATTTTTTATTACTTAAAGTAAGCTATAAGAGATTCTGTATTATGTCTTTATGTTTCTTGGATAGGAGTAATAAAGGCCTGTTTTCAGAAGAACATCTGTATTTAGGGCAGTACCTTCATGTGCATCCTCAAAACAATATCCATGCCAAGATGTGTAGTTCTAACAATTTCTTAAAATAGTTATAACTTTACTTATTTCTTAAAATTTCTCTGTCTCACTTCTGCATTGGCCTGAGCCTGCAGTCTTCTGGCTGTAACTATGTTTACCTATTTGAAAATACATATGCACATAAAATATTTTTAGGAATCCACTGCCAAAGTCCAGCAGTAAGAAAAGCCAGAGGAAAAGTCATGAAAATCACAGCCCTGGCTGCTGTTTCCATCTGATGTCTCCAAGTAACACCATGCCATTTTGGGTTTTGTAAGGGCTCTATGCAAGGGTCATTTTCCAATGTCTCCTCAGCTGAAAATGTGAGCTGGGCAAATGTAATCCCTGCTCTGAAAGGTGGCAGAGCCTGCCTCTGCCTACACTTGTGAAAAGCAAAGTGGGCCCAAATGTAATAATAGCCCACCATAGTTCTTGGGCATGCTGGCAGCAGTGATATTCCTTGCAGCAAGCCAGATAATTTTAGTCTAACTCTATTTAAATGAGCACATAATGTGGGAGACTGGAGCAAGCTCCTTATTCTCAGAAAGAAGTTAACACAGCATCCAACATTACTGTTTGCAAGCTGGAAACTTCCTTCTTGAATAATATTTGATAATCATCCTTGTCTGCATGACCTGTATGTCAGCATACGCTGGGAGCACATCTATTTTGAAACCAGTCTTAATAACAGCTGCAGCCCTGCAGAAGGGAGAGCTGCCTGAACATGCCTCTGCTCTGCTCAGCTACAGCAAAGTTCTGCATCAAGCACTGAAATCTGGGCTCAGGAAAGAGCCTTATAATTAACCTATTATTGCAAGGTTTTTGGGGTTATTCCCCAAGGAAAGAGCATCTAAGTAAGACATGAAAAACGTGTCAGTCTAACAGTAATAGAACAGTGAAGCTCTGTGATCTGACGTATTAGATTTATGAAAAGCTCTTTTCTATTTATCTCCCACAAAAACAACCTTGGACTGAAAACCATTATATAATTGTTAATCCATAATACATTTCTCTTGTCAGTTGAATGACAACAGTCTGCACTAAGATTTTTGAATGAAGTAGTTTTTTGGAGCTCTGTTTTCATTTGAGCAACTTTCTTTAATACTGCAAGTATTACAACTCTACTATAAAAGGCTACAGGATAATTTTAAGCTGTTGTCTGTGTCCTGCTAATCAATACAACTGCATTCTTCAGTCTGCCCAATCTCCTTTCTTTTTTCCATTAGTCTTAACTACATGATACTGTCTCTGAACTGTGACTGAGGAAGAATTTCTATATAGTATCACCAAAAAGTGAAAGAGCTTTCTAGCAGATAATTGCAAAGCAGATAAAGAAGCTTGTGGCTGAAATTTCTATAATACTCAGTTCACTTGGTAATGTTTATCTCTCTGGTCAAGCCTTCCCCAGAATGGCTCTTTTGAATGGATGCTGCACCATCCATATGGGGCAAAAAGAACAGTTGCTGCTGCTTTCAATTAGAAAATAAAATTAAAATGCTGGAATAATGGAATAAAGCCTTAGAGGGGACTTGTGTTATTTGAGACCTTCTTGATTTACAGGTAATGGTGAAGTGAAAATATCAGGTCAAAACATGGAATCATTTATTTAGTTATAATTCCTGGTAATGCACACTCCTGAAAGCAAGTGCTACCACTGCACTTTCTCACTGATTTTCAAAAATAAGCTCCACCGTGTCTGAAGTTTTGTTCTGAAGTTCCAAAAACTTGCTTTTTAAAACAAGATGCAGATCTTGTCTTTCTTTGATGGCTCTGAAAATGACTGTTTTGTATCTCTACCTTCTGAATTTGTTTTTACATATGCCTGTGAGCAGGGCTGGTTTTCATTTAATGTGGATCCCTTTAATAAACAGCATGAGGCATCATTGTATAAAACTTGTTTTGCATATGCAGGAGAGGTAGGACTCCTTTCTCCAGCCTTTTAAGTCTGGGATGCAGAGATCTGCAGCTGAGCCTGTTGTTTGGAAGAAATGAGGCAACCTCAAAAGAGGGAAAATTGTTTTCTTATTGCTGACTTTCTGGTGAGCTTTCTCCTACAGTTAACAATACCTTTTTTTCTATACAAGAGTCTTCAAAAGAGAGATAGCATTTGAAAAAATACTTGTAAATTATATGTCACAATCTCTCCTTCCTTTCTAATAGCATCAGTATACCTCTCTAATGCAGTCTGTTTCTGTCACATAAGAGGGAGGTTTTCTCTAGTATTGGATGAGATTAAGCAATCACAGGGAGAATGCTAATTATATAGGCTCGCTATGAAAAATTGAGAGGGGCTCTTTCCAGTGTCGACACAAGGGTGCAAAAGGAAAACACCATCAGTGCTCTGTTGCAGCATCCATTTTCCAATAAAGGGAAGTATTTTCCAAATACTTTTTGCTGGCTTGTAGTTGCAGTACTCATAACTGGAAGATAAAGCATTTGGGGATGAAAATGCCAAATTGTGTCTACTGCATGCTAGGGTGTATAGTGATATCTTCCTTCTGGTTTCTTTCTTGCTAAGTTCTTAAAAAGAAAGTTCACAAGTTGCATAAAATGCCTAGAGATTCCCATTATCATATGGCATGTATAAAATACTTTTAAAATAAACAATGGCCTGCCTAGGCTAGATTGCACTGCTTTCTCCTAGAAAACCATGTGGGACTTACAGATGGGAAAACTGTGTCTGCCCTGTTGAAAACTGCCCACAGTGCATCCATAAGTAATAGAATAGAAAGAAAGAGGGTAAATAGTTTCTTCAAACCGAAACTTTCTAGGTTTTCAATTAGGGAATTATGATAACAGCATTAATTGATTGAAACTTTATAAAAGACCGGATAACGAGACACTAAAAGCTTATGCTGTATGACTACATAACAATAGAGGGGAAATTGTCATGGATATTCCTCTGCATGGCTTACCTGAAGTGGCTGCCTCCTACTTATTAGCTTTTGTGAGTTTAAGAACATAGATGACTTCTTTTTGTCCCCTCCTTTCCAAGCCTGAGCTGCAGCTCAGCCATGGGCTGTCCATATATTTCTCATCCCTGTTGCACAGGGACAGGGTGACAGCACAATGCAACTTTCTGCAGCCCTGCCTGCTGTTTCTGACCTTATCCCACGGAAAGTCTCAAAATCCCAGTCAGAAATCAAGCAGGAGCTTGCTGGTTCCTTTTGAAGGCAGTATTTCAGAAGTGGCTGACAAAGGGGAGCTCAGGCAAGGTTGCAATAGCTCTAAATGTGCCAGCACTGGAAAAAGCACCTGCTGTAATCACTGTGCTGGAGTGGAATAGGTGGCAAATCCCAAACAAGATGGTGTTGGAAAAGTCTGCATCACCTTGATGTTTCTCTTTCAGGATATGAATTGTGTGCTGAAGCTTCACTAAGCAGATGAAAGCAAGCCAGCTACTTTTGTAAAAGTATGTTGAAAAAATCCACACTTCACAGGTTCTTTTAATGATATCTCTGTGAAAATATAAATCAAATAAGTGTGTAAAATATTCTAGAATTGCAGAAAATAGATTTTACAATGCTCTTTCAGAAAGAGTTGGGACAGACACATTAAATATATTGCCAAAGGAGTGCAATGTTTTTTGTACATTTCCTGCCATACAGAAGATGACACAACACATCAAACTTCCAGCAAGCTGGAATATTCTTGTAGGACATTGTCTGAATTATAGAAAAATTTCATTTTACAGAAGTATGTATCTTTGAGTTCTTTCTTCTTTCCTGTTAAGTGATTTGCTAACATTGATGGCACATTTAGTATCCTTTATGGTTTTAGTGATCTGAAATAAAAAGTTTTGTTTGCTTCTGCCACTTTTTCACTCTCGGCACTGAAGTTCACAGGTCAAGAAAGCCATTATCTTGCTGCTTTGATTATGCATGCAGATGTGTAATTCCCCCCACAGAGCACTTGCTTAGTTCTGTGTGGTTTATGAGCAATCTCTGCATTTCCTGTAACACATTCAGTTGCCTGATGGCAGCAATTGGCCTCTCTTCATGGATATGACACTGTTTGACTACTGCCTTTCAAAGACAATTGGGAGGAGGGCTGATTTCCAAACATTTCATTAATTAATTTGTACAGTAAGAAATGTGTTAAGATGGAGTGCAGAAAGACCCTCTCTCGAATGTCAAACAGGCTTGCCTAATTGTGATTTGTGAAGCTTTAGAAAGAGTTTCCCAAGGGAAGTTGTGGAAGACATGTTTCTATTATGTGTAAAGCTGCCTTAATTAATCTTGTCTGCTTTTATTTTTAGCAATATGCCTGAAATTATTGCTTTTTTCGTTTATAAACTCTAAGGAATTTCAACCTACCTTGATGGATCTCAGATACAGAATGAGGTGCTCTGATAGGTAGTGTGTAACTGTCACCTGCAACTTATGTGAAGAGATATATATGTATAATGTGGTTAAAGATGTATGTAGTACAATATGTATCTGGGTCACTTTTCCATCCACTGTTCAGATCTCAATCTAAGCTGAAATCACCTGGGGAGTTAATTGCTTAGAACAAGAGGAAGGTGGCAGAATATTCCAGGTGTCCAGCCTTTAACCTAGAAAATATGAGCTGCATCATTTCACTACAATGTTTCACTGAGTGCTCACTGTGTTTTTTGGTAACCACCAACAATGGAGTTTCTGCCTTTTCATTATAAAATCCTTCAGCACCACAGTTTAAAGATTACACTGTAAGGACAGGGCTCTAAGTTAGTATATGTTGAATATAACTTTGATTTCAGTCAAATACTCATTCATTTGGACACTGGCAGAGTACTTTTCTTCCAAGACTCAAACACGCACATATTTTTGAATAAGAATAAGGGTTTGGGTTTTTTTTTTTCTAAAGAAAGTCACATACTCTGTATTTCCCCTAGTCTAAATTAGGTGGATTCAGTTCACATATTTTGTTCAGTGGAACCTTGAAGCTGCACAAGGCCAGTACCTTTTATTTTTGGTTTGCTTTTGCATATTTAGTGCCTTGTATGGCAGTTTCCAGTTCTCAAACTCACACTGAGATTTTTCTGGGCTCAGATTGAGCATAACAGCAGATAGTCTTGTGTGGCTGGAGCCCGAGCGTCTGGCACGCTGCATCACACCTGCAGCTGTGAATGTGTGAACAAACCAGGAGACAAATTTTCAATGGTAATAGGATTAGTATTGGGAGATTTAATTCCTTTATCTCTCCAGCCCATAAAACATCCATTGTTTTAGTGCTGGCTGGGATTTTCCTTTCAAATCAGGTTTCTCTGAAGACTTTGGAAAACTGTTACCTGTGTGTAAATGTGATTAAGTTGATGCTGCAGCTCTTTATTATCTGAGCTATTAAGATTCAAAACCTGAACCAGTGCTGCTATAAGTAAGAATGAACAGGAAAAGTATTGTAAGAAAATCAGACATTTTAAGAAAAATGCCTCAATAGATTTGGTGGCACTTTATAATTTGAAAAATAGGATACAGTATTTATGATGGAAAAGTCGATGTTCACCACTGTTAAATTGGCTTTATCTCTGTCAATTTGCTGTTATAAAACACAGAAAATAGATTTTTATATATTTTTTCATCCTCAGAGATAGAAATAGATTTTCTCATATTGAAGATTTTGTTGTGTCTTTTATTCTGTGCATTCTCTGCAGAAGTTCAGAGATCGAAGAACATGCACTGCAATGAGCAGGAGAATTGTCTTTGTGTCAAACCTCTGCTTGAAAAACATGAAGGGAGTCTTCTACCAGAATGGAATTGGATTTCAGCACTTGTCATGCATTTGTCTTTCAGCCTGCCCTTCCTGCTGCGAATGGCTTTGTCTGTGGACTCGGCGTTGTACCGCTGGCAGCGACGGGGAGCTCACAGTCCCTCCCAGGCTCTATCAGAATCAACACCACTGCTGTTTCCTGTCACAGCCAAACCAAAACTCAGTCTAAACACATGGAGGATTGTGTTGCCTGACAATGGGAGACAGTGGAAAGACTGGAAACAAGCTTCTACATTTTATTCTAGAAACAGGATACAGACCACAAAATACACATGGTTCACTTTTTTGCCCCAAAATCTTTTAAGACAGTTTCAGAGGTAAAAAAATTTATTCAATGTAGGCACACACTTTGTGGTAATTGGGATGGGGCTGGCCCAGCCTCATCCCCAGTGGGCACAGCTGTGTTGTTCAGGTGAATAATATTGAAGGTAACGAGCCATGGAGTGCCCAGGGGCACTGAGCAACCACCAAAGGGAGCAGAGGGCACACAGGGGCCCTGCATGGACAGGAGGGAATAAAAGGTTGGGCTGAAGGACAAGAAGGGCAGATGCTTGCAGCCTTCTGAGGTGGTTTGGTGTTACTTTATATGGGTTGAAGCTTTCTGAAATTGTATGGTGATACTCTGTGTATTGTGGCTGTCTCAACTGTGACAATTCCATGATCCTTGAGATTCCAGAACTCTCTGTGAAACTGTGATGGAGACATTAGAGTGGGATGGCGAAGGCCTGCTTTTGTAGTTGCAACCATACTAAAACTTAGGTGATGATAATTTGTAACAAAATGGCACTCAGTTGACACTGAAATGGTGGATTAAAGCAAGAACAGGGAGTGCTTAACCACTGCTGTGACCAGCTTTTTTAATTGAATGCTGCAACAGCTCTCCTTGTAAAAAAATCATGTTTTTATTTAAAAATCCTTCTGGCTTTGTGTTGTATAAACCTCTGGTTTTTAGAGCACAAAAATAATTCATTGGATGAGTTGAGACACCTATGAAATTCTGTGGATTTCAGCAGCTCAGCTTTGATATATTTTTAATGTCACAAAGTGACCGTCTAGCGATGTAGAAATAGTATATATGTATGTGCAACTGCAAGGTCAGATTTCTTTCCAAGTGCTGATTTAAAATTATGTAAACCCCCCAGCATAAAGACTCAAGTCAAAAAGATTGCCAGGGAGCCATGATCACAATGAAAAGAAATGGAAGCTGTATATCCATCTCTAGCTTTGAAATTTTCATTCTGTATACTAGATTGGCCCATTCCTAATTCAACCTGCCATTTGCAGTATCCTTCATGGATCCCTGATGGATATATTTCTATGAATTCATTGGTTAGTTTTTAAAGGTTTCTTTGGCTTTTTGTGTTTAATTTTGTGCTTATTTTCAAGAATGAAGTGGTGCGGGGCCATTAAAGACCTTGGAGATCTCAGAGACAAATAGTGTTTCAAATATGTGAGAAAACTGGAGCTAGCTATAATAGTATAAAAATGTACATCACAGGCTCTTCTGAAGAAAAAATTCGCATCTTGGTTAAGCAGCTGATTAATTTGTTCTGGAGAAAGGAATAAGAGGGTAGAGGAGTGAAATTATAAATGTTCCTTTGACACAGAATGGGGGTTGTTCATTAAGGAAAGGATACATTTTAATTTCTGACTACTTTTAATTTATTTTATACCTTTTCAGGCTGGGCAATCTTTACTTTTTCTTTCTGGTGGTTCTGAACTGGTTCCCACAAGTGGAAGTCTTCCACAGGGAGATTACAATGCTGCCTCTAGTCATGGTGCTGCTTGCCAACATGGTTAAGGATGCTGTTGAAGACTACAGAAAATACCAGTATGATAAGACAATAAACTTCACTAAAACCAGGGTATATGACAAGTAAGTAAACTAAATCAATTATTTGTTTCCTTGCTTCTGTTGTGACAGAAACTGCTTATCTGATTTTTACAGTAACTCCCTCACTGACCTTTCAGAATACTGTAAGTTAGTAAGAACCATTACAAAATAATTTTTTCTACCATTAAAAATGCCTTATTTATCTCACTTAAATAATCTCAATATCACTGAGGCTTTGTTTCATATCACAACAATGTCATATCAGCACATATCACACAATGTGTGCTGATATATACAGGTTTTCATTCCAAGTTTTCTCAGCGGCTTGTCAGCACATGCAACATCTTCTCCTGATAGCAGAAGGATCTGGAGGATAAATGGAACTTGCTCAAGCCTGGAACAGAAAACTGGAACAATTTCTTTCAGATGTTTCACACTAAAACCAGTGATACAGAAATTAATGATCAACTACATTCAAGGTGAATCGTAATCAGGAGATGAAAAAAGTTTTAGGACTTCCAGTAAGTAGAGAGATCAATACAGCCCGGCTTGGCTTTGGAGCTGGTGCAGCACCTGCAGGAAGATGTTTGCTCAGTACTGACTCAGAAGGAAGAAATAATTTCACTGCAATTCTTGTTGCAACATTTTGATTTCATCAGAGTTTCTTGTCCAAGTACTAACTTGAGACTGCTTACCTTGTCACTACATTATGAAGTAAATAGAAGTTTTCATTTAAAATAAGCTTAAATGTTTGTGTGCTTTCCTTTTTTCACCTGCTCTTAAGCCCAGGCCACAGAGAAAAAAATTGTTATGGTTTACATACATGTCATTAGCTCTTCTGGAAATCAGCCCTCATCTGTGCTGACATATTTATGTGTCAGGAAGAAGGATCAATGGTGTCTAGGTGAGAGAGGAAGGTTTGGGGTCTGCTGGGGAGAAGGATCAGGCTGAGGGGCAATCCAGGTACATTGCACTTCACTTGCTTATGTCCAAGTGTGTTTCCTCTGGCTACGAAATCATAGGTTTACTTAACTTGGGGGAATGGGGGTTGGCTGTTTGTTTAATAATAATCAATCTTATGGTCATGAAAACAAACAATAGATAGAGGAAATAAAAGAGAAATACTGTCTTTACTGAGGTTGTATCCTTTGTTGACATCTGGGACACGGAGCTCTGCCCATTACCTTTGAGCTTCCTGGCAACTCCCAGGGTTATAAAGTGATTCTGAAACTCCTGGGGTGACCTGTGAAAGTCGTGTGTGTGTTCTCAGCTTTGCCACTGCTCTGTGTTAAAGCAGAGACACTTCATACGAGCAGAGAGTTACTGCCAGGGAAATGGTCTGAACAGGGCCTCCAGGCATCTGCTGGCAGGAAGAACAAAACATTCAGGATGCTTTTGGCAGACGTGAGGTGCAGCTGCCCCAGCAGGATCTAGGACCTGGTGCAGCTGAGTCAGGATGATCCCTGGCCCTGGGTACGTCGAGGTTGGAGTGGAGGAGGCAGGCCTGGGATTCAGACATCTCAACTCTTCTCTTCACCATTTGGGAGTTCATTTGGACTGTTGAACTCTTCTGACTTCGCTGGTTTTCAACTTGAAGCTACTTTTTGAAAGAAAAACAAGATGTCAAGGAAAATTGCTCCAGGCTGCTTCTCTACAATGGCATGGAAAAAACATTTTTTTAAGGAAACCTGCTGCCACTGTGGTGCTCCAGACACAGAAACCCAAAATGAGGAGCTGGAGAAGAGAGGAAAAGTAAGGAAAAGAAAGAAGAAAAATGAAAATAAACGTGTGATTATCTCCAATTTGCCCTTTGGAAGCAAGAAGTGGAAGGAAAATCCAAACAGATACTATGACTCCAATGAAATTAAGACCACAAAATATACCATCTTTACTTTCTTCCCTAAAAATATCTATGAGCAGTTTCACCGCTTTGCCAATATTTATTTTGTGTTCATTGCATTGCTGAATTTTGTGCCAGTGGTGAATGCTTTCCAACCAGAGGTGTCTGTGATCCCAATTTGTGCTATAATGGTCATTACAGCCATTAAAGATGCTTGGGAGGACTTCCGGCGATACAAATTAGACAAAGAAATCAATCATACGGGGTGCTACATTTACAGCAGGTAAGCTTCGTATAGCTCTTATTACCAAAAACATTGGGTCAAGATCTTTGGTCAATGGTGAGGCTTTTTGTTTGAAAAAATTAATAAACAACTGCGGAAAAATCACAGTCATTAGGTGAAATAGGGAAGAGTCATGGCCACTATCACCTGGTATTTGTTCTCATGCAGGGAAAGTTTTTTGGTTTGTGGTTTTTCCTTTTTTGGGGTTTTTTTTTTTTTTTTGGTGGGTTTTTGTTTTGTTGTTTGGTTGTTTTTTTAAAGTACTGATGTACTGGGAAGTTAAGTTTGACTTTCATTGTACTGGTGTGTCTATCAGCCTCTTAGACATACAGAGCACTGAAAAAAGGTGCTTAAAGAGCTACAAGCAGCTGAATTTCTAAGATATTTTCAAGAGGGTTTAATTCTACCGATATGAGGTAGCACAGAACAAGGTCTATCATGGGACTTGTTTACATTCTTAGATGCCAAGAAATCACTTAAAAACCTGCCCCTTTGAACTACATTTTATTTTATACTCTACATTGTTAACTAGCTTTCAGTTATTTTTTCTTTTTTAGGCAGTATGTAAATTGAACCTGAGAAAACAGAGTCTAGAAATGAAAGATAGTAATACATGCCTCTGTTTAGTCACCTCTAAATGAATTAACTACAAGTGTCTGTGCTCGCTTCTTCAAAGTGCTTCATGACTTCTTACTGTTAGGACATTCAGAAGATTGAAAATTATGTTTTATTGTATCAAAACTGTTCTCTCAGCAAAGTAACAAATGACTTCTCCCTGATAAATTATCGCATCTGGGAGTCAGAAGTGCAAAACTTTCCATCTCCATTAATGTGCCTGTAGTCCCTCAAAATAATCAACAGTGCTTTATATAACGTGCTTTCATGAGCAAGATCTTGCTGAACTCTGGCTTTTATCACATGGAGCTGTCATTTCTGTTTGTTTCTCCGGCATGTGTTTTTCAGATTTTTATTTTTATGTCCTGCTGGTTATACAGGAAAGCAATAAGTTTGCTTATTTAGGGACTAAACTTAGGCCCACATATAGATAATGATTTGTCATTAAAAAAAAACCTGCATTCCTCTCCTTGCCAACTTAAAAAAAAAAAAAAAAAAGTTGGCATTTTACAAGTTTCTAAATATTGTGGATTTAAGATCTCTTCTGTAGTGAAGCATGACAATAATTGTAGCTCTTTGGGTAGGGTGGCAAACTGCCTTTTCTGTCTGTCTTTGAAATGTCAATCTGGTTGATTGTTCTAGTTTTTCCAGTGTTGCATTAGCCTATGAGGCAATGGATTATTTGCTAATACTTGTTAAAACCAGTATGGAACAGAATAAGTGGGGCAGTAGGTGCTAATGAATAAATCTGCAGAGTGATCTTATTTATTTCCTCTTTACACAAAGAAACCATGCCAGTTTAGATCTGAAAGCCTTTTATTATGGGAATGTGAAAAGTAGGGAATACAGTGGAACTTGTTTTGTATAAGGGAAAAATATCCACCATGGAATTACAACATAAATTCAGATCCAGATTCAAGATTGTTATGCAGAAACATGAGACAGGCCTGCCTTAAAATTTGTTATTCCATCCCACAAAAAAGATTTTGATGTATGAATCAGGCTTGTCTAGGATCTTGTCTTTCACCAAAGTGGCCCAAAATGGTGATGTAAGGGAAAGGAAAATGAGAAGGGCTTTAGACTACAGCATTCATCCTGTCTGGAAAAATTGTAGGTAATAACAATTGCCATCAGATCAGTCACTACAGTTTATTATATTATGAATAATTTCAATCAGGCTTCTCTGGTGCTTTGGGAAGCTGATATTTCTTGTTCTTCTTGCTAGCTGCAAAGTCATGGAAGGACATGATGTCTTCTAATTTTCTTCCATATGAATCATGAAAATAGGTAATTGTTTTAACATAGGTGAAAGTCTTTTTGGGAGACTGCAATCTTGTTAATCTTGTCGCAGCAAAAAGTTATTTCTAATAGAAAAACTGATCTTCCATCCTAGATGAAATATTACTTGGATTTTAAGAGGTAATGTTGGAGTGTATGTTGTCTTTATTTCAGATTTTAATAAGGACTCTGGCACCTGTTCCAAAAGAAATACAAAGGCAAACCAAATTTTTCTAGATACTGAGTGTTCTTCAAAACTTTCTTGAAGACCAGGGGAAATGCAGTAAATTGCCTTCTTTCAACACAGAGCAAGGGAAATTAAAATTAAATAGGCTGGCCTGTAAACATATTTATTCTAATTTTCTTTTCACAGAGATCAGCTGAAATGGGAAATCTAGTCTGCTGGTCAAATGAAAGAAAAGACAGTTCTAGTAGTGTATTTAAAGAATGTTTAATTGAAGAAATGAGAAACAATTAATAGGCATTAAAGTGTCCTGGGGAGATGCAATAACCCAGATGTTTGATTGAGGAGTTTGTACTTTTGGAATCATACTCTGTAGACAATCTGCTGTGCTGTTGGAACGAATTGCACAACACCAAAAGGAGAGAAGAAAAAATTGAATTGCAGATGGTACAGACCTATGTTTAAATGCCTGCTTTCTCATGGTGTTCTTTTAAATATACTTTGTCTGCTTTAAAATTTTCCAAGCAAGGCAGACTTCCATTACTACAAAACACCAAAGCATTTTCTATGATGCTATACTTTATTATCCCTCTTTAATTGCATTTAAATTTCTCAGGTAACCTGATTTCATGGAACCCTAACTAGTTAGACTCCATCCATAACAGTTAATTATAATCTTCAAATATATGTGATTTTTGTCATATTCATTTTGTTGCAACCAGATGTGGGTGAGGGTCCGTAGTGACGCAGAGTCCCCAGGCAGGTGCAAAGGAGAGCTGCTTTGTTGCAAAAACCAGGCCTTTTAAAGCAGTTAGCCCATTATGAGTTACATAGTTTTAAAGCACAGCAAACATAATTCAACCAACCACCATACACCACGATGTGAACACACACTGGTTATATAACTAGTTTTCATACCCCTAATTCAGCTGAGTCTCTTTTCCACAGTCCTCTTCTACTTAGCCAAAGTAACAGGCCTGAGCCATGATTTTACAGGGGTAACAAGGCCTTTATTTTATAAGGCTGTACCTGTATGTAACACTCAGAGACCTCTAAGTCAAGACTGGCACAGATTGCTCTCCTCATCTTTCTTGTCAGTCAGTCCCTCCAAACCTCCCATGGTTATTTTTCTCTAAACTCTCTTCAGTTTGTCATAACTTACTAATAAGGGCCAGCACGGAATGTGATACACAAACCTGAAAGTGAATGTCAATAGTTGCTAAAAGCTATTATATATAGTCAATTTTCTTGAAGTTCTATAATGTTCAAGGAACAAATTGACATGTAATCATTATATAGATTGTCTATGATATACCCCAAGGGTTATATCAAGCTCTGTAAATATTCCATAGCATCCAAACAGGTTTTTGCATCAATTTCACAATTGTGGAAGATTAAACCTATTTTTTCCTCAGTGTTTTAGTAGACATAAAGATACAAATGCAAGGGCTATGCACAGTTCAGTATGGCACAGCATTAGCCACAAAAAACATTAGCATTATTTAAGCTATTCATATTTCTTAATTGCAAGAATGTAAATTCAGATATCTGAGACGGTGACTCAGAGAAACCTAGTTTATATGCCTTGAATTATCCTGTGGGCCTTTTGGAGAAGTAGGTAAGCCAACAGGCATCCTCAATGAGGTTGCCTGATTACTCTTTCCATAGAAAGTTCCTCTGTAATACTTTCAGACCCTGTCATTTTCAGGTTGTCCCTACAAGCATCAATCTCCTCCTCCTCTCTAAGTCCACTGATGTCTGTGGCACAAAAAGTTTAGTCTGGCCTTGATTCTGACTCTTTGTCTGCTTAGTGCAAGGTTTTAGAACATTTAAAGATTAAACTCAGATTTAATTCTGGGTTAGCCCTAGAGCAGAGGTATAGAAAGAAGGAAAAAACAAAGTGCTCATATCTGTGTTGCATGAAATCAGAACTGCCAACAGCTGAAAAACTGGAAGTGGCTTAATCTAGACCCACTGTTTAGAAAGAGAATTAAAATTCTTCAGTCTATTGAAGTATTGTGATTCTGTGCTGCAACTTTCTCTCTGACAGCAATGGAGATTTGCTTGCCTAGAGGTGACCATACATACAGGGTACTTTATGTTTTCTGTGGAAAGTTGGGCAGCAAAGACAAAGGCTGCCCTTCTGTTTGAACCTCTTTCATCTGCTCTGTTCAGCTGGATTTCTGAACAGAGGAGAGATTGTACCTCCCGTGGGTGCTCCCCCTGTCTGGGATAGTGCCAGGAATGCAGTGACCAACAGAGGTATGGGGCATCTGGAAAAAAAAAGCAGAGAAAAGGGCAGGGGACATGCTGGATAATAAGAATTGACCTACTGTCAAAACTCAGAGTTTAAAGAGAAACAATTTTTCTCTGAAATATCATATACAACTCATTCAACCCAAGGTGAACCTAAAAGTTTGTAAAGTAGAAAGCAGGATGAGAGGAAAATCCTATCCTGACAAGGGCACAGTGAGCAAAAAAATTTCTTGCCAACACTTTAAATTAAAGTGTTGGTCAGCAGCACTGAGTTTTCACTTGTTAAAGAGCCTTTTCTTTCTGCTTTATTATTTTTGTTTTCTGACAGAGCATAACTTTAAAGACTAGGAGCCTGCTGGAGGCTTTAGTAGGTTCATTTTATACACAAAGAAGAAGGTCTAAAGCCTGTGTCCCACTCGAAACCTCACCACAGGCAAAATTGCAGTTTTGGGCATAGCAGTATCAAGGCTTCTACACCTCAGTGGTACCTCCCCTGAACAGTGCAGGAATCTCATCAGCTGGAGGCTGAAGACTCCAATAGGTGCATTCCTGTGACAGCCACAAAGCATGTACTTGCATTAGTTGCAAGCTACTACCCCCTGCCTAACATCTAACATGAGTGTTGTTCTCTGGCAATGGGCATCCCCTGCTCTGCCATCCCTGACATTTTTGTCTGCTCCTCATGTACTATGGAGATTTTGTGCCTAGTTTAGCTGTGGATACCTGAATTAGCAGTGAGTTTGACTGATGGCACAAACAGTGCTTTCTGCTTGAGACATTCTTCAACCTTGCAGTGAGCTGAGAAAATGTCCTTAACCAACAGAACACTCAGGTGTGTTATGTCACCATGACACTGCTTGGTACCAAAATCATGAAGAAATTAAAACACCCTATGTGGGATATGATGATTGCATTGTGAAGAATTATGGGACAAGCTGAACTGACTAAATGCAAACCAGCTCTCAGCTGGTCCAGGCAGCATCATTTGAAAGTGGAAGAGCAGTGAGCTGCCATTGTTGTCAGTCAGGGTCTATTGCTACAGTGAGGATCCTCAGTCTCTGTGGAAGAAAATCCATAAAATACATTACTAAAGCTACCACTGCTTCATGTATTGCTTGATCAGAGCTTTCTTCAAGATCTATTACCTGCCAAGGCAACTAAAGCTGCTTCACAGAAAAGGTGCAATGGTTTAGCAGCAGGGGCTAATGACTAAACATTAAGACCAAATAAATAAGAACCTCTGGCTTTGGCTCAGAGACCTGAAAAATCATGGCCTTATGGCATTAAGATTCAACCTACCTGTCTGAACTTTTAAAATACCATTAAAACCTGGAGAGTGGCAGGTTTCTACCATGTGACCTCAAGAGCTACATGATCATATGACTATCAAAAAAGCCGAGGTAGGCTGTGCTGTCCAGAAACTTGACAAGTTAATGAGTCCCTAGAAACTAATGCTAATGATTAGGAGACATTAATTGAGTGACCTTGAAATTACCTGCTACTTCCAGCTGGTGCCAGAAAGAATTGAAACAGTATTTTGTTCAAGGCAGCAAAAAAAAAAAATCCTAAATACAGATTTTGTAAATCTGCAATTTACAAAAAAGTCTAAACAATGTGCTGTTAACATCTATTTTATTTTATTTCTTCAAAGGTGAGTTAAAATAAATCCAAAAACATTTATATGAACAAATAATACATTTATAAAGTTCTGGTACTTACTTAAAGTTTATGTAAGCTTCAGTTGGTTACAGAAGTTGAGCATAGGCTTGTATCATTAAGAAAATAAGTAACTTGTTATGGTGCTATAGGCAGTTTAAGAACATAAGACAGGATCTGTTATTAGCATTGAGAAACTTGGAATTCCGGTATCATACAAGCGTATGTACTTTATTAGACTTTAGAAATATGCCATTTCAGTTATTTTTAAAAGATTTTGCTGTCTTAACATAGTGTTCAAATCCTGAGTTTGGTGCTGTGGGGAAGGGCTGGGGCTGGGTACAGGACTGGCCACTGCTAAATGACATCACTGGGCTGCTGGGCTGATGTGCTGGCACAAAAACCCCAATGGGATGGGACGGGACAGGATGGGATGGGACGGGATGGTGGCAGGAGCAGTGACAAACCCACACACACACCCTGGCACCTTCCCATGCCCAGGCAGTATCTGCAGCTCAGGAGCATCATCAGCCAATTGTGCTGTACTCTGACCTATGGACAGCTTCCAGAATCGGCTCCTGTCTGACCTAAAGCCTTCCTCAAGTCCTCAGTCTGCTCCTTTGTTGTCAGTTTTTTTGTTTTGTGGCAGTAGCTTCTAATGGTGAGGTCATGGACATGAAGTGATCTTTGAAAATATTTAGTGAGGGGTTTGCATATAAAAGCTGATATAATCTTTGATAGCATCAAACTGTGTAAGATTTTTATTTGCAAAAATAAACTGTGAAGGGCAAGCAGCTGTGTGATTCAACCTGTTGCCCATGTTGAACCAAGATCCCAGAATATTGGTGTTTTTTATAAAATAGGTGGTGCTTGAAGACCATTTTCAAATATAGCAATCTAGCAAATTTACATACAACAAAATATAAATATGTAGGTTTCTCTATTGACAACACTGATATATTTTTCTGTGTGCCATGACCTGGTGACAATTTGGGGGAGTAGACTGAAGAGCAAACAATATCTTTATTTTGAACTGCAAAGGATCCTGAGATGGAGCTTGCAATAATTCTAGGGAATAAGATTCACTGGACTAATTGTCTGATAAAATGTTTCTAGATGACAAAGATTTCTGAAGATCTTTCTCTAAGACAATCTAGGAAACACACATGCTGTGGAGTGCACATGAAAAATTACTTTTATTTATTTTTTTTCTGTATAGCAGAACAATAATTTTTATTTCCCTCCATTCACCATGCATTTTGAAAATTTTTGCAGTTTTTTGTTTGAAATTTATCTTTATTGAATCCAAGAAAGCGAACTCAAATTGTTGACACAAAGTCAATAATTTATTCAAGTTCCCCCATGATCTCCAACTGCAGCAGGACTTTTTTATGCTCTTTTTTTTCCCCCAGAAATTACTTCATAAAATCAATTTAGTTCAGGCCTTCTGTTCAGATTTGATTAGTTCAATAACAGTTCTGGCAGACAACATTTTGACTGTTCAAGGCCTCTTTTCATTGGCAGTATCCTCTGATGGGCATTGTCATGATATCTATTAGCAAGGGAACACTTTTTGAATGGGCTTTTGATAAATTGCCTGGTAAAAGAGAGAAGGGACTGAGGAACTTTTATCTTACATCTTGTCTTCAGTGTGCCACAGCCCTGATACCACATGCTGTAAGAATCAAGTTTCCAGATTCCCACCCATTGAAAATCCCCACATCTGGTGATTTTTATTTTATTGATTCAAGACATTTGCCCTTTTTGTGTGTTTCTCGTCAGACCATCCTGGGTCTCTTAAGCTCCTCTGTTTATTTAGCAACCAGAGCTTGTGCTGTTAACTTTCATCACTGAACAGAAAATGGGCAGAGTTCCCAGTTACAGGGATTGCTGAAAGGAAATTGCTTCATCTGAAAAATCTTGTTAGACAACTAGGACAGTGCTGCCGTGGGGTGCACCAGTTTCATCGTGAAATACTTTTCTTCCTATAATCCACTGGCAATTCCCTACAAAGTTGTAGAAAAGCTTTGTACTATTTTTAGTATTTTTAATTATTAATCTTATAATCAAAATTTTAATCTTACAGGTCGAGATGAAATCTTCTTCAGGAGCAGAAACTGTGTATTCTTTGAATACTCTTTGGGATAGAGTGACAGTTCACCTGAAAGCAGGTTTGGGATTCTAGCAATCCCTGAACTGCAGTCCCTGTGCCTAGTAAGGCTTTTCCTCTCATCTCAAAGAAGTCATTTGGCTTTTCTGACTCACTGTCTCCTCTGTAATTAGTGACTGGGTAGAACCCTGAAGCTTTATGTGTAATAAAATGTAATGTAGGTAATGTAATGTAGGTTTCATAGGTAGTTATTGAAAAAAAAAATTACAAATCTGTGATTTCTGTGGATTATTTGGGCGAATCTGGTTTCTTTCATCTGATGTGGAACACAGCCAGCTAGATAAGGCCCGTCTATAGCATTTTATGAGTGGACAAAATCAGAAATATGCTCCATAAACTTCTGAATTGCGCAAGAGTTGACGTACAGAGAGGTAGGATTACCATGGAGAAGCCACAGTAAACATTATATGCAAACTATAAATGGCACTCAAATGTCCAGGATGGCAACACAAGACATCTACTTCCTCTAAATTAATCTTGTACTCTTTCATGTTTTAAACAAACAAATTAAGAAGTCCCATTCAGAAGGTGTTTGGCATGGAAAGAATTGGTACTTACATAGTTGATTTGTTTTACTAACTTAGTATCTGCTTTGTAGAGGATTAAATACTCAGGATACACTTGGTAAAATACTTTTCAAATAGAAATTTAGCTAGATTTTTTTTTTTTTAATGCATAGCAGCATCTAATTAACTTACAACAAACCTCTGTTCTTCTGAGTGGTCTTTTATGTCTGTTGTTGCACAAAAGGAAAAGGCCATGCAGGTAAGTAGAATCAGACAAAATAAGAATGAAAAATTCAAGAAAGAAAAATTAATGTAAGATTAAAAAATATTGCTACAACCCCATCGTTTAGTAAGTGCTTCAAAAGCAGCAGTAAAAGGATTCAAATAATGGGGTTGGGGGGTTCTGGTTTTTTAACAAAAAGTCAGGACTGGGAAATGGGCAGAATTTAACTTCTTGCATAACCTGCAGAGGTAACTGTTAGTAGTTGTTTTGTGGATAAGGGCACAAGCCAAGTGTGAGGATTTGCCTGGCAGCGTTGTGGCTGGCTCTGCTCTGCAGAAAGCCAGGAAAGCAGGTGATCAGGAAGCAGCCCTTGGCCTGACAGTGAGGCAGTGCTTGGATGTGTGCTTTGAACTGGAGCAAACACTTTATCTCTTCTATCACTGCTCCCCTTCTCATGACACAAACACTTCAATGAAAGAGAGTAATCTCCATCCAATAGATGAGGATGATTAAAAACTTAACCAAAAATGATGCTATGAGTCATTACAAAAGGGCTTTTATTGTCTGTCTGGTAAAGTATCATGAGCATTTTCCCTCTCACAGAGCAAGGCATAAGATGATTCAGTTATTCATCCTGAAAAAATAATTTCCTCTCAAGGAGTTAGAGGAACCAAGCCATTGTTGCAGTGCATTTTGCCCATTCGCTATTTTAAAGCTTATTGTGTAATTTCTGGTCTGCTTAGATGGTTAAGAGCACTGAAGGATTAATTACTGAAAAGGCAATGTCAAAAAAAGTCTCCTATTTGCTGAACTTAGTTAGTTGATGAAATAGTAATTTATTTTCCATAAAATCCCATATAGGCTCTTTTACTTTTTTTTTTTTTTTTTTTTTTTTTTTTTTTGCTAATTTATAGCCTCTTTGTTTCTCACTTTAACTTTTCCTTTAAATATGGGCTCTGGTTGTATTTTTTTTGCTTAATACTAAGGGACCATTTGTCAGCTCTTCTACCTTTTGAAGTTGTTTCTGTGCACTAAGCTCAAAATTTGTAACTACCTCTTGAGAGTTAAAAACTGGAAAGATCTGAAGCAAGTGTGGCTGAGGTATCAGTTTGCTTCTTTCAAGAGCTATATGCTGATGTTGGAGAGTATCTAGGGAAGAGTTACAGTCAAAAACAATAATCTGAATTTCTTCAATAAGATATTCAAAAATACCTCTGTTAGTCTGAACTGCTTGCTATATTTTGTTGTGCAGATTATAGGACTAGTGCTAGAATGAAAGAGAACTGCTGTAAATGTTTTATTCCATGTAAAGATTTAGTTTGAATGTGACATATGGTGAAGTGCTGTTATGGAAGTGTCTGAATCATTAATTTCTAGCTTCTGTGCTGTGTACTTTAAAGAAAGGTCAGAGTGCCCCCATGCCCTATTTTCTCTTTTTGAAGCCCCACAGCCCAGCAGTCCTGCCTTCCTAATGTCACTCATCACCCACGGTATGCTTTTAATGCAACAGGGAGGAACGTGCTTACGTGGAGAAGTGCTGGAAGGATGTCAGAGTGGGGGACTTTGTGCAGCTGCAGTGTAACGAGATCGTCCCAGCAGACATCCTGCTGCTCTACTCCTCTGACCAGAACGGGATCTGCCACCTGGAAACCGCCAACCTCGACGGGGAGACCAACCTCAAACAGCGCCGCGTGGTGATGGGCTTCAGCAGCCAGGTCAGTCTGGGCCCCGAGGGATTTATTTCTGCATGGCAAATGGAAGAAAGCTTGTGGTCCTCTGCCACAGCATCCGTGGGTCTGTTCCTTACGGACTCTGTATCTCCACACTCACTTCATAGCCAGGTGGAGGTGTGAGAGCTCAGCTGGGAGCTGCCCTAAGGCACTCTGGGTTGGCAGTTTAATAGGAACTCAAGGTAAATTTTTTTTTTTAAGTTATATGTTTGACATCAGTTTTTGATTCACCAAAAAATCACCATTTCTTAAAATCACCATTTCCTCTTCATAGGCAGTATCATTTCCTTTTTCAATTGAGTGCTATATTCATGTGACTCGTGTTGGATAAACCTGAAGTAAACTAGAAAATATGACTTAGGGATAGTTGTTATGTTTTCAAGTATCTTTAAAAACACATCAGGGCACTTTTTCAAATAACCCAGAACAAGCTTAAGGAGTGTGAGGAGGAAAACTGTTCCATTAGAATCACTCCAGCAGACAGGAAATAAAACCTCATAAAGAATTCTAGGAATTACATTAATTTATTTAGCAATTAGTACCAGTGCCACTAGGAATATCTTTTGGAGTTACTGGTGTTTGGAACACAGCTGCCAGGTAGCAACCAGACATTAAATAAAAGCACAACACTTCCATGGCCAGTTGAGATCAGGTGCTGTTCTCCAGTGTTATTTGCTTGTTGTTCAAATGGAAATCACTTTGCAAAGACAATTAAGGGCTTTCTGATATTGTGGCTGTAGCACACAGCACATAGCCTTTTCCAGTGCCTTCCAGTGACAATTAAGGTGAGGTTTTGTTCCTAAGAAGCACTGGAAATTTTATTATGTAGAGATTTAGCAGAAAAAGAGTAAACTGGCTACTTAATATTTTTTTAAATGTTGCAATTTTTTTCATGAAGTTCTAATTTACATGTTAGGTTTTCTATCTATTTTTCCTTTTAGAGGAGGACAGGGTGCTCTACATTACACAAAATGGTAACTTTTGCCTCAGATGTTCGTAATGTGTGGAAGTCTTCCATTATATCAGAAAATAGCCCTGTGCTATATTATGCTCCAGACTGCCTATTTTCTGGTGATTATCTTTAGACTTTGAGTTGTTATTGAGATAAACTGTATGCCTAGGAATGTCTGTACTTAAGAACTCCTGTTACATTAACAGGGTGGAATGCAATTCTGGCCGTGGTGGCAGCCAGTGCTCAGGAAGGTCAGAGCTGATAAAACCTCCTGTATCACCCTGCTCTTGTGGTGTGTTTGTGTAAGCAGTGTGCTGGATGGAAAACCCCAGTGCAGGTAGTATCACACTGCAGGTTTTAGTGTGCCAACTTCTTCCTTGCTTTTTGAGCTTTGCTTAGTCCTGTGATTTATGAACTGCATAAAACCCCCTCAGATGTAATTCTGCCCATAAAGTGACTCTTTAAACAGGGAGGAAATAAATACATATTAGTTAGCGCTTCAGTTGGGTTAGAACCAACCGGGATTCTTCAGTTTAGGATGCAAGAAAGGTGGAGAGAAACTATTTCCAATAGCATGGAGGGACAGGACAAGGGGAATGGCTTCAAACTGACAAGTAAGTTTAGATGAGACATAAGGAAGAAACTCTTCCCTTTGAGAGGGTGAAGCCCTGGCACAGGTTGTCCAGAGGAGTTTTGGGTGCCCCATCCCTGGAAGTGTCCAAGGCCAGGTTAAACTGGGCTCTAAATCAACCTGGACTAGTGGAAGGTGTCCCTGCCCATGGCAGGGGTTGTAACAAGATGATCTTTAAGGTCCCTTCCAACCCGAACCTTTCTGTGATTCTGTGATATGCTTAGGAATATTGAATACAACTCTCTGTAAAAGACTGAGAGAAAGGATTTTTTTTCTTTTTATGATGTTTTCTACTTTGAATTTTCAAACATAAAATTCCTGTCATCAAAAGAGAAAAAAATTGAGAGAAGGAACATTCTTCTGTACCCCTTTCTATCTAGAAGCCTAATAGTTTTATTTTTTTAGCAATGAACATGCCAGGTGACTTTTGTATCTTCCTGTTCTCCTGTTGTACAAATACTTACAGGAAAACCAAATATGAACTGATTTTCCTGTTGAGTTCACAGAGTTGAACAAGATTCAGCAGAGGTAAAAGTTCTCTCTTAACAGACATTCTAAAAATACTCAGCCAGATGGGTCAGAAGATATGCAAAATACCCTTATATTCCTGAAGTTTTTATATTTCCTCCAACAATTTTTTATCATATTCTCTACTTTTTTGTACTCTTATTTGTGTATATAGTAAAAGAAAAAAAGGAATATATGTATCATTTATGAAAAAAAGAACAAGAGAGAGAAAATAATGTAAAAACTGAAGCACAGTGCTTGCTTTAGAAAAAGGGAGAGGCCCACTAGCAGATAGGATTTCCAGCCTTCCTAAAGGAGGATTTTGCATTAAGTCAGCTTCAGTTCTTTTAAAATTCTGTGGCACAGCAGTAATTATTATCTTTCACAATTCTCTCATCCCATTTTTATTATATTTTCTTAATCAAATATCAAAGTTCTGTGTATTTTTCAGTTAAGACTAAATCACCACTTATGGTAGTCAAGTGCCTCTCATTCTGTCTGCTTTCTGGACTGCTTCATGCAGTCCAAACCCCAGACTGTTCCCTGAACTCTGGGGAACTCAAGTAAAATCAAGTGTGACTCAGTTCAGCTCCAAATTCTGAGTGAGCCCTTAGCCTGAAAAGCCTTGTCTCATTTTGTCTCTCCCAGCAGTGTGGGTTTATTCTACTGCCTTCCCTCTTCTGGATTTGTTCATCCATTTTAGGGGTGGGTGGTGGGGATTTTATGCTGTTCTCTTGCTTTTAGTTTTCTTTGATTATGATACATTCATTCAAATGTGTGGTCTCTACCATCCTGGACAGTAACATAAGTCTTCTAGCATAATCAAAAATCCTGTTAAATCCTGAAATTATTTTCATTTCAGCTTGCTCTTGGTTGACCACTGTTTTTCTTTTATAAGTAATCTGAACATTTCACAGAACCATAGAATCCCAGAATGGTTTGGGCCGGAAGGATCCTTAAATTTCATTTTGTTCTAACCCATATCATGACATGGGGCACCTTTCACTATCCCAGGTTGCTCCAAGCCCCATCCAACCTGGCCTTGAACACTCTCAGAGATGGGACAGCCACAGCTCAGGGCAACCTGTGCCAGGGCCTCACCACCCTCACAGGGAAACATTTCTTCCTAATATTTAATCTAAATCTACTATCTTTGTTATATTCACTTAAAAGGAAGGCAGGTGTTTCCACTAATTGGCATCTGTGATGTCTTGTTCAATACACAGCATTTTCTTCACTTAATTTAACCAGTTGTTATTCCAAGAGGAGGAAATACTCAGCCCTTCTGAAGCTTTGCTTCAGGCTGAATGAACTAAAATGTCTTTGTTTCTCCTTCTAGGGTAAGTGCTCCAGCCCTGGTGGTCTAAATTAAGCTTTTTTTAGTGTTTAGCATTTCAAATACTCATTGGATCTGACACTCAGTGTGTTTTCTCTTGTAGGATACTGTGTTTGAACCGGAATTTTTCCAAAACACCATCATCTGTGAAATGCCAAACAATGATCTCAATAAATTCAAAGGTTATATGTAAGTACTTGTTATCCATAAATACATTTTGCATCAGTACTTTGATATTCCTCTTGGAGGAATTGGTTGGAAAGAGAGTATTTTGAGGAAATTGATGGTTGCCACTATTATCTATTCCCAGATTCAAAAGTCACTATAAAATGTAGACTTGGACTCTGTTTTGTGGCAAGGTAGAACTTTATTTGCAATTGTTTCATACAAACTATTTTCACAAAGATTCAGCTCTGTTCAAAACTTAGACATGAGCTCGTTTCCATTTGATCTGATGATTAGACTAAGCTAGATTTTAGATAAATCCTTCCAACTGTTTAAAGGTATCCAGCTGCATGGCTCTAGTTTCTTCACATTTACAGCCACAGGGAAAAGGTGTACAAGATCTAATAAACAATCCAGAGTTTCTTATTAGAAAAGTAGAAAAAGCCAACTTGCAAGGAAAATGCTGTTGAACCAATGCACTAGACTAATATAAAAAAGTAGGGTAGGTTTCTCTTTTGTCTTTCTTCGTTAAATAATTCTGGCACAGACATAACAGCAAATTCAGCAGATTTAACCCCATTTATGAATTATAAGGCAAATTTCTATGTCATGGCTCATGTCTTAAAATTCTTTTACCCTCCAACACAAAGCAGCCTTTCCCAAGGCCCTCTTCAGAGCAGTCATCAGTCCATGCTTATTCCCACACCACAGCAGAGAATTCTCCAAAGTACCGACTGCCCCAGACCAAATGCATGCCCCATTGTTATGCAAATAATTCAACTGCATGAGTGTGCCAGCATGCACATCCATGCCCCAGCTTTGCTGTGTTTACCAGTAGCTAAACTAGGAGTTAATGGCTCTGCAAGAAGCAGTGAGAGTGTTGCACCTGCAGGAGCTGCAGATGGCCAGCTCTGAGGCAGAGTAAACCAGAGATTCTCTCCTGTTTGCACTGACCATACCTAATCTGGTTTTGAGGTTGTGCCCTGTAAGAATGGTGCCTCTAATAGCAATGCCATTTCTCCTCTGCTGCAATATCTTACAAGGGAAAAAGAGGTCGAGTTTGTATTGATTGCTGGCTGTGGTTGTTGGCTTCAGGGACCACTGGGTATAATCTAAATTGAAGCAATCCCTCCAATTAGCAAAGAGCTCTGAGGTTATAGAAATGTAGGAGATATGTCACAAGGAAACACACACAAATACACACCCTTAGGACTCAGGACTGGCTTCAAAATATCCAACTCTCAACTGAAAGTCTGCAACAGAAATCTCTTTAGTGAATGCCTATTATCTCACTTGCTTGATGGAACATGGAATTAGCTGCCTTCCTCTCCCTTCTTCAGGAACAGAAGAAAGAATTTGCTGAGGAAAATTACTTGCTAAGAGTTAGTGGAGTTTCTGTCTTTGGTCTGCAGAGATTTGAGCTATTTTGTTAACACTAATTATTTGGAGCTGGCTACCTTTTTGTCCATGAACCCTCAATAAATTATTGAGGCTCTATTGCCTTGCTATAAAATTGCAGGAATACTCTCTGATAAAAATGATAGGAAATAACTTAGTGACATCCATCTGACATGTCTGATCACAGAAAATTCTGTTCAAGGGGGTGCAAGAAGGCTTCTATTAAATGAGTTACCCAAGGCTGAATTTAGATTCCAAGAAAAACAGATTTCTGGCATGATGTTTTTACAGTACCACCAGCTGTAGGTTGTTGACACCTACGCCTTTTCCCTTATCTAGTTTAAGTTGTGTAATCATGTGCAGCTGCACTTAGACATTGGCCTGTACTTAGCTCTAATATAACACCTAGCCTTGCCCTTCATTTAAGAGATGAGACTACTTACTGGTAAATGAAACACAAAATACCAAATAGAAAAAATAGAAAGTAGAGAGAGATTATTATTCTAGGAAAAAAAAAAAAAAAGGATTTTTTTTTCCCTCTCTGACCTTTACATAACAAAGCAAGACAAAGCATCTGAAATAGAAGCTCTCAGCTTTGGTAAAGATCTCAGGAGGAATCTACCAGTGTAAAATAAAAGCTGTGGGTAGGGGTAGGTGTGTGCCATTAATTTTCAGATGCAAGCAACAAATTGCCTGCCTGATGGAGCACCAACATTATGGTTTTCACCAGTTTGTTCTGCAAGCAGAAGGATCTGGTATGTGATGGGGCATCTTTAGCCAGCATGTAAAGTCTTCTCTCCAGGATGAGAAGGAGGAAGAGCTCCTCAGCACGAAGACTGCTTGAGTGAGCTGAGATTCACAAAGCCCTTTGGTGGCTGACGGAGTCACAGAGGCTCTTGCAGGATGTAGACATATTCATCTGAACCTCTGTTCATCTTTCTAAAATAAATTTGTCTGTTAGAAGTTGAAAAATTACTCTTGTTTTCTTTCATAAGATATTGAATCTGCCAGATAAGTTTCCAAGTGAAAGCCAAACTTACTTTGTATTGGCATCATGACACACACTGTGCAAGTGGTCTTTAAAAGAAAGACTTGGACCTCTCTGTAACCTTTTGCTTGAAAGGTTTCCTTGAAACTGAGGGAGATAAAAGCAGAAAAGGGCCTACAAAATTACTTTATTTCAACTTGAAACAGACATACACACGAAAATTTTCTTTAACACTCCATTAGAACAGAAAAATTAATTGCTCTGTTTGATTGTATTTCTTCTAGGGAGCAGCCAAACCATGAACAGGTAGGTCTCAACATTGAAAACCTCTTGCTTCGTGGATGTACAATCAGAAATACTGAGGCTGCAGCAGGAATCGTTATATATGCAGGTAAAACATACTTTTTATTTCAGTAAACTGAGAATTTCCCTGTAAATATCTTTAAAAAATAAGTATAGTCTAACATTGCAACAAATTTGACATTTTGTTTAAAAAACTGGTAGTGCACAGAAAAAGTATATAACCTTTTTTTTAAGTGAAGATATTTCCCATCCATCTCCAAAGCCAGCAAGCTTTGCACTGGGTTTTTGGCAAGTGACAGTATCCTTGTGCGTGCCAAATATCTTGTAAAAATATCCAGAGAAGTAAAAAATTGCTCAGGTGTATTTAACCCTCAGCTCTTGCTATACTACTAATTCCATCTGTCATAAAATCTACACAGCTGCCCTAAGGGAGGTCTCACAGGCTCCTCAGGGTAGAAACTGGAGCAGCTAAAGAGCTAATTAGAAAAAAAAAAGTCATCTGGGAATTTCATTCATCCATTCAATCTGTGCCAGTGCCAGCACGCAGGAGGCAGTGAGGCAGCAGCTGGAGGTGACAGAAAAGGCAGCAGCAGCACAGGTTTGTGCTGACACAGACAGAGTGTGTCTGTGCAACCATGAACTTCATGCAGGAGACATGGACAAGGAGAGACAGTGTTGGTGCCCAGATCAAACGCAGCAGTGCCGGGTTCAACAGTGGGTCAGTTCATCTGTTCCTCAGCATCTTTTACCTTTGGAGTGTTACCACTGCTTTCACTCAGTGAGCATGATTTATCACTGGCTTTGCCAGCTGCGTCGTCTTCTGCATCAGATAGAGTGTATCAGCCACCCTCTTCTTTGTAGATTAAATAAAAGTCAATTCAAACACAACAATTAATCCCATTAGCTGTTATTTTCTTTCCAGAAGAGTTATATTAACTGTTTTATGTCTAATCAGCAGCAAGGGGTTCAGGGCTGAGCCAGCTGAGAGAAAAGAGAAGTCACATTTTTACAAGAGTCATTTAGCTTAGATTAATCTCCACAGCCTGGAACAATTTACCTGACAACAGACTGTCTCTTTCACTACTACACAACTGGACTCTGAATGTCTGCAGCTCCCATATGTTTCCAAGGTGACTTTGCCTTTGTAGGTCTCTCACTGTGTGTCTCTGTGAACTCCTCATGCAAGGGTGGTGCCCACCGGGCAGAGGAGGAGAGCCAGAGCCAAACTCTGCAATCTTTTTTTTTTTTTTTTTAAGCAACTACTGTATAAAAATCTCAGTGGGGATCATTCCTGATATAATTGGAGTAATTTATCTTCCCTTCTCCTATTGCAGTTCCTCATTTTCTTCTGTTTAGCTCAGATTTCCCAGTACGTTCCCTTGACCACCAGCACAGATCCTAATGTGGATCTCTGTTTACATTGCTTAAGTTGCCAGTAGAAATGGTTAGAGTTTTAAAGTTATTCCCAAGACACAGTGGTTTTCATATGAGTAGGTCTTCAAATCAATTTCCAACTGAGCTCTTATTGTTAATGTCAGCATAAAAGTTTTGGTTTTGTTTTTGTTTTTTTGGTTTTTTTTCCTAAAATTAGACTGGCTTCAGTCAGTATCAGCTTCATTTCTAGGGTTCTTTGACATTGATTATATTCTGGCTTCTAATCATGGTCTGTGACCTTTTCTGAACAATCAAGATCAGTCACATAATAGGATGGCACACTTTCCATTTTTATGACTCTATTACTCCTCAAACTTTTTTCTAATGGAAGCCTTTGTGAGGAGTACAGCCATCACTTAGTGCAATTGCTTGGTCTGTGCAGTTCTCATCTGACCCGAGGACAGTTATACTTTTCATGGCTACCCAAATTGTTCTACATAAAGCAATAGCACTAAAACACAAAAACCTCATTACAGAGTGATAGCCAATGTAGTTTTCTCATTGTGATTGGGACAGCATTAAGAACTATATGCTTTTCATATACTAAAGTACCAGAAAGAAGTTTTAGATGAGCCCATCAGCATCTAGAAATAGAGAGAAAAGGTACCATTAGGGTGGTAGTGCTTCACAGCATAGGAAAGTGTGAGGATTAGAGGAGAACAAAGCAGTTTATTTCTCATATTTCTGATTTTCTGTTCCTTACAAGATGATAACTGTGTTACAGAAGTGTCCTCTTCCTGAAGATCACCTTAAGTAGAAAGGAATGGTAGAACTGATATTTGGAAAGAAGCTCATCACAATTTCTTCCTGAAATACATTCATCAACACTTCCTTGAGGGTTTCCTGGGAGGGATTAGAGGGTTTTGGCTTGTTTTGATTTCAATACAAAGCATTCCATTATGCCTGACATAAAAGAAAAGTGAGGAATAAGATTCACACAGCTGCTGGAGGAACAGAAATGCAAGCAGCTGTGCCCTCCCTTTCAGTGTAGCTCGGTGGTTAAGAGATTTTTCTCACCAAAGGGAAGGCTTGGGGTTTGTTCCTAGTTCTGCCTGCATGGGAGTGAACACACATCTCCTGCTGCACAGCCTGTACACTCAATACCTGCCTAAGTGGAACAAGGGGGTTTGTGCTTATGTGTGAGTTGGAAGGGCAGGAGCACTGGTAGTATAAAGTGGTCCCACTGACACAGCTCCAGGTTGTGTACATAATTACATATTCATTGGAATAGTAAGCCAGGAGCCCCAGCTCTTGAGTGAATGTCCTGAACATAAGGCTGGAGACTAATTTTCTCTCTAGCTCTCTTCTTAATTAATAACCGCTGATGTAAACCTGGAATGAATCCAGCAGGTGTGATTGAACTGCGCCTAACTTCCAGTTTTTGGGTTAAATCATTTCCCTAGAGAAAGCTAAAAGGCAGCTTGGAAAACAGTCCTTGTCACACACATCATGCAAATACAAATGAAAACTAAATACAAGTCTGCAGGGTCCGTATTTTCAAGGAAAAGGACTGCAGAAATAAACATAAAAGATACCAACAATATAACAACAGATGGTGTCCAGATATCCCAGTTGTGGAGCCACAGTTTAGATAACATTAATAGAATTGAAAAAGTAATTTCTGCTTCTTGACTCCTTGCAACACTCCTTTTTTTTTTTCATTATTATTATTATTATAGCAGCTGAATTCTATCTTACTAATTTAAGGATTTTTTTTTCTCATAGGACTGTTTTGTCAGCACTTTACATCCAAATAGTGAAAAGCTAAATTTTATTCTTTTTCACTGACTTGTTGAATTTTATTTAATATACAAAATGTATCTAGGTGCTTTTGAATTGCTGCTGAAAAATATTCAAATGTAGGTTTCAGGAATCTGTATAGCACCTAAGCAATTTGTTCATAAAATACAAAAATATAATACTATTGTTCATTTTCTTTTTCTTCTCATGGATATTTGGATTTTGATAATTTATATAAACCCTATGATCCTATTAAATTTGCTGTCATTGGGACAGAAAAATGTATATGACAGCTGAAAACCTGTGATATAATGGAGGTTTTTGGTAAACTACAAGATTTAGACTCTGATGTAGTCAGTTCAGTAGGAAGATGGACAAGAAAAATTCTGAATGTCAACATTAGTCAGCCGGCTCTCATTTGGGGAGAGTATACTTTTTTAAAAACCAAACAAAAATACAAAATATTACATGAAGATGATAATATTAATTTGTGTTTTGAAGGTCATGAAACGAAGGCCATGCTGAACAACAGCGGTCCTCGTTACAAGCGCAGCAGGATAGAGCAGCGGATGAACAGGGACATTTTCTTATGTGTGGGACTCCTGTTTGTGATGTGCCTTGTTGGAGCTATAGGTATGAAGCACTGACAAAAATCTATTTCCCAAATGGTGATTAAAATTGATGTTATAGACATGAGTGAGATCTACAGCTGAATGATCTTGGGATCTTTAGGGTCCTTGGTCTTTCCAATAAGTGAGTTAAAATGGCAAATCTGAGCAATTCAGATGAAGAAAACATGGCTATAAATGTTTCAGATAAGATTCATCCCCACCATGGTATCATACATGTAAAGAATGTATTCCTACAATGTGACTGCATTGTAGAAATAGATATTTGTCAGCTGAGATCTTCCTTCCTTCCTGAGTGCTTCCTGAGGGGGTGGTTTTTCCTTGTGCACAAGAGCAAAAGTAAAATAATTTTGCTTTACTTTCATTTCACTAATGTCTTCCTCTAATATGTTTGGGAGTGGTATTGAACAGACACACAAATTGGAGCCCATGAGCTGCTCATAACTAATTAATTCAGTTTACATCCTCCACAACTTCCTTCCTTCTCAAAAGCCCCTTACATCAGGCTGTGAAATGGAATAATTGCTTATGTTGGAATAGCCTGCATTTTTCTGGGGTCCTTGCAGGTGAGCACATGTGAATTTAGTAACTGGTGTTCGTTAACTGACTGGAGTTTACTGGATTGGTAATCTCAAAAAGATCATTTTCACTGTGTGCAAGCACCTGCTTGCCTTCCAGCTCTGATTGCAATATCTCCCAGGCAGGTCAGAATTAAGAGGATCTCATAATTTGGAGCAAAGGACCAAATTTTAAGTATACTGACTTTTGACTGGAGCAATGCCTTAAGGAGATAACAGGGGCTCCCATGAGCCCCTTTCCCTTTTAATGTATTTTGTTTCAGTGACAACTTGTTTAGTGCTACTGCTCTGATTAAGTGACAGTCAAATCAAGTTTTCCTGTGCCTGCCCTGGAGGTTTGTGGTGTGGCACACCAGTCAATCATCAGGTGTAATACCATGGGAAGTAAGGACCATCCAAAACAGAAGAACAACTGAACTGACTTGATTGCTTCTTTAGTATTACTGCTTCGTGTTGCAGTGGGACATTTGGCAGCAAAATGGGATTTCAGTTTCACAACTGAGCTCGGTGCGAGGGAGAAGTTTTATTTTCCTTGTTCCCTGGCTGCTGTCGTGTGGCTTTAGAGACTTGCCTTGTCTGATGTGTAGGGGCTCTTGAGTAATAAAGTCCTTCAATTTAAGGTTAAAAGAAGTCTCAGATGAAAAAAAATCAGCATTTACAAATAATTTATCTGCTCAGGTTAAAAAAAAAAATGTTCACAGTCTAAATGAAACACATAAAAGAGTAAAAAGTCAGCCATCCAAAATGTCCAGAGGCTCTATCATGAGTTCGTGCTTTGCAGCCTTGTCTGAATGTAGGTTTCTAGGAAAAAGTATCACTGGTGGATCAGTTACCAGGATTGTTCTTGCACACAGTGATAAATTGGAGTAAGAAGTGCCTTGAAGAACAGAGTTGTCCTTGTTCAGATGTGACTGTGGTCTGAAGCAGCCAAAGAGCATTGCTGAAATAATTTGAATGCTTTCAGCAGCATTTTAGTAGGCAGATGCTGCAAAACAACTGCTCAGTTAACTGATGCTAATGGAAGTTTTATTTGAGCTGGACTGATAGAGGTTTTTGGCATCTGGACAAATGATGCAATGAGGGAAACCAAGTTGCTTGCCTTAGCTCTGTGGGAAGCTTCTGATGCTGTAAATTTAGTAACCTCCTTGACAAAAGTTTATTTCAATAAGGACAGTATGGAAAATGGTAAAACAATAGTGATGGGATGTTGTTACGTCCTGGAACAGAGGCTTTATTTTAGCAGTGCAATGATATCTACTGGTATTTAAAACACAGAGGAAGAAGCAGTTGAAGGTATGATTTAATTGAAGGAATGTAAAGACGAGTTGCCTAGACTGAATTTAGGGGATTTGTCAACTCTTAGCAAAGACAGATTGAAACCAAGAATGGTCAGAGAGAATAAGAAATATTTTAGTTTGTCTATATACAAAGGTTCTAAGGTTTACTTCTGTGAGAGGAGAGTCTTCAGCACTGAGGATTTTTATGGATAGGAGATAGAGATGGAGTCTTCCAGCGGGGAAACACAGGATGAGAAAAGATCTGTGCAAAGCTAAGAGCCATGGGAAACACCTGATGAAGCAGAGGTGAATGAAAATATCCCTGAATACTTATTTCTCACTAGCACATCAATTATGTGCATGTGCTACAGAGCTCTGCAAGTGCTTTGCATTCTCCAGAAGATTTGCAGCATTGCTTGGGGAGCCTTGTTTTGGAAATTTCTCTCTGTTTTGTTAGCAAGCAGTCCATATCTGCACATTTCAGAAGCTTTGTCACTCACTCCACTGCCCAGACGATTTCAGTCGTGTATCTCATTCCTACAGGGCATAGCATTTGGACAGGAAACTTTTGGGAGCATCCACCTTATGATGTCCCAGATTGGAATGGCAATTTTGTGGCTCCCGTTCTTGCCGGTTTCTACATGTTCCTGACAATGATAATCCTGTTGCAGGTAAAAGACAAAAACTTCTCTGTTACCTTCAAGGAAGAAGCTACTCAAAATTGAGTATCATCACTAATGAACCATTAATATCAATTAATAGCTGTTCAGTGCCTTCTTAATCCTATTTGGAAATATTGCTAGGAGTGTTTCAAATCAGCCAAGTGTGAAATAATGTTTCTTTTTTGTTTTTTTTTTTTTTTCTTTCTAACTGCATTTTTTTTCTTGCTATTGAAACCCCACAAGGATATAGATAGGAAATACATGTATAATATCTTAAACTCAGAATATCTGGCAGATGCAGTAAAGAAGATATTTATATCCAAATGCCAGCTTTTTTTTCTGCCTATATCCAGAATTCCAAAATAAGAAGGCCACTTAACATCTCAGAAAAACAGTGAAACAAAAATTGCCAATCTGCCAGTGGGGAATAACAACTAGGTATGGTTCATGTGGTCTAGGAAAGAAGCTAAATTAGAAGTAGGATACTTGTATAGCTGAGTGCGATTAAGCCTAATTGGGAAAGAATATTTTATTGGGTGAGGAGAAAAATTAAATTTACTTTTCAGATTTCTTGATGTCACTGCTGAGATTTAAGTGGACAGAATTTCTTTAACATGAACAAAATCTGAATATAACTTTCAGAGCTGCTCAGAGATTCCTTGGAGGATTATTCTTCATTACTGAAACAGAATATTTGTGCATCTTAAGAATTCATTATTATATCAGGGCAAGGAAGCTTGTGAGTGAGAAGTGTTGTGTGCAAAGTAATGCTTTGTGAAACTTTTCTGCACTAAGAGTCTGTGCTAGTCCATCTTTTCAGAGTTTCAGAAGGGTAAGAGCAAGCTTGATCCTATATCCAGAAAATGTTCTTTGTAAGGGCATCCTCTGAAAGACCAACCTTTGAATTTAGTACTCTAGGAGTTTAGTTTTAAGTTTGCCACTTATCCCTGTTTCTCCATTGCTATTGTGTGCAAGATTTCTTTTCACCCCTGAGTTATTATTCATCAGCCCTAAAATATATCTCTAGGAGGAACTGTTTCTTTGGAAATCATTAGTATACCTGTGCCGGAACATTGCTGAGAGAAAGCAGTGAAATTTATCTCACCCCTCACTGAGAATTTAAACTCTCTTTCAGATTTTAATCCCCATATCTCTTTATGTGTCAATTGAGTTGGTCAAACTGGGCCAAGTCTTCTTAATTCACAATGACATTGACCTGTATGATGAAGAAGCAGATTTGCCCATCCAGTGCCGTGCTCTCACTATTACTGAAGACCTTGGTCAAATCCAGTATATCTTCTCAGACAAAACTGGGACACTAACAGAAAACAAAATGGTATTCCGACGCTGTACTGTTGATGGAATTGAGTTTTCCCATCAGGAAAATGGTGAGAGACACTTTTTTATACTTGCTTTTTTAGTCTGAGCAATTAAATGTCATTAATTTAAATATTAATACCTAAATATACTGAGCCTTCTGATTGAATGTAGAGTTTTGTGGAATAGTCACTTTTTTGTGAGGGACTGCTGTTACAGAGATTCACAAAAATGAAGGTGTTTTGAAGGATTCAGAAGTCAGATGGGAAAGGTTTTCCAGATCCCTCTGTGGGCACCTCCAGGATTATCCCTGCATTCAAAGAGAACACTTTCCCTTTCATTTCTAAATGAACACAGGACAACCTTTTATAAGCTCACAAACTGATAGCAGTTAATATTAAACTCAATGGGTCCAAAAGTAATTATTTCTGTGACTATGTAAACGTACACTTCTGTGTGATATGAAAAACACAGGTCCTCTCTTCCTGGAGTGGATCCTGGCTGCAGTCCGGATCTGAAGGATCCTGGCACTCGGTGCTCTGAATTCATGGTGTTGACTCAGGCGCCTTCTTCGTCATTACTTTCATGCTCTGTGTAGTGGAAAGGATCCTGTTAAGCTGGCAAGCAGCTGCCAAAAAGATGTTTGTATTCTGTGACTGAAAACATTAGCAGATTTGTGAATTACCATATTTCACTCTCCTGTTCCAATTGCAAAAAGTAGCTGAAGAGATAAAACATTAAGAGAAGCCTATAAACGTGACTGATCGTGACTTTGAAAGCACATTTTTATTTTCTTGCAATAATAACAGTGGCGATTGCCAGAAAGTGCTGGACAGTGGGCAATGAAATTTTTCTGGTGATGGCTTTTGAAATGTTTTGGCTTTGGTTTAGTTTGTTTCAGGCTTTTTAACTGATCAAGGAATTCCTCCCAAACGATGGAAAAAAAAAAAAAAAAAAAAAAAAACTGAGAATCAGAGGTAAGGTTTCCTTTTTCTTTTACAGACAGGCGACTGAAAACACAGAAAGAGTTAGATTTAGACAATGAGGATTTTGCAAAGCTTCAGCACTTCACTCTTCCTCCCATGAATCTTGAGAGACCAGCCACCTACAAGCACAGCACCGTGAGGCCCTTGAGGAGGTGCCAGAGCGACCGGGCGCGTTCTCAGGGGCACACCAGGAGCAGGTCAGTCGGTCGACGCGACAGCAGCCAGTCCCAGGTGGCGTTCAGCAGCCCCATTGTGAGTACCAGCAGCCTGAGCCAACACCTTCCAAGTTACCCCTTCTGTTGCTTTTGTGATGCAAAGCTGTGGGAATCTGACAGATAGAAATCTTCACAGACTCAAGGGGATTTGATTCGCAGCCTTAGAAGAAGTCTAGTTTGATGTGAAGGGAAGGTACACAGACAACAGAAAAATCACAAACTGATGTTTCTATAGAATATGCCTTAAGTAAGAAACTGTATTAGATGAGATGATGAAGGGTTTTATAGTGTAGTAATGTGATTGTAATAGAATAAGCTAAGAGTTTAGATGTTATAATAGTGACATGTGTGTGTACATGTAATAAGACTTTCGTGGACAAAAGTATTCACATTGCAGTTGAAAGAAGTAAAGGTGACAGTTCAGAAAAGCAAAACATACTCTGTGGAGACTGTCCCTTGGATTAGAAAGTTATATACTGTCTTGCAGCAAAGAACTTGTGACCATCTTAGACTATGGCAAACTGCTTGCTGTCTTTTAAATCTCATGGCCTTTGAGACTGATGTTATCTAAGCAATAAATCGTTCTTAGGCTGATCATGGTGCCATCCCTTCAATTAATGCAACAGCCACAGAAAGCCAGCAGGTAGAGAGGAGACATCCAAGCCTTGCTAGAGCTAAGAGAGGGAAGGGGGAGACAAAGAATGAGAATCGTCGACTGGAGCATGCAAGCTGCAGTCAGGGGGGAGCAGGGTCTGTTGCAATTTAGGTCTGAAGCTTCCCAAATTCACACACAGCCTAATTAAAGTCAGACTGTTCTGCTCTTCTTGAAAGTCTTTTAACAGACATTTCAGATAAGGCTTTTGTGAACACTAAAAGGTCATACATTTTCAAAATTAGAATTCCAATTAAAATTAAAAGCCTGGAAAACCCATCCAAATAATTTTATTAAAAAAACAATAGTCTAATAAATGCAGAATTCTCAGAACTTTATTTGCTGAGGTTGTTATAAGGTCCTACTTATCTCATTCAATTCTGCTGTCATGTAGTAAGTACCACTCAGAACTCCTACTGTTCTTGGAATATGGGAATTCTGTAAGTTGTTATCCTAGTATTTTCCAGCCCAAACCTCATGAGTTGCTGAGAACATCTCCATGGATTCTTGAGAACCCATGAGCCATGACTTCTGAGAACTTATAGGTGATGACTGTTGAAGGATGAGAAAGAAATTTCTTGCCAGTATATTTTCCAATTACATTTTTTACTGCCAGAAATTTTCTTTTTCTTCTAGAAATAAACAATTTTTTAATTCACTGTAAAGCAATATCTGAGGAACTAGTATCAAATGCCTCTTTTATAGAAGAACATTAAGCTGCTGTTTTGGAAATAACCAGCCTTAGCTGCTCATAGGTGTCACTCTATCTGGATAAGTTGTTTTAATGCCCTATGACAATTGTGAAAATAGAGACATTTAGATATTGCACAGAGCCTGCCTTGTATGACCTTTAAATGAGATGTAGTACTATCCTTTGCCATCTGAGCCAATTCCCTGTTAATAAAATGGGAATAATAAATTCCTGGTGTCTCTATAGTTCCTGCCCTTTGGAACTTCCATCACCTCATCTGATGCATTTTTACTCTGCTACAAATCTGCAGCATCCTGAGTACTCCTGGTATACAGAGTGTGTTTGTAGACCTGTGTGTATGTCAGCAGACAGAAGTTTGTAAGAAAAATCCATCTTTCAACAATGGAACATGATAGAAAATTAACATTTGCTCTCTCTACCTTTAGAAGTTCTTATGAATTAAGAGAGTGACAGTACATTTCCTTCTAGATTTTATAGTTCAAATAAGTAGTGCCTTGGTATTAGAAACATTTAACAAAGATTTTCATTGTCCCATTAGGTCATTAGGTCATTAGGTCATTAGGTTTTCATGCCATGAGGGAGAAGAAATGCTATCAAGTTAATGAGGAAACCTTAAACCTTAAAACTGAATGGCACTAGCCATTTTATATCAGCATTTTCACTGACAAAATTGTTAACATTTAAAAGGTGGCAAATTTAAATGATCATCATTAGTGCTGTGTTATTCAGTTTTCTTCTTTGCTTGATTAGGGTTTTTAATATATGTTCAGGGTTTTTAATGTATGTTCAGGCTGAAAATTCAGGTCAGTGCTGTTTTCACTTAATGTGAAAAGAAGGTGAGAAAAATTGTTCTGATAAACATTGATTTTTTTTATATTGTTTTGTTTTTAAAACCTGTCTCTGAGGCCACAATTAGCCTGTCAATTTTTGATTTTTCCAGAGGAAATTTTTGAGTTCAGAAAGCTGCTGAAGTGAAATGCCCAGTAGCGCATTGTCCTTTTTGCCAAGAACTTGCAGCAGAGGATATAGATGAAAAACAAATTGAGTGGGATGATGGCCGATAGGAGAGATGAGATACACATGTAATAATTTGGTGTTTGTGATGTTCATTATAATTGTGGCAATGCATGAAGAAATTGGATGAAAAATTGTGCAAGGTGTTGGTGAGATTCTAATCTTTCATGTCTCAAATTTCATAGAATTCCCAACATAACTGTTTGACATAACTGTTTGGACAGTTGTATCTGCACATATGTGTTCTTCCTTGGAATTGTCCTGTTAAGCTATTTGGGATTGTTCTCTGTACAAAGCATGGTATTGGCACAGTCCTGTCACCCACAAACTGCTGCAGTGCAATATTGTGAAATGGCTTCTTAAAATCAGCAGCTTTAACTTTTCAGCCTCAGAGTTTTTTTAGGAGACCTGAGAAGATAACTAAAAATCAGGCTTATCATTAGTATCTTTTTGTTTTTTTAGAGAAAAGACTGCATCAATACAGCAAACACGTCCCTGTATGTGAAGTAGAAACATATTAAAATACTGGGCCACAAGAACCAGAGCTTTCTGCAGCAGGGAAGTGCAAAGCCTTGTTCCAGCTTTGGATTTAGGTTGAGCTGCAAAATGAGCAGTAAACTCATTTGCAATTATTAGGATTATTTAAGAACTGCTTGTCACTTTAGCAAGCAGGTGATGGAGTGTAACATTCGGCTCAGCACAGCCAGAAAGGTGCTTGGGTGACTTCTGTTCCATGTTTACAGAACTTGGGAAAACTGTGCCAGATGGAATGGGGTGAGGGTAATAGCTGAGGGGAGCTAGAAAGCTTCCTTTAACTTTGGCAGTTCCTTAAAGAAGGCATGCAAAACTGTTGGTTCATGGGAAGACATTTTTTAAATTTGGAATTCATTCTTAAATATGGGCCTGAATTTAATCCAAACCAGATTCTGCTAACATGAAATTTCTATTAAAAGTAATACTCCCATAGCCCTACATCAAATTAAATTGTAGGGAACTGACATTGTTAAATAGTTTGGCTTGCAAATTTATGTTTGATTACAGTAAAATTACAGAAACATTTCCGGAACAAGTAAATATGTAGGTATGTATTTATTTATTCATTTATTTATTGCAAAAACTGAAGAAGAAAACTTTGAGAGCACTTCTCTTTCTGGGTGAAAAATGAAACTGCACTGGAAACAAAAATTGATACTGCTGTAACTAAACCATAAGCACAAAATATTCTCTGCTGAAATAACTATCAGCTTCCTCACCAAACTGGGAGAACCCAAGTATACATTCTTCTGGAATGCCCTTTAATTCAGGAGTCAGCAGTTTCCAAGTTAAAGGATACAGTATAGATTTTTCTGATTTTTAGTAGATCTCAAATAAAATTCTGAGATTATCTTCCTTTTGAAGATGCATTTCCTTCTAATTATCTAGTTATGCAGCTTTTTGAAAGACATCTTTTTTCCATAGATGTTAAGTACAAAAGGCATTTTCTCGGTCTAAATTCAAGAAGTCTATGAAGTTGCCAGTTACTCCTTGAGGACAAGGGTAAATGAAAATAATCCTCACCAATTTCTCTTCCAGGAAAAGGACGTGACTCCTGATAGCAGGCTGCTGAGGCAAGTGCGAGAAGCTGCCCTCCAGACTGAAAGTTCTTCTCCTTTTATACATATGAAGACTTCCACATCCTTTACTGACTTTTTTCTTGCTCTTGCCATTTGCAATACAGTTCTGGTCTCCACAGCTACTGCACCAAGACAAAGGGTAATCTAACTTTAAATGCATGAGGAAAATGGATCATGCTTCCGTTTAACAACATAGTGCCCAGTGAAAACTGAAGTGGTGAAAAATGGTTTGTTTGAGAGTTGTCCTCTAGTTCCTTTACATTTTCTGTAATATCTACTGCTTCCATGCCTGTGTATTCCTTCCTAGCTTGTCTTCTTATGTTTGATGAATAGCTAAGGCTACCACAGGATCTGCACTTTTTCTTTTAGATTTTATATTATATATGCTGTAAGATGTTTGTTGAACACACTGTGTTTTCTCTGATCTGCCAGGCAATTGACAGAACTACAAGGGCTTCATTACATCTTTGTTTCAGAGGCAGAGATACAAATCATCATTAAATTTGGATGCCAACTCACATATGACTTCTCTATCGAATCCTTCCACCACAGTTAAATGGCAGGAGAGGGGAAAAGGGGAAGTTGCAGTTATTACTATTGTCATTTAGATGCAGAAAACTAGAGAAGTTTTGAGAAGGGTCTTGAAGTTCATATTTATTTCTTTTTAACCTTCACTTTTCTAATATTTCTAGGTCACAGTCCCACCACCAATAAAACCTTCAGGAATCACCCTGGAGAAGATTCATCAGATATTTCAAAGACTAAAATTAGCAAGCCTTAGTCAGTCTTTTTCATCATCTCAGTCTAGCTCACAACTCGGTGCCAGCTTCAGTGCAAAGAGCACCGAGGAGCCTCTTGCTGTGCTGGAGAGTTGTGACAATGGAAACGACAGCTCTGCCAGCAGTGGAGGCCAGGAACTCCAGGACAAGGGCAGCACAGACATTGGTACTGCTTCCTTGGATGAAGTTTTTAGGTCTGCAACCAACACTTCTCTGCCAACAGACTTTTGTTACGAGGCTGAGAGCCCAGATGAGGCAGCTCTGGTCTATGCTGCCCAGGCCTATGGCTTCATCCTTGTGTCCCGGACGCCCGAACAGGTCACTGTGCAGCTGCCACAGGGCACGCTCCTGACCTTTGATATTCTCTACACCTTGGGATTAGACTCAGTCAGGAAAAGGATGTCTGTAGTGGTGAGACACCCTCTAACGAAGGAGATTGTTGTCTACACAAAAGGTGCTGACTCTGTAATAATGGACCTGCTGGACAACTCCACCAAAGGTAATTAGCCAGAGAGATTTTTTTCTGTTGTATCTCCTAACAACGTATGCTGTAGTCTTTTCTACATGAAATATTGTATCTAGATATTAGGAATATAAAGAAAGAATAAGCTTTGTCTAGTATTATCCTTGCAGATCAGAACTGAGATATTTATTCAACTTCAGAAGTGCTTAGAATATGGAATGGGATAGGAATGGGATAATTAAAATTCACTGATAATACTAACCCAAGGGGATTGTGTACTCTGCAATAATACTGTCATAAGGGCCTGACCATTCTTTTTCAGGTTGTCAGCAATAGTGCTGTAATATTAATAAAAAAAACCACAAGTAATGTTATCTTAAAGGAAACAGGGGTTTTTAGCAATATTTCAGCTTCTGCACAGCCAATACTTTTGAGCTTTTCAAGAACTTGGTATTATAATGGAATCCACTTTTCTCCAGTGCCCACTCATTTTTAATCTTAGACCATTAGACTGAAAATTATCTGTACTTAAAATATGGAATCTTTTCCTTGTGTTTCACAGGTGACATTAGCTCAGACAAGAGATTGAAAAGAATAAAAGAAAGAACACAGAAGCATCTGGACTATTATGCCCATGATGGACTCCGAACTCTGTGCATAGCTAAGAAGGTGGGAGAGCACCAGGTTCCGTACATGTCAATAGAATTGCTAGAAAAATATAGTGGCTATAATTCTGCTTCAGACAATCAGCCAGATATAGCCCATCTCTTTGTCCCTCTATTTGCCTTGTCTGGAGTCTTTTTTTTCCTCTTTTTCCTCAATTTGAACAAATGAGGGATTTTTAGTCAGTCTCAAAACATCTATTTCTGTTTCTCCTATAGTAACTCCAGCTGACCTACTCTACAGTGCTTCTAAGCAAGAAACAGAGTCTGCAGAGCAGCCAACCTTTTTCTCTTTTGCTTGGCATTCAGCTTTCAAAAATCTTGCTCTCAGCGTGAATTAGTGAATTTTAGCGTCATACTTTCATACAGAAGTTGTCAATGTGCAATGAATAGATCATATTCAAGCTCTGGAGAAATGTAGATCAGCACTCAGAAACTGTGTGCCCTCAGCTAAGCAAGAGCTGTGTGAGCAAGAGTTTCTCTACATCATATTTGTGAGTCTCAGCTGTAGGTCATTTGTTCAAACTACTTGTTCTTGCAGTTTTCTCTTGGAAAAGTCTGCGTTATTTTAAAGATGACACAGTACTTTACCAGTTTGGATAGGAGTTAAGTCTCTGTGATCCAGAATGTTGGCATTCCTCTCTTATTTAAATTTCAAATAAACAGTTTAAATTGTGTTATGCAGGTCTTGAATGAAGATGACTTTCAAAAATGGGCCAATTTTCGTCGGGAGGCAGAAGCTGCAATTGACAACAGAGAGGAGCTGTTAATAGAGACAGCACAGCATCTGGAGACCAAACTCACCCTGCTGGGTAGCTAAAAATAAGAATTGTCATTGCGTGAAGTATCACTTGCTCTCCTGTGATAGTCTTAGCAGTATGGCAGACAACGGCTTATACTAATTTATATCTAAAATACTATCTAAAATACTTCTCTGTGGTTTGGAAATCTCCAGGTTAGGGAGATAAAATCCAATGACAGTGTCTATACAAGTTGTCATGCATTTTGGGCAGCAGTAACTTTGAAAAAGTTACTTGAAGCTATTGTGTGCCCTGAGCAAAGATCATGCACATCAGCTGTTACAGTGGCTCAGCTGACACAGTAGATAATGAGGTTCCCACAATTCAATCGCGCATCCATATCCTTAGATAAACCTATAAAATACTATAAATTAACTTCAGGTTTGAGCCCAAATTCTGGGGGAATTTTGGTAATTGAACCGTATTATAAAATCCAATAACTTAAACATGTAGGTGTTTCACTACTGAGTTCCTGCTGTTGTTGCATTGTTGTGCTTGCTTTGTGCACTTTGTAAAAAGATGTTTAGCATTAAAACTTACATTGATTGACATTTCTGCATCATTCATCACCATCATATCTAACAACATCATTCTGTTAAATTAGGGAGCACTTCAGTGCTTTCTGTTCTATTTTGTTTGCAAACATTCTGTTCTTTATGACTGATTTTTGGAGTTATCTCAGTCTCATTTTTCTCTGACTGCAATTTGTGCCCATACTTTGTTGAATTTCTGCGATTGCAAGCAATAGCTTACATTATGGCTTCTCATCATCTCTACAGTGATTTAAAAAATTAGAGTAATAATGGTAAATGCCATAGGCAGACCACATAAGAGGTAATGTAGATCTTGTCAGCGTCTGTTACCTTTGCCAATTACTAAGACTCTATGTGCTTTCACACTTTAATTTGCAAAAAAACGTTCCCTTAGCCTAAATCAATATCTATCTGTAATGTACCACAGTTACAGCATCTCCAAACTGACCTCTAGTGGAAGGGATAAGGAATATTGTAACATTCAGATGGTCATTTCCCAACATCATCAGGATGAATGTTGGCATCTGCTCAAAAGTTTGTGCATGTTCAAAAAGAAAACGTACTGTACTGTTTCTTCTGCCTTTGATGGCTGAAGCATCTACTTGACAACAGAGACAGTTTCCATTTAAACAGTCAAAGTTCATCTTCTCTGGTTGCTTTGATGGGACTTAATGCAGTATTTTTAAAATTCATACGCTGTGATTCCTCTGCCAGCATAGTGTCATTTTGGATTATTAGGAAGAAATGAAATGCATTGTTGTTGCAATGAGCAAAATGAAGAGACAGAACTTGATTGCTGACACATTCAGACCTTAATCCAAATGCAGATCATGTGCCTGCATATTTATCTGTTGGACAAAACCTTGGTTCAATTCTCAATAAGTTCGGAGCGTGACTGGAAAGCAAAGAGCTTTTTTTAAACAAGAAGATAGCAACTGGATTTTCAAGGAAAAGAAAATAATTTCTCTTCTTTTCCTGTTTTCCCAGGAGCAACAGGGATTGAAGATCGCCTGCAAGATGGAGTACCTGACACTATTGTGTCTCTCCGAGAAGCTGGGATAAAAATTTGGGTGTTGACAGGAGACAAACAGGAGACAGCAGTTAACATTGCATACTCCTGTAAACTTCTGAACCAAAGGGACACTGTCTTCACCATTAACACTGAAAATAAGGTGAGTAAAGAAAGACAAAATGCACAGAATTTGCTATCTTACCTTTTCTTTGTGTCTTGCAGTTTGGCATTCCATTGCTTTAGACTTCACTTAACGAAGAACAGTCAAAAAACCCCAAATAGCATTAGGAGCAAGAGGCACAGTAAGTTCAGCTCTTCCAAGGGCTGGCACAAGGCTGTGGAGGGCAGGTAGGGCTTCCCTGTGTGACCAGACAAGTTACATGTCTGGGTTGTCTCAGCTTTTCTCCCCAGAGAACCAGGGTTACCAATACAAACTTGTTTTTCTCAATAAAGCTATTGTGAGGATTAAGTAAATGCTGTTTTCCCTATGGTAGGCAGTTGCATGGAGCAGTGAGATGGCCTACTTTTTAACTGCTTTTGTCTGCAACTAGTATCTCTCCAAACAAGAAAAAATACTGTGCAAATATCTGTCTCTTTCAATGTCATGGAAATAGAGAAACACGCAAAGATGATATGGAATCTGGCACGGAAAACATTCCAAGGTGTAATTTCATTTGAAACACATATCTGCTTTAACAGGAAGCAGAATGAATACATTTAGGATGGAAATTAGACAGTGGCTTGTGCCAGAGCAGAGATGTTAAACGCAGGACCATCCTGGCTCCCAGAAATGCCAGCATGGGCACTTACCCACAGCAGCCTCTGTGCCCTGGATCAGGCTCAGAAGCAATCTGCATACACATGGGGACTTTGGGAATCCCCATGGTTCAGGGGACACTGGTGTTTCTCCACAATAAGATTTAGTTCTCTCACTTTCAAAATTAAACCAAAGACAAACTTCTGAAAGAGGCTCCCAATAGCAGCAGCGAGGGACACAAGTAACATATACAAAGCATTTAACCTGTTAATTTTGCCAAAGTTAGGTCTTGAAGTGGTGTCAGTGGGAAGGGCCTCTCCTTACCCCTGAGCCCAGGAGATCATTCAAACACTGAAAATGAAATCTCTTCCAAGAAGAGATTTCCAACAAAATTAGGTAGCTTGGTGGATTTGTTTCAAAAGGCAATTCAAGGCAAACCAGGAATTTCCACTACTGTTTTTGGTTTGTTCACAGAAATATGACGTTTCTTCAATATTTTTAGGGGTTTTAAGTGTTCATGCTAGGTACAGGTTTTTATTAGATGTCAGAGGTACATTTGATTCCAGAACCTCCCACTTAAGTGTAATTTAAATCTTGCAAACATCCTACACATGTACCTTATGCTACATAAAGTGAAAATAACATTATAGAACTGAATCATCACTCAATAAAGCTGACAGAAAAGGCAGAAAGAGGAGTGATTAGCTCCTCAGTTATTCAGGGCCATGCCACAGAAGGAGGACTTTGAGTACTAAGAGGGAGTAAAATAACTTTGATATCATTTTGGATTTTCTCTGATAGTGATGTGCCAATTTAGAAGATCTGGATGGGAGAGGTGAGAGTTTTCCCCTTAAATCTGTTTCTAACTAGTATTTAGTCAATTCCAGTTGTTGGCATCTAAAAGGGGACTTGATCCAACGTGAAGCAGATTTGCTAAGACAGAAGGGCATTGTGTTTGAGGTACAGTGCTTGAAAATATAAAGTTTTATTTCTGTTTCTAATTGTGACACATGCCTGACATGTGACTTAGAAAAGGCCTAACTCTGAAAGTTACTGGGTAATTTTGAAAATGTAGATCTCTTGTTTCTCTTACCAGAGTTAATTTTTTTGTGGAAGTCAATGCTGCAATATCTCATATCATTCATATCAGAACTACAGATTTTTCAATCTCCTTAAATGAAAATATTTTCTTTTTCATTTCTGAACTCTCAGCATAAATGCACACATGCTTTCCTGATATAAAGATTATTATATTTTCTTTTAGAATAATTCCTTACCTCAGTTAACTGGCTGATAAAATGTACAATGTTTTCACTGAGGGATTGGATGGTGTCATATTGAAATAATCTCTAATCAGATGAATAAGTGCATGTCTCAGTAAATTTCCCCTAATGTTTATCTGATAGGCTTAAACCCACTGGCATGATTATACGAACATACATTTGGCAAGGTGCTGTGCTGTAAAGGGAGATGGAGATAACTATTTCTAAAACCACGTCTGTTTTCTCACAGGAAACTTGTGAATCTCTCTTGAATTTAACCCTGGAAGAGGTGAAGAAGAATTACGAGTACAACAAACCGCAGAGGAAATTTTTTGGCATCATCCCAACATCTTTCTCAGTCTCTGAGGCCCCCAGCCCCGAGTTTGGGCTGGTGATCGATGGGCGGACGCTGAACATCATCTTCCAGGGAGGGCTGGAGGAGAAGTTCCTGGAGCTGGCGCAGCACTGCCGCTCCGTGCTCTGCTGCCGCTCCACCCCTCTGCAGAAGAGCATGGTGGTCAAGCTCGTCCGGAGGCAGCTGAAAGCCATGACCCTCTCCATAGGTACCTCCACTCTGCATCTCACAGAGACAGGGGAAGCAGGTTCTTTCTAGAAGAGAAATGTGTGGAATACATTGTATGGGGCAGATTTTTGTGCCTCAGGTAGACACAGTGAAGAAACAGCATTGATTAATCTTTCCTGATCAAAACCCATATAAAAGTCCTGCTTTAGCTTTCACTCAGCAAATCTGCCCCCCTTTAAACAAGATGAAGGCACTCCAAATTCAGAATCTCCCAGCAGTGCCTTTCATGCACATCAGTACAAACACACATACATATTACCTCCAAAATGTCCTTGTTTTAGGCCTGGAAATCACTCATGATTAGTCACTATTTTATCTTTTCATAAAGCCCTTTTCCTGTCAGATTTTCCCTGGTGAAAACAGAATTATCTCCAGAGTGGTATTAAGCACTGACTCATTTGCCTTTTACCTCCAAATATTGTGAAATGCTTTGAGTTTTCTTCCACACTTTTGGTAAGTGATGCCAATAAAATCCTTGATGAATTGATGTAGATGACTCCAAACTAAACAAATGCACCTCTGTGGACAAAACATAAAACGAAGAGTCTACTGTATTTTTGAAATATTACTTTGCCTTACAGTTCAAATCATAAGCTTTCAGCCTTCTGCTTCATTTACTTTACCAGCTAACCTAATTTACAATATCCACATTGCAAGCAATAAGCATGGCTGTTCTTTCCCTGGAAATATGGCTACATACTTAACATATTGCTGCAAGTTGAAATGAGCAAAATAATTCTTGAAACTGGCTTGTTACATTGTCATCTGCAATCAAATTTGTCATAGATTCAGAGAACTCAGTGAAATAGGGTGTTGCAAAGCACATTCCTGAGCATATGGATTTGGCCAAGCAGAAACACAACATGATGCTGATGTAAATGGTGCTGGGGTTGCTGTGTCACCACCCAGCTGGTCCCAATGCTGGATTTTGCCCTGGTGGAGCCAGGTCTCCTGGGAAGGAGGGAGACCAAGACCAGAGCCTTGATGTCATGCTTGATGCCACGCATCAGTTCCCCTGATCAAGATGCATGGTAGGACAGAATATTTGAAATAATCAGCATAGCTGAGATTATTTCCTTCTTCTGATGGAGGCACCCTTTCTTTCATTGTTATTGTTTTGTCCTGTCTTCCCACTCTAGGGGATGGTGCAAATGACGTAAGTATGATTCAAGCAGCTGATGTTGGAATTGGAATATCTGGCCAAGAAGGCATGCAGGTATTGTCCCAGTTTCTTTGTCTTTTGTCAGGTAGTCCCTTGAGGCTTAATAAATTTCATAGCAGGCCCAGATTCTCAAGTGTCGTCTTAAAAATGCACGTTGGCATCATAAATTAATATGCAGTTTGTAATTACGGGTCCAGCCGCAAAATAAAGATAATTTTGAGCCAAAAAATTATTATGTGAGGATAAATCTGTGTTTGCTCATGAGACTGGAAAATTAGCAGATGTCTGCCCAGTGTTAGGTGAGCATCTGGTTTCTAAATCTTCTCAGCTGCTGCATTTCCAAGTTTCCAGATTTTGTGTATTCTCTTCCACTGTCTTCTGCCCTGAATCCTTTCCCACACATCCACTTTCCTTAAATGGAGAGCTCTGCAGAGATAGAAAGTTCTAACTATGTTCTTGAGGATTAGTTTGTTGGTTTGTTTCTTCTACAATATTCAGTAGTAGGAAATTATTTCAATGTCTGTGTTCAAATTTCATGACATAGCGTGTGAAAAGGATGTATTGTAAATCTCCTTCTATTCCTTTTCCCAAAGGCTGTGATGGCCAGTGACTTTGCAATATCCCGATTTAAGCATCTCAAAAAGCTTCTTCTTGTCCACGGACATTGGTGCTATGCTCGCCTGGCAAAGATGGTGATTTACTTTTTCTACAAAAATGTGGTAAGATGATTAAAATTACGAAGTTTTCATCCTAGCAAAGATTAATTCCAGGTCTGAGGGTTTTCTTGGTTGTTTCTTTTTGGAGGTTATACTCTTACTTTTTATGAAGCTACAGTTCGTGTTTCTTCACTTTGCAAGTTTATAGTATGCCCCTTCCTTCTTAGCAAGGTGCTGCACAGAGCATTGAGAAAAAAACAGGCTCTAAATATATTTTTAAATAGCATTATTCCAGAGGGGAAAAGGACTCAAGGCTTAGTAATTTTATATGGTAGCACAAGAAACTTTATTAATAATACCCATGATCCTCAAAATAAAATTTGCATAAGGGAGATCAGATTATTAGCACTCTAATGTGTGAGTGTGCACTAAGAATTTCCTGCCTGTGAAACCTCTGAATTTTTATAGGAACCACTTGCAAGTAATGATGCATTCATATCTGTCATTTTTATTAAAAATTTAATGTATATGCAAATGATCTATGCACTGAAGTATAATATAAAGAGGAAAAATGAAGTAATTCAGTTTCTACAAGACTGGGAAAACAAGTCCATTTGAAATGAAATACACTCTGAGCATGAAAGGTTTTTTACCTAGAATTCAAGTTATCTGGTTTTTTGTAAAGTTTTAAATAATTTTCAATAAGGATTACTTCTTAATACTGTTAAAATTTGTAGTGGAAATGAACACTTTGCTTTTTTTGACTGGACATCCTTTTAGGGTTCAAAGGCTATTTATTTGCAATGTGAAATAGTTCTCCAGACTAGGATGGTGCTGTTCTTTAATCTCCCCCATAGCACTAGGGAGCAGCATGCCTTTGATTCCACATGGACAATGAGATTCCAAAAGGATTCTAAAATCTGGTGCTCAGGGCTGTGAACAGTTTACATAATTATTCTCTGGTATGTTCTCAAAGAACCATAATGGCTTTCAAAAAATTGTATCACAGTGGATCACCCTTAAGGTATATTGCTTTATGGAATGGAGTGCAGTGCCTTTAACCAAAATCCTGTCCCCTCAGGAGGCTCTGTTAATGACCAGTGTCTCAGTAAATGCCACCGGTGCAGCTATGTGTTTGTCTGTGCTTCTCCCCAGTGCTATGTCAACCTGCTCTTCTGGTACCAGTTCTTCTGTGGCTTCTCAGGCAGCACCATGGTAGATTACTGGCAGATGATTTTTTTCAACCTCTTCTTCACCTCAGTGCCCCCTCTGCTCTTTGGAGCTCTTGACAAAGATGTTTCTGCAGAAACGCTACTACGTCTGCCCGAGCTGTACAAGAATGGACAAAATTCAGAGGTAAGTCATGAATGCTGAAAAAACTGCTTGATAATCCTAAGGACCACAGGACCTTTTGTATAGGAATGAGGGAAGGAAGAAAAGAGTTTAGACTTACTTGGAATGTTGAAACAACTGGAGCCCAATCTTCTGTCTCTCCAGTAATGCATTCCACTCCATGGGAGCTGTGACACCATAGGTCACTAGATAAGTTTAAATATGACAAATACACAAATTGAAATGGCACCAAAAAAAGGGTTGCATTAGAAGAAAGGATTTTTGATCAATTTTATAATGCTAGAAAGAGTTTGGATGAAGAATTTGAGGAATAAGATCCCTTGTGAAGGGATGCGACTTTGGCAAAATTCAGCTTTTAATATTCTTGGTTGACTTGGTAATATTCCTAAGGTCTATCTCAACTTAAAGATGCCTGTTTAGAGATAAGCCTTTGGTTTAATCAGCTGCTCAGGAGTATTTATTCAGGGAAGGAGGCCAGTTAATAGTAATTAGTAGTCTGAATGGATGAAAGAGAGCAATTATGTTTGCAGGACAGGCTAGAGACGTATATCCCATCATAATGACTGTTATCTATAAATTCCTGCAGATATACAACTTGTCAACTTTTATTATTACAATGTTGGATGCCTTCTATCAAAGTCTCATTTGCTTCTTTGTCCCCTATTTGGTAAGTAACAAGCTTATTAATATTCTCCTTCTCCTGTCCTCCCTAGAAGTAGTAAATTCAGTTCTGAATAGTCAGGGTTCACCACAGTTTCTCTGCCTGTTTTGTAGATGTACAAAGACTCCGACATAGATGTGTTTTCCTTTGGAAACCCCATCAACACCATCTCCCTCCTGACCATTCTCTTGCACCAGGCTCTAGAAATGAAAACATGGGTACGTGTTTGACTTGTCCTGTTCACAGCACTGGTTTTTTTTGTGAACTTTGCATCTTGTGTAGGCATAGAATTCTCTTTCAGAGTCATTTACCTGAATTCTGGGTCACAAAAAGTAAGTAACAGGTACAGTAAGATTTCACAAAGTGACAGAATTTGTTATTAGCCCCAGGATAATACCTTCAGAATTTGTTTTTATCATGCCTTTGGACAGGACAGTACAAAATATTTGCATACCTCCATATATAAGGAAGTGTTACTTGGATAACTATATTCACTACTGTTTTCTAAATTAATTTCTGGCTATTTCTCCTACTGCAGATTTCAGTAAAATGCACTGTTAGATGCATTCTTTGCAGCTGTCTTTGTCTCCTCCTGTCTCACACCCAGTCAGGGTCTCACTGGCATCACTTGTGCTTGCAGACCGTGCTGCAGCTGGTGACGATGATCTGCAGTGTGGCTGTATACCTCATCTTCTCCATCATCTACAACGCTGCCTGCCTGCTCTGCAGCCCTCCCACCAACCCCTACTGGATTATGGAGAGACAGCTCAAAGACCCCATCTTCTATTTATTGTGCCTCATTACCCCTGTCATCGCGCTCTTACCAAGGTTTGAATGTTTTCCTCTGTTTTCCTTTTGTGGGTTTGCAGACATGTGAGTGAAGAAACAATTCTGATGTGTATGGATATGTGATGTGTCAGACACGGGCTGCACAGGGATAATTGATCAGTGTGGAAGTCAGATGCCCGAGTTCAAGCTTCCAGTTCATGAACCATTCATTTATTCAGTTGTATAACCCTAGATCAGTCACTATGTATCTTCTACTTTTCCCATCAGGAAAACCTTTCTTTTTGGGGTGCATCAAAATTTACCAGAACAGATCTGCTACATAATTGTTCACCGTCATAACCACAATGTTTTTGAGCAGATCAAGATTATAAGCAAATCTTTGAAATATTCCTATATGTTTGAGAGTTACTAAATATAGTCTTGGTTTTAAGTACATTATGATGCATTACTAAGCTGAATTTAAGAGCATTTCTATATGAAAATAGTAATTGCATCCAGAATTTTAGTTTAACTTTGTACTTCAAAAATAAGATATGTTAAAGATAACTTTAATTGAGACTGGATAATATTTGGAGAGGGATACTTATTGTGATGTGTTGCTGAAAAAATGGCTTAAAAACCAGAATTATTCTGTTCCCAAATACATATGGGAACTTTTGGTGTTCAACACATTATTAATTCTTAAAGCAGGTGTGTTTTGAGTTGCACCATTTGTTTCAAATATTTATTTGTTATTTTCTTGGACACTGAAAGAAATGGGTTGGTTTGACTATCTTGCTAGTTTCCTTCTCGTCCTAATTCCCACAAAGTAATGCAGCACACTGGTATTAAAAAATTCAGGACAATATTTTTAGTATCTGATTTTTTAAGTGCTTTAAGGCATTAGAATCTGAGCCTTAACTTTGACTGAAAAGGAACTTTTCAAGAATAGATGGTGTTTTTCTTCAAACTATTATTATTTTCCCATTTGATTTGACATGCTCTTGTGATTTTATGTTATATAATACAACTTCAGACCAGAATAAACAACACAATTCAGTAAGGTCTCATGTCTTCTAGGCAGAGCAACCTTTTCCAGTCTGTTTTGCTCCTGTGTGACTTTCGTTTTCCTATCAGCCCTCATTCACAGTGTCATTTTCGACCCTGAGCTTTCTGCTGAGAACTGCATCAAACACGTGGTTAGAGAGCTCGTGTCTCCATCTTGGGAATTTAGCACACTTAAGATCCTTGCTGCCTCAGCAGGTTACTGAGCTTAAGGGTTATATATTCATATCTTCAAATCTGAACGACTGCTCTTCCTTTTTATTGGTACCCCAGATTATTTTCTGTACAGTCCTTCATCTGCAGAATATCCAGGACCTGTTTCTACTACAGCTGAGCTGTGCCAGCAGATCACAGCAGTGGTGAAACCACCCTTTGCTAAAATGCACTAAATTTTAACTTCCATTCCATGGTCCATCGCTGTGCTGCCTGCTCCCTATCTTCTCACTTGGTGTCTTGAGGTTCTGGCTTCCCTCTAACAGGTTTTTTTTAAATAATTGCTCTCCTGGGATCTTCCCCTCAATACTGCTTTTTGTTTCAGCTGCAGCATTCAGGGGGAGCTTGGCCTGTGCCCTGCCTGGCCTCACACCCTCCAGGGCTATGGGAAGGGCAGGAGCAAGTGAGAGTAGTTTACAGGACAGAAGACACAGTTTCCCATTCCTTCTCTGTCATCCTGTCTGCTTTACCTGGAACTTGCACAAAAGATACAGAAAACAAGCTGAGGGGAAAGACATAGGGCGTTGTGATCCACAGCAGATCTACACAGAAAGTCTTGGGCTCTCCCATGCTCTTAACTTCCTGACCAGACCTGAGATTCTCTTGGGATTGACCAGCTTGAGCACAGGCACGGCAAATAAACTTTAACCACTCCTGCTTGTGCAAGCCCAAGAAATCCATTGCCTTAAAAGCCCTTTCTGTATTGTTAGCCTTTTTAATCTTGTAAATCTTGTTTATACACATACATTGAGCAGCAGGATGTGAGGATGGCACCTTTCTAAATGCAGTTTCACAGAGTACTCGTGTTTGTTTTAAAATACATGTTGAAGCCACCTATGTAAAGTCAAATCCTAATAAAAAGATGCTTTGAAAGAGACTTTGATTTTCACACAAAGCTGACATGACATGTAGAAAGGAAGTACGCAGTCTCACAGCACACAATATTTAGTTACATAAGTTCTCTGTCCTGCAAAGGGCAGGTGGGACACTTTCATTGCTGCTTTCTGAAAAATCCAAAAGCTGAGGTTTTTAACTTCTGGTTTTCTCTTATCTAACAAATTAAGATCTCTTCTTTACCTTGTTTTAGCAGTATAAATGCAACTTCCATATTTTCAGATATTGCATCTCTTGAGATTTTTTCTATTTTTCTTCACTGTTCAGAAAACAAGTAGCTATAAATACTAAAAAAATGATAATATATACATATAGTTGACTCTATACAGGTCAAGCTAAGTATATATTAACATGTTGTCTTAAGATCCAGGAGTCAACTTTCTTCTGCCAGATATAAGGTGTGTACCAAATGTCTGTAGAGCAATGGAAAATTAGTACCTGTATTTGGGATATGTGATGTAGATAATGGAATGAGCCCACTGGTAAAAAAAAATCCATTCCCTTCCTCCTTCATCAGGTTCTTCATTTTTGCTCTACGAGGAACCCTTGGAGCATCTCTTGTTCTGAAAGCACAGCAAGTGGATAAACTTCCTAAGGAGCAACAGGATCTTAAAATCCAGAAACTAAGATCAAGAAAAGAAGCTACTTCTAGTGCACCTGTGGCATCACCTGCATCTAATGATGATCTTGACCAAAGCATCAGCCACTTATGTGTGTCACCATTTCTACACTCAGCAGCAGCCCTGTCTCCCAGGGACAGAGAAAACCAGGGAGTTTCTGCCTCTAACCCCCTTGGGAGAAGGACACATGAGGAAGGCTATTACTTCTTTAACAGATGGGCAGAGGAAGAATCTGCTGCTACTGATTCTTCAGCAGGGCCTTCCTCTGGCCATCAACCCCTTGTAGCCAGCAGGGACACAGCTCCTGGGCAGGATGGTGGCAAACTGACTAAAGATTACCTCAAAAACTTTAATTACGGAAGCCACCGGCGGTCATTGAGTTCAGTGACACTCTGAAGAAACATTCAGAAATGGAGCCCACAGCCCATGTGTAGAAGGACTCAACAGGGAAAATAAAAATGTTATGCTTAGCCATTATGCTCACTAGAAATGGAGAGAGAGGCAACTGGAGGAGTGCAATAGCAACTCCAATATACAACTTTAGCTGAATGCATCATTGTCTGGGTTTATCAGTACATGACTTTTGGATCTTCCTGGTTTGGTCATGTCACAGGAACATTTCATGAGCATCATGCAGTTGCTGAGAATTGCACAATTACTTTCTTTCAACAGATATTTTTGTATCATATTAATAGGGAGTACTCGTGAAGTTTCAATGTTGTTGTTATTATTATGCTATTGAGTTAACATAAAGAGAATCCATGCTTTATTAAACCAAGTCAAAGCAATGCATCCCACTCTAGATTTTTACTATCAAAGTCTTAAAAAGAGCTTAGTAACTTAAAAATTATAATTCTGCATGAAAAATTACTACCTGCAGATACTAAAAATACTTGCAGAACAATAGCAATGAAGAGGCATTAGAGAACATTCCAGGTTATAATATATGTACTTTACACATACAACAATATCAGCTCTACAGCCTGTGTTCCCTGAAGAGTAAGCTTAGGATTTTTATGCAGATAGCAGTTTGACCTGATATTGTTAAGAAAAGGACAAATGAGCTTATAAAGATGAAGAATCCAAACACTGAACTTCGTGAACTGCCAAGACAACTCGGTGGTAAGAAGAGTCTATCTCTTCACACCTACAAAAGTCGACAGATATAACAAGTCACATTCAAAGATTTATGTCCTAGAATTCTTAAGTTGTCCCTGATTTTTCTTCTAGAAATTCAGTTTCTTATTTCAGTTCCCTATATTGTTCTGTGGTGCTGCTGCATTCCATCAAGTATCAATCATGCTCCTCCGCACAGTGGGTCACATTCATTAGTTGATGGATCTCAAAAATGGAGATTTTGACAAGCCATATATGACGGTCCCTAATCACATTGTAGTAAGTACATGGTGTAAAATGACCAAAATATGCATAATATGTTAGCCCTTTTTTGGTATCTCAGGGCAAAAAGATGCAGAAGAAAACCATAAGACGTCACCATCATAACCTTATTGCAATGCAATGAAAGGTGACTGATATTTCTTATAGAAATGTTGACTAGTAAGACCATTTCCCAAGTTTTTCTTCACAATGTGGGATGAAATCTTACCTAGTTTAAAACTCAAACCATCTGTACTTTTGTGAATCTACCACTGGTTCTGATTTATGAAGTTTTTAGCCTTATTTTATACATGCTGTGTTTAGCTATTTACTACCTATGACAACATATGATCTTTCTAATAATCTATTTAGCAAAAGCTAATTTAACTTCTGTATGTTATAATAATTACTGTAGCTAGATTCTTCAAGTTCTTACTTTAAAACAACTCAGGCAAAATTGAGGAGCATATCTCCCAGTGGGATTTCTGGTAGCCAGAGCAAGATCATATGTAAGAACTCCTTTTGTTAAAGTATTAATTGTCAGCAATTAAAGAATTTGGTAAGAGATTTTTTTTGCTTGATGAGCAAAATGAAGGAAAATAGGTATAGATGAGATTATTGTTAATGGAGGGTGAGATTGCTCAAATGTTTGCTCACTAGCTGGGAATGGACCTGGGGCAGCAAGACTAAAGAGTAATCCTTTACCATTCACAGCTTTTTTTTACATTAAATGGTCCATTTCCTTTTAGCTTAAAGAAGATGTCAATTCCTTATATTTTGTACTTCAAAATGTGAATTGTTTTATAGAAATAAGTATGATAAGGTCATGCCCTGTGTGTTGTTGAGAGGACAAAAAACAGAGGTGAAGGAGTGCATTTCCTACTGTCACCCATGAGCAGCAAGCTCCTGTTTCCAGAGGCTGCTCCTCTGCATAGTAGGAACCCTCGTCAGAAGAGTTAGGTGACAAATGTATCTGAATGTGCACGGGGCTAGACAGGTAATGTTTGACCAAATCTGGAAGATTTCCTCAATTGAATGCCAATTGTATGCCTTTTCTGAATTGAAAGCCAAGAATTAATCTCACGTTTTCTCATCAGTCTCTGCAAAATGGCTCTGCCATGCATTTTGCCCTGGCTTAGGGTTAGAAATAGCAAAGAAGGGAAGGAAAACAGGATTGATTAGGAACTCCAACAAAATAACCCCTAAAAGCCACTTAGTGATGCATTTCCTGCTGTGTCTGGGAATAAAAGAAGTGGAAGAGTCCTTTTCTAAGTATTTTCTAGGCTGTAATCAAAAATAGTTATGTCAGTTAAAAGAAAGAAATAAATAATCCAATTTTGCATGGATGCAATTTTGTGTGCCTTAAATAATTCTGTACTAAACATACAAACTGATAAACATACAAACTGATAAACATACAAACTGATAATTCTATTGTGTGGTAGATTACCACAAATGGTCCAATGGATGAATTTACTTGGAGATTTTGCAACATAGAGGAAAACCACCCCTTCATTTTCCTTGATCCTTGAGGAGAGACAAAGCTGAAATAAACAGAAAAGAAAGGCAGCACCATGCAAGGCTTGACCTCTGCATTCCAGCTGGCTCCAGAGCTTTCTATATCTCCCCTCCTGGGTGACAGTGCTGCCAGCCATCCTCTGCAGCAGATGCTGCCTCAGTTTGGACCCATATTAACTGCTAAACAGTGTGATCTTCCTTCTGCTCCTGGCTATGCACTTACCATGAACTATCTTATGTTAAAAAAAATGTTGAGCAGGCCCTTACTTCCCTTTGATCATGAGGTAAATTAGCTGAGACTATCCATCCTTAGGGGATGTAACATCTAGAGAAAAAACTTTATTTTCCAGTGAAAACAAGCCTACAGCAAGACAGATAGTCTCCTAAGGAATTTCTTTGGAAGAAGGGAAGTGTATTTACTAAATGGGTTATTTAGACCTAACTGGATTTCCAAGGCAGCTTTCTTTATTTATTTCAAGACATATTTAATAATACTGTCAAGGTCCATGTTCCATTAATTCTAATGTGAATGCTTCATAACAGAACAGGTGTCTCATTTTTAATGTATCCTCTGGTGATATTCAATATTTCATATGCTTGGACAATAAAACAAATTAATGGAGGGGTGTGTGAGATTACTGCATTCGTTTTTATTCTTGTCTATGATGTTATTTCAATGATAGTGCATATGGAGCAGTGCTTTGACCTATACATAGCTATACCTATGTGAAAAAGAGGAGGTGACATGTCACACAGAGGTGAGCAAGAACTGAGCTGCCAGGTCTGTTGGCTCATAGATGCAGTCCCCTGCTGCTTGCAGTGGTCAATGAAGAGCCATCCTTCATGTTCTCAAAACTGGCAAATTCTGGGCTCTTTTAACACGAGATGCAGGAAGTGCAAACACATATACACTTTGTTCATGTCTGTCTCAACACAGCCAGCTGGAGATGACTCTGGCAGTTATTGCTGTTTATCTGCTGCAAGTCAGCAATAACTGTGCAGTGTAAAACCCAGAGCTATTCAGGTGTGAGAGAGGAAGGATTCTAGTTTGTTCTCTTTCCTTATGTATCTCTTTTAATACTCTGTGGAGATGGGCTCTCTGCTGAAGCACAGTGAGCAGCTACTTTTCCCAAAGATGAATTGCATTTGCTTTCCCACTTTGTTGGCTGATGCTGCCAAGTTTAATTCATTTGTTTGGTTGTAGTTTGAGGTATGAGTACAGAGCTATTAGCTTTAGGGTTAAGGTGACTGCAGGCAGGATGTGGCATGATTAGATACTTGTAAGCAGCACTGATGAGTAAAACTATAAACGTGGAGACAAGAGGCTCTTGAAGATAATGATCACAGAGGGCGGGATTTAAAGAGACGACCAAATAATACTGAAGAGCTATAAAGTACTTTTGACATTGCCAGTGACTGGAACTTGCTGTAATTATCAGTACATGAGACAATTGCAAACAGAACTTGCTGTCTGGCTCTTTAATATAACACCAGCTTATGCTCATTTACATGAAAAAGGTTGAGACCAAATAGAGCCTGAATCATTATTTTTCATAAAAGATCTGAGGATCTGTTGTCTGAATGCATAGAAGGCAACAGTTATTCCCCCACATTCCCAGTGCAGTTACTGAAGTATGCTTCCACATCCAGCCAAACTTTCCATGTTATTGCCCAGAGAACTGATGTGCTTATTGTATTCTTCAGCAGGAGAGCAGAGCTCTATAAATTATCAACATAAATGACAAAAGGGTCAAGTTTTGGCTCACAGAGACTAAATTTTGACCTTCACAGAACCCACGTCATGCTGCTGCTTTCTTGTACCCGTTACTGTAGAACCATAAAGCTGAGACAAAAATTTAATGGAACTGGGAGGGGAAGCAGTAAAAATATTTGCAATAAGTATACAATACAATGGAAGAAGAGTCTAAACAGAGATGGTTCCTGCCTTTTGTATTCCTCTCTATTTTACTTACATTTTTCTATTTAACATCAAACAGATCATTTAGGGAACTTCCAGACATTTATTCGTTTTATTCAAAAAAGGGCAAATAGAAATCAATAGATTGCAGACAGGTCAGTCGAGCACATTTGAAATTAGCTGGCTTCCACTGGAGTTTTATTAGTGCCTATCTCATTTTGTTAATACTTTCATTCTAAGGACTTTTGCCAGGAAGGACAAATATGTCAAAGCTCAGTCTGAATAGATCCTCTTTCACAATGTTTAGGCAGCTTGTGGCCAGTGATTTCATGGTCTGAGTCAAGATCTGAAGAGCAGAAGAGACTTTCATTCTGTTCCCGTGTACATGGCATGGAATGGGAGTGAACTATCAGACCAGGAGTGCACCATAATGATAAAGGAAGAACATGAGCAAGTCCAAGACCTTCTGGAGCTTTCCAAACAAATTCTTGAACTGCTTTCCATCATTGTTCAGACACCACTAAGAGCTTTAAGTGTCCATCTAACATGCTTTATGAGTAGAACAAGTGAAGTGTGCAGTCATGCATGTTCTTGGTTAACTGCAGAGGACTGTGAAGTATGGCTGCACTCTTGCAGTAGCTAAGGTGAACATGGTTTTAATCATGTTTTGAGAGGAGGTAATGCTGTAAAGACTCAAATTGGATTTCTCAAAAATTTTAAATGTATAAATACTGGGAATCTGTTCTTAGGATCCTTTGCTCAATTTCATAATCACAGTAGGGAGAGAATATAGTACACAGACATCAAAGAGACAGAATTGTGCTTGCAGCTATTAGCTCTTAGATTAAAAAAACCCAAAGCTAAAATTTAGAGCCAAGAGGAATCTAACTCTCCAACACTCTTCAATAATGCAGTTCAAGCACCACACCAAAAAACATTTTAAGTCCTAATACTGATTTTGAAGGCAGGTTATTTAAAAGAAATGTTCTGGCGCCACATGTGCATTTGACTCACATTCTTTAAAATTTAAAATGATTTGCAGTTTCTTGAGATTACTTAACTTGTTATTTTTGATATATTTTCACGGAATCAAACAAATATATTTGTGATATATTTTCATAGACACAGTCCAGTGTCTCAGGAGACAAAGAAAATCCATGTCACCTATTTGTCTATGCAAGTCTTTATTAACAAAAAACCAAAACTCAAACCCTATGAGAAAGGGGATTAACCCTACAGTGGAGCATGCTTGAGGGGAACCTGCTACTGGAGTTTTGAATATTTATCCACTATCTGTCATCAAAATATTTTTTACTTCCAGTTTGTAGAAATATATCACAATAATGGTAGGGATCTGGAACAAGCTCATATGCTGTGAAGACTTTCATGGTGTACAAAGCATTATTGGAATCTATTTCATACCTCATCTGTTATTGTAAGCATAAAATGTGCAAATGTCCCCACTGCTCTAAATGTCAGCATGCTGGGGGCAAATGCTTTGATTTTCTATCAGCAAATAATGTTAAATTATATAGTGTTTAATCATGCTTGGTGAGAGTGATGAACTTTAAGGAACGAGTTTCCTTCCAATCACTCCATCTTCAGTTCTGAAAATCATTTATAAAATCCTCAAAATAACTTCCTCAGCCTGGAGGCTTGCTCATGGTAGAGCACTAAAATACAAACCATTTAGACATAAACATAAATTTGATTGAGTAAATCATGTATTTAATTTGCAAATAAACTTTGAAAATCAGACCTCTCAGATTTTCTGGCACCTCTGAGCAGTGAAATTTTCTGCATTTATGGAAGAGTATACATTATCTGGTGGGACACGGCCTAAAAACTGTTGATTTCTAAATAAAGCAATTGTATTTACCAGGCCAGAATGTAGGTGGTTAGAAGGTAGGAGTGCTCTACTGGAGTAACTGAAGGTCTGGGGTTTTATTTGTGAGGAGAATCTCACCTACACTCCCCACCTGCTGATTCCAAAAGGAAAGGTGCAGGTAAAGGCATGGAGGAGACTTGTACAGGGGTTAAAAAAATATAAGATTTCAAATACCAAAGACATAGTGGGAGATAATACTGGTAGTATCTTAGCAACCAGTGAAACTTGAGGAAAAGCTGTAAGGGAAATCAGCTATAGCCCATTTTAAGGCCTCTCTCTGGTTTACATTTGTTATGTGTTTCTGAAACTGGCTTTTTAGTCACAGCATTTGAAAATATTTTTTATTGGAAGATTTAATCATCTTCGGTTTCTGCTGAGGGAAGATACGTTTTTATATTTGGATCAGTAATTACTGGTTTATGAGAGCAATTTCATTAGTGTGTGCCTGCCCTGAGGGCAGATTAGAAGAGGCAGTGGTGAAAGGAGGGGTTGGTGCTGTGCTGGACAGAAAACCCAGAGCCCTGTGGGGTCAGCGGCAAAGCCTGTGGTCTTGCAACGGCAGAGACAGGGCCTGCATGCCCTGAGAATCAGCACAGTTTTTTATGTGATATCTTCACCTTTTTTTCTGATTACAGTGGTTTCATCACTCTAACTACAGTCTAGATTTTCAGGATTTCTGTGTCATCACAATAGATAGAAAATTACAGGGCTTTTTTTTTAAATCATCTGAAATAAAGTTTTTTTTTCATAACAGTCAAGGGGCTTATGGAAAAAGTTGTATCACAATGCAGAATTAATATGACATCAGTCTGTTCTCAAAACATCAGATTTCCATTCAGTGCTTTTGGTATAAAAATGCAGAAATCTTGAAGGAAAATGGAATTTGCAGAGTTAGTCAAATATTAGAATAATTGATGCACATAAATGCCAATATATTAAAGATTCATATTCCCTTTGTTGCTCTTTGCTTGTAGGAGTTTCAGCACCTATTGCATGCTGTTATTTCTATCATTACTAACCTTTATGATAACGACCACAAATATCAAAATTTGAAAACTATTTCATTGAAAGTATGTCCTTAAATACGTTTTATTTGTTACATGTAATAATGTTTGATTCTCATACTGGGAAGTTACAGTTACCTAAGGAAAAGCAGAAAATAGCATAAAGTGAAAACTAGTTTTGTTTTATAAAAAGCAGATATCCAAAGTCATTTTGTGGGCCAATCTTTGTTTTGCAATTTATTCAGATCTGCTTGCTGTTCAGTGATAAATGAAAATCTTTCTAAAGATTGACAAGAAGTAGGAAATTATCCAGAATCCCCTAAATGCTCACCTTCAATAAATATATTGTCAGCTTAGTAGTCTTTATCTTGCTCTAATCAATACTGTCACAGTCGAACAGATTGTTTCAGCTCACAAAAGGCAAGCAGAAAATGTATTGTAAAAACATTTTTATTGGCTTGTGTATTGGTCTTTCTTTGTTAAGCCACTAATGGCTCAACTGTGCTAAACAATCAGACTTTTGGGAAGAGGAAAATAAATAATTTTACTGAATTTATTATAAAGAAGCTGTACATAAGTAGTTTTAATCATATTTGAGTAAGACTTAAGCTCCATGTATTGAAACTCTCTACCTGTCACCAACAGTATGGTCTTATAGGTCTTGTTATTTACTGTAAATTCATCCCTCTCCAAGGCCTTTTGTCTTGCTACCTGACTTGGAGCTGACTCAAGGGCAATTTTAAATAAGTATTTTGAGGTTAAGATGTTGCTTGTTTGCTCCCTGGGCTGTCCTTAGCCTGCCCCCTAAGGATGGTCTTCCCTCAGCACAGAGGTCCCAGGTGAGAAAGATGCAGGTGCCAGCAGCAAAATGGATCATTTTGCTGCTAAAACAGAAACAAAATATGCCTTGTCAAATGTCTTTTTCCTCAGCTATATGTGCAACAAATGCTTTAAAAGTTTCTCCCTCTGCAACAGCACTAAAACAAAACCAAAGTGCATAAATACCTTAAAGCCACCAAGTCAGGCTGCTCATATCCCCTAGCAGGGTCTGGCCCTGGAGAGCTCTCCCCTAGGTAAATAAATTAGCTGCTTTGGGTTTCAGCAGTCACAGGTGCCACTCAGGGAATCTGACAGAGGAAAATACCTGCCAGGAAATGGGAGCCGTCCCTCCATGGTTCCCTCCCAGACTGTAAGAGGAAATAATAATCCTTTCCTCTACGTGCAACAAGTGATGTCAGAATAAGCAGGCTTTAAACTGTAGTGGCTGGAATGCTGGCAGAAGTGGGGGATTCTGGGCAGAAAATATTTGTGCCAAATGTGGAGAGAATACAGATCAGATTTATCAGGAGAAATCCCTACTAATGTCTTTACCTTGTGAGAACTAAATTTCAGAGGGAAATCTGAATAGATTCACAAAGTGGAAATTTTAAACAGTACTAATGTCAATAGTTAACGCCTTGGAAAATAAACTGGAATTAGCCTCTTGTGAAAGTACAAACATTCATCAGCACTATTTCATGTCCTGCCACTCTAGCAGATGACACCCATGGCATTCAAATTTCTTTAAGTCTTTCCAGTCAATATTAACAAGACCCTAATGGACAGATTGCACCTGCCCATTAGACCAAATTGACTAGTTTATTGTCTTCATAGTCTTTTGAAGAGTGATAAGCAACAGCTTTGGTTACCAGAAGATTTCTGGATTATAGCCTTTACATCCATCCTGGGAGGTGGCTGACGCTGCCCTCTCTGGTTAGGAAACAACCGAATGAGACTGGCTGCTAACAGATGCTACATGAGAAAGCCTCTGTGATGGATACCAGATGATGCCTCAATCCCTTTATTTGAACATTAAGGGAAAGACTGGCTGGAGAAGTAAGCAAGGAGAGATAAGCACCGCATTAATACCTGGAGACCAATTAACAGCAGAGCGTGAGCTGCTCGTATTACTGAGCTGGTCTTAATATAGAAGATGAAAGTTTTCATTTTAGGTAATTCTGAAATTCCACTCAGGGCAGCAGGCAGGGAAGCAAGGGGTGGCATTCACACTAGCATAATGATCCAGCACACTGTCTTCCAGGGAGACTGGGAAGAGTCTTGTTTTTCAGATATTAAGTACTGTGCACTCAAGGTGAGAATCTCAGCCTGGTCATGCAAGGTACCAAAGATTTTTTTTTCTTCTGAGAATGTCTATGAAAAGTGATACTCAATAACTGAAAGTTTGAATTGCAAAATAACAAGAAATATTCCCCATTGGTTTTCATACTATACGGGTAGCATTTTTTATTTTCTTTTTTCTTCCAGCAGCAATGACTTTCTGCAGACACCTGCTGCACTTGCAAACACAAATTTTTATCTGCTCGCTTATGCTGGGAATGATTCAAGATTCCCAGAAAGACAATCCTTACCAGGCAGACAAGTGGGCAACAGTGTTACAAATAGGTCCCTCTTGGCCAGAAGCTGAATGCTTTATTTATGTAGATAATGTATACGTATTTATATATGAAGAATGAATCGAAAGATAATGGCTGGACATGGCAGCTTGCTACCCCCAAATAAATGTGAGATAAGGCCTGCTGAGCTCACAGTGTGATTCCTCTGGGCTCACACTCAGCCACAACCCTCCCAGGGGGCTGAGAGTGCCTGACCGAGGGCCGGGGAGGCAAGATGAGGTAGAGACTTCAGAGGTGAACACACAATGGCCATGAACAAGTAAAGAGGCTACCAAGTTTTGCACCTTGCTCCAGGTATTGGCAGGTTTCTTTACTATGTCACTGTTCCTTGCATGCAGCCCAGATTTATGTAAAGTTTTATGAAATGAGTTTCCATTTGCAATCCCCATCCACTTCTTTTCCTTTGCCTTCTTGCTTCTTCTTCCTGGATCTTTTCCTTCTGCTCCTTATTTCTCAAGGAGATATATAAACATGAAAAGCAAGAATGGAACACAGCTGAGCTAATTAACAGTTGCTTTAAGCTATTATTTACCCTGCACAGGAACACATCTTAAATCAATGCCAGTTTGGATCATAAAAATGATGCTGGAAGAGACAGGCCAGCCAAAGCCTTGAAAGCCCATCAACACTCTCTTTTCAAACTCACCATTTTGCTTCAGAGGAGTCCACTAAGAGACATTTCCTGGCTCCATAGGTCCCTGCCTGGAGGAAAATTTTTAGAAGCACATTTCTCACCAATTCCAGGTAAGTGAAATCACCTTGTGAACAGTCTGAGTCAGTGCAGCACGATTACTATTTCAAAACAGGGAAGATAGAAATCAGGAAAGGAAAAGGAAAAAAGGAAAACAAAGAGAAAAAAATTAAAGGACTTTTGCTCTTTTCCTCCTTTTCACTGTCATAAAATTCTAGTATTACCTGTTATGGTACCAGTTACTGGGAAGGAGCCAGAAAAAAACTGTGCTTGTTCTGGTTAAGGATACATATTTTCAGCACTGACTCATCTGTCCTGGGTGCCCAAGCACATAATGCACATGCATATGTTTGTGTTACACAGACTGGGTTCGTGTGGGTTTGCAAGTGTTCTGACTGAATGTGGGGGAGGCTGCAAAGATGCACTTCAGCTCAGCTGTTCTGCATTTCAGTGCAGGCAGCAAAACAAGAATAAATGCAGTTTAGGTTCAAAGCTGTGAAATTTGTTACATTTTCTGGATCGCTCTATGTTGTTGCTCATGCAAATATATGAATTTGCTCTGATTTCCATGAAAGCAACATGGAAAGACTTGCATCAGCTTTATGAACTAAATCACAACTGGCAAAAAATGTAATCTGAACTTGTTTGCAGTTCATAAAATTATACAATGATTTGCAGAAAGGAAAAAGCCTCTGTCAAAATGAAAGCAGGTTGTTTGGTTGAACACACTGCATCAACATTACGAGCTCTCATTTGTTCAACAGACTGAGGTATGACAGTGTCACCTAGCAACTTTTGAAGGGCATTCAGACTTGGCCATGCTGAACTCCACAGAAAAGCCTGTAGACATTAATTTACAAATCAATACCTTTTATAAATTTGTCAAAAGCATCACATTTGATATTAAAAAATGAACACTGTACAGGAGGAAAGGAATAAAAAAATAATTGTCATGCTGGCAGTAATGCAGTGGGAGGAGTGGAACTACTAAACATGAAATGCTGTAACCCTGGGAAATAAAGGTGTGCATTTCCAAAGTCTCTCCTCTGAAAGGTGTACATTCACACCCAGAAGATTTATAGACATGTATGTATGCATGCATCTATGTACATTACTTCAGATAGGTTCCATGTTTTTCCAGGCACTTATATTAACAAACAGGAAAGGTTAAATTTGTTTTGTCCAAAGTATTTAATACTTCCTTGTATGTACAATTCCTTATTCTTCAGTAAGTCTACACTGAGCTGCTCTCAGCTCACATGAAGATCAAGGCATGGAGCACCACGGTGGGCTGTATTGTTAAAATCCAGTCACTTCCCATGGCATTGGCACTGCCAAGACTAATGGAGGAGATAAATGTCTCTGTGTGGAAGAGTACAGCCAAAATGAACAGGCCCAAAATTTGGGCTGATTTTGGCTGATGGATCAGCTATGGTGAACATCAAGTCAACCACTCAGCTTAAGCTAAAAAAAAAAAAAAAAAAAAAAAAAAAACCTACAACACAACCAAAATAGAGTTACTAGAAGTTAATTTAGGCTTATAATTGTTTTAGTAGGGTATTTTGAGTGGTTCTACATGAGGCAGGTTTAGGCATTCCTCTGCAAAGCTGATAATAAAAAGTGTCCCTTGGAGTGATTTTCTAGGTTTTATTTTAATTATTAAAACCTTTCAGAGAAGGAAAAAAAGGGAAATTTCCTAAGAATTTTCAGACTTGTAATGCACCAGGGCATTTGATAAAATAAGGGAAACAGAAATTTTAGAAAAGCCAGGAGTGGGTGCACACCGCATTGCATTGTCTGGCTATTTGTGATTTCTGTTCACCCACACAGAGTCTGCAGGTGAATTATCTGCTCCCTGCAGCTCACCCCTGCAGTCTGGTTTTCTCTGAGTTTACACTTGCAGCCATTCCTCACCCTCCAGGTCACGCAGAGGGACTGCTCCAAGGTGGGGGAAGGAGCAGGTGCTAATGGGATCTGCCTGCAGGCTTGTCTAAACAGGCTATTCCAGAATACATCATCGGAGTCTACAGTGATTTAAATCAATTCTGAACCTGAAAAAGAGAAGAAGTTTGAGTGTGGGAAAACAAAAACTTAAATGGAAGCAAGAGTGGAAAAATCTTTTACAATAATTCTTAAATGGCTCTACTCCAAGACTTTTTCTTTGTTGCTTTCCTCCCGTCTCCTGTGATTTTTGGGCTTTACCTCCTTTCAAACGCCTCACACCCGGATGGGCTCTGTGGGGGCCACCTGGCTTTGAGGCTATTTCTATACCCAGGTGGCTGATCCCTCCCCATGCAGGAAGGGCTGGCAGGATCAGATTTGTAGGGCAGCAGATTTCACATAACAAACATAATTGAGGGCACTGATTATTCCTTGAGTCCTCTGTAATTCTCATTTCTACCTGCATCAACCTCTCTTACTGTGGCTGACTGATGGGCAGAGCTGAGGTACCCACAGACCTGCTGGATCCTCGACCTGCAGACTCTCCTGCCTGCCAGGCCTGCAAAGTGGGGTGAGGCTGGCAGTGTCTGGGGGTGTCTAGTGCAGAATAAAAGCACTGTTAGTACTACAGTGGTTACACACTAAATCACACCCTTAATAACACGGATGTTGCAAGGTCTGACATCAGCATCTACACATTTATATATGTTGACTCATCCCCATTTACTCATCCCCATGGCCTCAAAAAACAAAATTTTTATTGAGCAGTATTTCTCTTACACCACCTATATATATATAAAATAATTGTATATAATGAATGATGGTAATTAAACACTAAATCTGGCCTTGCTGTCTCCAGTCAGAATATTTTCTACTCCATGGGCTAAGATGAAATCACAACAGATCAGTGAGAAAAATTTTAATCATAACAATGCTTCTTATCTTCCTGTTCTTTCCTGAGCTCCCTTCCAAGACTGGTATTTTCCATGAGAGAACATAAGCAACTTTTCTCCTAAAGTCACTGAGCAGTGTAGATTGCCCTGCGAAGAACTGAACAGGCAAAAGCCTGGAAACCAAGTATGATAAAAAGTGAAGTGACACATCTCAACAACAGCTGTTCCCACAGGAAACAGGGTATCCTGTTATCTTTCCATGCTCTTGGTGAGCTGGAAAAGCCTGGAACCAAGCAGAGGATGCTTCAGCAAAAGACTTTCCAACACACAGTAGCAGAGGGCTCCCCTTGGGATCAGCAAGAACATAACATAGGATCCAGCAAAAGAAAGAGTAAAACCCATTTATTTGATGGAGTTTTTTCTGACAAACTAATTAATCACTGGGGCAATCTAGCAATCTTACATATCATGTGCCTTTCCAGAGTTTTTGGTTCTACCTTCCTGTGGTGGCTGAACAGCAGGCCTGTAAAGCTTCACAGACTGGACTTTGACTCAATCAGACACAGCTGTGAGAAAGCTACCAGCCTTTCCTAAGAATGAAATCCTGTAATGGTGAAAAACGGCTTGTTTTCCTGAGAAAGAATTCTAAGATTGGGACTGTTTCTTGCACCTGTATAAGCTATTCTAAACCGTCAAAGAGAAAAATGCAAATATCTAAAAACAGATGCTTGCCAGCATGTAGGCACCTCTGGTGAACTCACCAATCGTTACAGGTAACAACTTGTCACTGACCAATTAGAAATAGGCACGATATGTTTGTAAAACTCTATAAAATGGGACGTGGGAATAAACCTTTACCTTTTTTCGCTTCATGAACAAGAGTGTGTCTCATCTCTCTAAAGCAAGGTCAACAGCAATACCTTCCATCTGTAGTAAAAGCTGTCTCTGCCTTCTTATTTTTTAAAGCTTCCCTTTTTACTCCACCACTACTTTCACTACTAAATAAACTACATCTTTCTACTTCTTTCATTATTATTTTGCTCTACAGCTGCTGGAGAAAAGTGATGCTGAAGCAAAGCTGTAACCCCAGAAGAAGTTTGGACTTCATCAGAACTAAGTTCCCATTTAGGAGAAAGATGGAAAAAAGTTTCATTAGTTGTACAAAGACTTCACAACCCATGGGCTGATGAAGTCAGCTTCCGTTTAATGATTTCTCCTGTGGTCATGTTATAGCACCAGCCACTTGAACTTCTTCTCATTGATAGAAGAAAGGTGGTAAGAGTTCACAGCAAATTCAACATTGATAAAAAGATTGCTGCTGGGTGGGATACAAGGCAAAACACCCTGAAAAGTGCCTGGCTGACAGCACAGGGAGGTACTTGTGAGCTGATGTGCACCAGCTGTGGGGTGAGACAAGAGATGACTGGAAGGCACAGGAAACCCAACATACCTTTCTCTGCAGTGTGTGCAACTGCAATAGAAAATCAGTTTCTGTTTTAAATGGTTAAAGAAAACTCTTTGTGTTTATCAAATAAATGCAAATCATGTAATTTAGCTGACAGGCAGCTGTAATGGGCTGTAGAATGATACTCTGCCAGTTTAAATGGGATTGGGAATGCAATCAGATCTCAGAGCTGAAGAGCTCACAACTGAGGTTAAAGGCACAGAGACAAAACAACCTCCTGTTGAGTATCCACAGACTAACAGTGGCAGGGGGTTAATGAGTCTTTCCAAAAGAAACCTCCTATTGATATGTCCCCAATTCTGCTCCTAAAGGCAGGGCTGAAATTGTAGGCATTTAGTGACTTAGAGCAAATCATAATTCCTGATAAATTTATCTTCAATGGTGGAAAAGGCCACTCCCTTCTACTCCACTAGCAGCCGTGGTCTGAAGGGTCCTGCCTGGAGGCTGACTGAGAGGGTCTGCCAAGATGCTGACATTGCATTTCCATCCAGAGTTCCCTGCTGGGCTGGAGCTGCAGTCAGGTTACACAGAGGCAGAGGAGAGAGAGTCTGGTGAAATTGCCCAGAGAAGGAGTTTTTCCTCGCAGCTGTTCTTGCTCTTATGCACACTCCTCTGTGATCCATCCCTGGGCAAAGGCACGCAGGCTGGTTTTATCTGCCAGTGACAATCAAGGTCACTGTTTGACGTTGACGTGCAATGGTATTCCTGTGCTTCATCAGTCCCTGAGCATGTGAATCACACTGTGGGTGGCTTCAGCTCCCACCAGACACCGAAGGATGACCAGCTCCCACATCTCTCCACCTTCCTGCCCACGCACATTTAGGCCTGGGACTAATAAACTTTGGGAACCTCTGAGCCTCCCAGGAGGTTGCAGCCCCCTCTGGCTGAGGCACACATGGACATCCCTCCTCCAGAGAGCTTCCCCACCTCCAGAGAGCTGTGTGCCAAGCCCATGCAGCCCAGCCAGCCCTAACACTGCTGCAAATTCCCATGTGTGGAGCCAATTCTCTGCCAGCTAACACCAGCCTGGGGACCTTGGGACTCTGCCTCCAGTGCCATTCACCCATCTCCTGAAGGTCGGCCCTTCTGAATTCCCGCACAGCTACTAGCAGACAGAATAATTAGCTCACAGACATTTTATTTTTCTTTTTAAGAAATCTTGTAGTATTGCAGTTAGCTCTACTTTTCTCATTTTAATAATTTTTCTCTGGTTAAATGAAAGCTAATAAATTAGAGATTTCTGTAAGGCCCATAGAAAATTAGGTTATATAACATATTTTTTATTTATTTAGCTTGATATCAAAGTTGTTTCTTATCATTCTTCAGGTATATTGTGCTCAGGAAAAAATTCAATTTTCTATTCAACAAGGAGGAGCTGATTTTTCTACTGCTGATTTTCTGTCTTTTTCTCAGTTCTCACTCTATTACTGGGGGGGGAAATAACAAGCTTAGCTGGAGCTGGAGGAACCCTTCCAGCTTTGCACATCACGCTGTGCCATTCCTCACACAATCCAAGTGGTCCACCTATTGGGCTCTGCTCGACAGAGCAAGCACCAAAGTCAGAAGTACAATGATGTTTTTCTTGACATAGTTACTTGCTGATGTTTACAAACGGAGTGACAGCTGTGGCCTTTTTAGGGTGAGATTTGTGCAGAAAACAAAGTCAAATAAATAATTTCCTCGGGTGTTTTTTCCTCCCCTCTCCTGCTCCTGCTCACTCTGCTCCTGCAGTCCCAGCTGTGCTGAGCTCCCGGGAAGCAGCCAGGCTGGCTGGAGCTGCAGATGGGCCCCAGTCTCCCAAGTGTCAAATCCTGCTCCTGATCATTTCTATCATGTCTTGAATTGCTTCTACCACAAAATGGGCTTATTTTATACAAATCATGGTGGGAAGCGCGAGCAGAGACCTCTACACTCCCAGAACTGAGAGAGAGAAAGAAAGAAGGAGAAGCAGGAGGGTAGCTGGAGACAGAGCTACCTCTTGGGAAACCCAGCAGGGCTGTAGGGTTTGGTAGGGCTTGGCCCCTTCTGGATTTACACCTGGCAGTGCCAGGCACAGCAGGATGAGGAGCATTCAGCCACCTCTGGCTGACATTCACTGGAAAAGCTCAAGGCTCCTGCCATGCTGAGTTTCTGCTGGAAGAATCCAGCAAGGAAAAACAGCAACCAGCAGGGAGTAGGGTTTGGGGTGCAACTGAAATGTTCTCTCTCTTCTCTTCGCTGTGGCCACCGGCTGAGCAATCTCAGCCCTTTGCCCTGCTTCCCCCAGTCAAGCTGGAGACAGTGTGACTCGTGCACAAGAACCCTGCCAGTACCCTGATTCACCTGCAAAGCACAGAAGTACCAAAAAACCTTAGGAAAATCCACCTCTGCCTCTTAAACTTCACAATCAGCAGAGAAGGTCTTCCAGAAACCACACTGTTCCTGGGGAAAGCAGGACTGGCAAAGGTGATTTGCTCAAGACTACCAGCCCAGGTTACTGATGGTTGCAACCACTGCAAGTTTCCTGTGATAGCTGTCATTTTATGGCTCCATTTTATCCAGAGAGCAGCATGGGCAGCAGTGTCTCGAGTCACACACAGAGGCAGGAGGGGAAGCTGGGGGTCCTCATGGGCAGGCTGGGGTTTGCTGCCCAAACAAGGATATGTGATGCTAGCTAAGAACAAGGCATGTGCAAAACATGTGAATCACTGGGAGCATACAGCTGGACATATGGACACCTGTGTGCATGTACACCTGTGTGCATGTACACCTGTGTGCATGAACACCTGGGAGGGCCCCTTGCTGTGCACTGAAGGGCCTGAACAGGTCTCTCCCACGGTAAAGTGCTGCAAATATGTAACTGTTGAAGTAACTAATCAGGACCTGACTCAGCAAATAGATAAGTAATTGCTGGAAGGCCCCAAGGTTCAGCTCCTGAGCTAATGCTCTAACTGTGTGTGTTAATCTCAATTAGGCAGAAATGTCCATACTTACTGTCACTGCAATCTTGGTATTTGATATGTGTAACAGAAAGGGACAGGTCAAGTAAATGTGTGGGTGACACCGCTGAGAGAGAGCACGGAGCACACGGACACAAAAGTCCTTTCTGTCCTTTTTGGTTTTTAATAAAAAGAGAGTGTGACATCAAAGCTCCTGCATCTGTCAAGAATCTGCCTTCCCCGGGTGCTGTGGTGCTGTTCCAGAAGGAATCGAGTCAGCAGAAGGGGCCATGAAGGTCTCAGCAACCTGGAAACCTCGGGGCATCATTCCAGCATGAGGCTGGAGGAGACATGGTGTCTATCTGTGAAACCAGGGGAGTAGCAATAAACTAAGGGCAAGGGAGAGGGACTGGGGCACGAGGCAGGTGGCAAAACAAACCTGAATTGCTGAGGAAGGAAGGAAAAGTAGAAGGGGAGAAGCCAGTTTTTTCTCAGCCCAAGATGCATGATACCAGGAAACTTTCCCAGCACATAGAAATGAAACATTATAGGAGAGAAATACTTTCTATGTCTCTGGGTGCTTACATGTGCTTTGGGGCATAAATGCAGCTAGAAATGGCCCTAACATCACACTAATCAGTAGTGATTTTCAGTATGACTTTTTATCCTGTTTCTTCTTCACATCTACTGGCCTGAAAATGTCAGTTCACCTGTTCAGATTTCATCATTAGCTTTGGAAGTTATCAGGTTTGTGCTTATTTAAAGGTTATGAACAAATTCAGTTATTCTGTTTAAACAAAAAGTAAAATAAATCCTTACATTTCCTTTTCTTTTTTTTTAAATGACAACAAAACTGTGAACACAGGTAGGAAAATAATTGATGCATTCTAAGGAACTGTCAGTTGTGAAAAACATTGAAGGCAGCAGATTTATGTGGCAGCCCCTGCACAGTATAAGATACATATGACAGAAATTAAGACAAGAAAATCGTTTGTGATCCATATGACAGAAAAAATCCTTTGTAATCCATATGACCAAAATTAAGACAAGAAAATTGGGGTGCAAATCCCATTTTTTTTCCTTCTAGAATTAATTAGGGCTGATACCCAGCATCTGGCAGAGGGGATATGGGGCAGGTCCAGGTCCACCTATGCAGAGAGCTTCATCAGCAGTAAGTACCCCCCAGGCAGTCCCACAGGGGTTCTGGCAAAGTGGCAAAAAAAGGGCAGAGTTGTCTCATCCCAAAGACAAGTGAGTGCTCCTTTGTGAATCTGAAAATGAACACCCCCACAAAAAGTCAGTTTCTACTTGTTCCCCAGTATCTGTAACCAGGCTTAATGAGCTGGGGGTACTTTTCAAAGATGATCTATCTGTGCTGACTGTGGTGCTCCCAGAGGAGCTGGTTTCAGTGAGGACCTCTCTCCCTGCCCCTCAAGGCTGCATCCTTTAACTCAAAGTGCTTGGCATCCTGCCCTAGTCAGGTTTAGGGAAAAGGCACTTTGTCCATCCAGCTCTTGATAAGCCCAGTGAACACTATCTGCCATGTCAGTCTATAGATAAAGGACTGTGACAGGAAAACATACTTTTCTGTAGTAGCCTGAGGTTTTTTCTTTTAATCAAAAGCAAAACAAAACCCCTGAAATCCATCAATTTCTCATTAGAACTGGAAATGTACTGACATCCTACGAGATTGCCTTTACATTTTAGTGTTCCGCTGACATTTCAGGAATTAAAAATGAAAAATTAGCTTTCAAAAAGCAGGATCTTCTTGATTAGAAAAACTTGTTGAAATTGTAATGGAAAGATCAGAACAATTTCATTAGTCTTCATTAAAGAAAATTAATATTATTTCTATTCCCTCAACATACAATCTTCTATTACAATTATTAATATTGCAGATGTTTCTTTTGTCACAGCATTTAATGCATAAAGCTGCAAACCTTCTTGCATGAAAAACAACTTATGATCACTAGAATGACATGCAGTTCATCTTTCTTAAGTTCATTAATTTTCTGTAAATAGGGCAGAGTGGCTTTGCATTGTTTGCACTAATGGAGAGCTCAGAGCAGTTTACCCTCTTTCTACTTATCATTCATTTGGGTGATAACTTTTAAAAGCTTTTAAATTAAAATGGTAAAGATGGTTAGGGGAAAGATACAGCCTTTCAGAATGTTTCAAGCATGATAGATTATCTCAGCAAAAAAGATGTTTCTCGTTTAAGAAATGTGCCAGAGCTGGCTGCACCTCCAACAATTGCATTTCAAGGTATTTTTCAAGCCCCCACCTTGTTTTAAGCAGCTTGCCCATATCCACGTTGGAGCATAATTGAATCAGCCTCCTGCCTGTCCCCCCCAGGGGCTCAGCCTCACCCAGCTTGTCGCAGGACAGCTGGCAGCACTGGGGTGGTGGCTGCACCCTGGTGCCTGGGCTGGGACCAGTGACCCATCACAGCTTGGGGAGCCAGGCCAATGCCACCAGCACAGTGATGCTGACACCTCTGGCTGAACTGATCACCCTCGGCCTCTCTCAGGGCAGGATTCAGGGCAGAAGGAATTGGCACAAGGTACAAATTCCAGCACACCTGGTACCACATTTGCAACCTCTTTTATGCAGGCCCTCCTCATGAAAAATGCCTGTGTTTGTGATGAGAACATTGCAACCAAGGTATTGAGGGAAGAAGGCACCCCTGTTTCCTTGGTTGTCGCCCTTCTGCAGTGAGACACCTCCCAACCCTCTGTTTAACAAGGGAACTCTTCACCACATGTCCCAAAGCCCACGGGAGCTCCTCAATCCCACACAGTTCTGGTGGCAGCGAGCAGCTGGGACAGTGCCTGTGGGAATGCTTCTCTGGGGAGCTGCTCCTCAGCTCAAGCTTTTTTTTTTAAGACTTCTCTGTTTCTGGCAACAATCATTCATTATATTGCAATCCAGGTATCCAACATACCAGTCAGGCACCTTCTGAAAATGAAACTTTGCTTAAAATAAAAGAAGTAAAGATGAAATGAGTTCCCAGCACACATCCAGGCAGGTTCTGCCATGGCAGGAGCAAAGCCATGGATCCAATAGGCTGATCTACACTAGAAGTGGTACAGTTTGTTTGTTTGTTTCTTGTTTGGAGCTCTGTGATAGATGGTATCAGTGTGATGTGTTAACTCTTCAACAAGCATCTCCCTCTGCTCCTGCATTTTGGTTGCTTGCCAGAGGGATTTGGCATGGGTAGGAAAACAACCAGCTCTGGGAAATTTCCTCTCAAAAATCTGCTTAGAGGCTCTGAGTCAAGAAGGATGAGGAAAGGCAAAACCAACCCAAACCAGCTGCCCATAGTGGCAACTCATCTGACTATGGAGGGAGCCCAAAATCCTGGCTAACTTAGACATAGGCTTGGTGGGCCTAAAAAAATAAAACACAAAGCAGTCAATACTCCCTAAGTTCACTCAACCATCTTAAGAGACATTTAAGTCTCCTTCTAGAATCATTGTCACTTCATCAGTTTCTATTTCTAAGGCAGAGATCCTAAACCAATTCCAATCTAGCCTGGGCTGGTGATCCTGCTCTAAAGCTCACACACCAGCCTGAGGCCACGTTTCAGCCCACCCCCAGGCAATTTCAGTCCAAGCATAGGGGAGTACTGTCACAGAAAGCAGAATCAAACTGTCAGTGGCCTCATTAAGCAGAGGGCACCTCGGTCCCCTGACCAGGAGAGCAGCACATGGGCCTTTAACAGAACCAGGGCTGCCCAGGACACGGCAGTGCTCAGGAGGGGTGAGCCCAACTGCACTGGCAAAGGAGCCAGCAAAGAGCAAGGAGGTTAATTAGTTCATACCTTGGATGGTACAGATATAGTCCTGAAGTCTTGCTTATCTGACAGGGTAAATTTATTTTTTGTCAAATGGGCAGCATGTTTTCCCAGCCAGCTGTGCCCAGGTGTGAACAGACAGAGCTCCCGTGAGCTGTGTCAAACTGGGAGCTCCAAGGCTCACCCTCTCCTATTCAGACTGTCTATTAATCCAGTCTGGCAGGCATTTCTACGTGGGACTGGAGTGTGCTCTGTGTGTGCTTGCTTGCCCATGTGTGCACACAGCTGTGGTTTCTTGTTATTGGTGGACACAGCCATGTTTGTGTCTCCCACCTTCATCCATTCTGCTCCTTTTGCAACAGAGTGAAGGAGTTGTTCACCACTTGCAGTGAAACCTGACCTCGGGCAGATGTGCTGATTGTGAGTTCCATCCCTTCCCACACTGCCAGGACCAATGCTGCACCTGCCAGTCAGAGCACAGCTCCACTGTCTCTGCTCTGATTACCATCCTCCCAAAACACAGGCACTCACTTTGTTTAAAGCATCACAGGCATCTCACTGATTGTAAAGAGATGCACATGGGTTTGAAATTAATCCTTTGGACAAATGTCAGCAAGAGCAGGCTTTTGCCCCATAGTCAGCACAGTCTGAAGAGGCAGACTGACACCATCTATGATGTCACATTCACCAACACAGCTGTACTCCCAAAGAGAAGAGTTTAGCCCCAGAAATTAGCAGCTCACTGCGCTGAAACATTTGTCAGACTTCTCAGTGACTGGGGAATTGTGGTTCCTTTTAAGTGAGTCAATGGTGCCCTGGATCGCTATTTTAGTAAAAGGCAGGGGTCCCCTTCCCTTCACAGAGAGATTTGCAATCCAATGTCACGTGCAGAATTGAAGAGGTGAAAGAATCAGACCTGAATGCTTCTAACAAAAGTTAATAGCAAACCTAGGCAACACACACATGGCTCCGTGGCATCCATGCTGAGGAGCTTGTTTGAGCCAGAAAGCTGGACTCCAATGCTGTTGAACCAGCTGGGAATATTGATGTGATTAACAATGATTTGATTTGGAAATCAATATGAAGGAGGTTGTTTGCTTGCTTTGTCCAATTTAGTCCCTGAAATACTGGCTTCAATACAGGGAGAAATGCATAGAAGCAGGAAGGGGATTCTGAGGAGGGGTGGAGTGGGGTGTGTTGGTTATTTTATCAGACATCTGTCTGGATTCTAGCTGGGGAAAACTTGAGCATTCAGTCAAATATTTTATGTGTGTCTATAATAATCCGAACAAAGGAACAGCTGACAGCCCATGGTCATTTAAAGATAGAGCAATTTCTGTTTAGCAATCTTATGACTGCATTTTCTCTATCTAGGTGCAAGACTTCCTAATAGTTATGTGGGGTTTGTTGCAGTTTAGCTGCTAATGAAATACTGTGAATTTAGAGGAAAGCCAGCACAAACACTAAGCCTTTAAGAGAAATATTAAGAAGCCATTCTCCTGGGTCACAGAGCAAACAGGCTGCATTTGCACAGCCATTAAATATTGCCAGGTGTAAAACATTGGGCTTATATTCTAACCCTAGGAGGAGTGATAATTCAACACATATAGTTTGAATTAGAAAGGAGATAAGCATTTTTTAAACTTTAGTCACATTAAATTGTCTTCACTTTAGCTCCCAGGAGCTGCTTCTGCCAATAACTCCTGGGAGCAGTGCAAGAACCCCTGGATAAAAGTTTTGTGGTGTGGTCTTGGAAGCAAACTAGTAGCAATAGATAAATGATCTCTCCTGACATTGTTATGTTTTTTTAAATGCATGAAAAGCTCAGTGATGATATCCCAGACCCCATATAAAGTTCTCATACTGACATATTACTTCTGCTAAGTAGCCACTTGCTCCATAGAAACCACTATAAAATACCACACAGGTAAGAGCAGTAAGTGTCATACCAGAGGGAAAAACTTGTCATCTTATTATTGCCCTTGTGAAACAGAACCCCCTTAAAATCAGCAGGGGTTATGTCTGTTATGATGTAATTATTTCATGATTCACTGTGGGAAAATGAGGTTTCTCCAACCCCCCACCATCCAACAGGTTACTCAGACTCCCATGAAATGCTTGGTCTCTCCATTTAATTATTTTGGAGCTGAAAGACTCTCCCTGGCTTGAACAAGGATAGATGGCTGATGCTCAGACTTCTGTAAGGGAGGGAGATGCATGGAACGCAGGACAACCCTGCCTTTGTGCAGATCGGCACCGGCTGCAGGGCTGCAGGGCAGGGACCAGGGCTCTGTCCCCAGCAGACAGATCTGGCTGCTGATTCCCATCCTCACAGCTTCTAAGGCTGTACATCTTTGGGTACAAGTGGAGGTGCTGGAGGCTGGGTGAGTTCTGCTGGGCAGAAAGCTGAGAACAGGCTTAACAGTGAGCAGCACTGCCCATGTCTGATTGGAGACACTGACAATCCTGGATACCCTCTGGTGAGACTGCTCACAAATATCCCTTTGCCACCTGAGGACCATCTTCTCCATAGAAATTCTTCTCCTTAAAGACTAAAATTTCCACCTTCTCAGAAAGGTGTCACCTTTCTGATCCAGTTCCTGACCTGATAGAAGAAAGAACATCCTTTTGAGAAAGGAAATCACATCTGCAAGATTTTCACCACAGTTTCAGCATGTCTGTGTAGGCCTGGACCCTTTGACAGAAGAGTGTCATCAGCTGAAGGAACCTCAGCTCCTTCAAGCAGTGGAACCTCTGCAGCTCTACTTTCTGTGCTAAGACATGTTTCCCCTTCTAAGAGTTCAGGAAAATTGAAGCAGCTATGGACCATGTGTCAAAATATCAGCTTATGGAGGATGCTCTGCTGCTTAGAGCAGATTCTGTATACTGAAAAAAAAAAAAAAAGCACTGAATGGAAACATTCTCTGTATTTGGACACTAGGCAATACCAATATAACCCAAAGAAAAGCAGGAGAAGAGTCCTGCAGTGAAAAACACCAACAGCAGTGAGGCTCAGCCCAAACTGCAGCAGTTACCAACTTAAAATGATCAGAGCACTTTGGGCTGTGATCTCCTTACACTCTGGAGGCTTTTCACTAACCTTTTTTCTGCAGCTGAATTTCTCACGCATTAGACAATTCAATTCACTGCAATCTCCTCCTGAGTCATTACTGGAGCAACTCCTAAGCAAAGGTAAAGCATTTTAAACAAGTAGCTCTACCTTCCCCGAGATGGGTTGCAAACTCCAGTTGGTCACAACTAGACATTCAGACAAAAGGGATTTCTATTCTCACAGGTGAGATCCATTTATATCCACTGATGCATTTTTATTTCAGCAATTCAGTGTTCAGTTTCAGCCTCTTAGTGGAAGTATTCAGTGAGACTAACTTTTTATCAAGTATTTGAAATATTTACTCATTTACTCAGATAAAAAGGACCTTTATGATTTGAACAGCAGCCATAGCTTTCCAGATGAAAAAAATAGCTTTAGTACTAAAGTTATTAACTAATTTGAGCAGTTCTTCAGTAATGGCAGAAGAGGAGACTACTGTCTTTCTCATTTGTGAAGAAGCAGTTTTGGTGCTCCTGTGCCTTGTGGGAAGGCAGCTCTACCCACAGGAGGGCAGTGCTAGATCAACTGTTTCTATTTCTGTAATATTCTCTCCCAGCACAGCACCTGAAGAGCTGCCTCTTTCTCTTTTATATTGTCATTGTGTAGAGAGAATGACAGACACAGTACCAGCCCTCACAGCACTCCATGGTGACAGGGTCTGTCACTCTGTGTCCAGCCTGAGCCAGATAACAGCCTTCCTTAGCTGCAGTGCTGCCCCAAAGATCTGCACTCGTAGGAATGCTCAGCACTGAGGGTTCAGCCCTGCAGACAATTGGCTCAGTATTAAGCCCAGCAGCCACCTAGACTTCTACCCTTAATTCCAACACCACTATAGACTAATACCACCAGTGCCTGTACAGCAGTAGCTGAGCCAAATCCAAACTTTGTGTGTGTGAGAGACAGACACTACACACACTTGGCTTGCCTAATATTAATGTTTTTGCCCTGTTGTTTGTGCTGACATCAACAGTGTTGACAAAAAGCAAGCAATGCATTTTGATAAGTCTGAAGATTGTGTTTGGCTTCCCAAGCAGCTCTGCAGCTTCACAAAAGGGACTGACACGCTCCTGCCCACCAGGAAGGGGGAACCAGATGAAGCAAATGTTTCTCAGGTTCAGCTCAGCAGTCATCTGTGCAAACAGGCAATTCCTGAAGCAAAGGCAACCACAGAGCTATTTTGACTAAATAAGCCTGGAATCACTGAATCTTTCTTCCTGCCAAGTTCTAGAAAGGAGTGGGAAAAGTTCCCAGTGCCAGTAGGTGAAAGTAACGGTTTTGAAAACACCCTCTTTTTGACTTTGTTCCACTACACCTGTAAATTCTTTGCTAAATTTAGTATTTTTAAAGTAAAATCATGAAAACATAGAATGGTTTGTGTTGGGAGGGACCTTGAAGATCATCCAGTTCTAACCCCCTGCCATGGGCAGGAACCCCTTCCACTGTCCCAGGCTGCTTGAGGCCCCATCCAACCTGGCCTTGAACACTTGCAGGATAGGGCACCCACAGCTTCTCTGGGCAGCCAGTCCAAAGGCCTCACCACCCTCAAAGGGGAAAATTTCTTCCTAACATCAAATCTAAACCTACTCTCTTTCAGCTAAAAGCCATTCCCCTTTTTCTATCACTCCATGCCCTTACCCAAAGTCCCTCTCTTGAAGTCCTTTTAGGTACTGAAAAGTGATCTAAGGTCTCCCTGGAGCCTTCTCTTCTCCAGGTTGAACACCCTGAGCTTTCCCAAGCTGTCTCCATAGCAGAGGTTCTCCAGGCCTTGGAGCATCTTTGTGGCCTCTCTGAACCCACTGAGTCCATGTCCTTATGAAGAGGACCCCAGAGCTGGATACAGCCCTCCAGGTGGGCTGTCACAAAAGTGGAGAAAGGGGCAGAATTCCCCCTCATTTGCTTATGATGCAGGCCAGGACACATTTGGCTGTCTGGGTTCTAAGTGGACATCGCTGGGTCACATTAAGCTCATCAAACTACACCGCCAAATCTTTCATCTCAGCTCTCAATCCATCTCTCACCCAGCCCGTGCTTACGCTTGGGATTGGTCTGACCTACAAGCAGGACCTTCCCCTTGGCCCTGCTGAAGTCCGTGAGGCTCTCTCCATGGCCAGGTCCCTCTGGATGGCATTCCTCCCCTGCAGCTCCTGCACAGCCCCGCGCAGTCCCTCTGCTAACAGAGCTGGGAAACAGCCCCAGCGTCCCTACAGCCTCCTGAGGATGCCCCACCTCCTTCACAGCTTCTTACAGCTTCTGGCAAAGGTTCCTTCTCTGTTTCCCTCTCCCCCGAAAGCTCAGCAGCCCCAGCCTGTCCCACGCGATGCCCACTCTCCCCCGGGACCGCTTTCCTTTCTCCCGCTGAAAGCAGGACGCGGATTCTTCATTAAACCGAGGGATCGCGGTCCCCGCAGCGCTCTGCCGCGACGCCCCTGCCCTCTCCTGGGCAAAGGGAGCCTCGCAGCGTGCCTGCCGTTCCGGGGAATCGGGAAAATCCCGGCACAGCCCCAGCCCGGCTGGCGCTGCCCGCGCCCCGCACGCCGGGACGCGGCGGAGCCTGTGCGGATGGCGGCGCACAGCAACAACCGAACAGCCAGATGGCAACACACAGATCTGCCGCGGCCCCCGAAAATATTGGGTTTGCTCAAGTAAATATGCACGTTTTCAGACTCTCAGCCAAATTTGAAGAGTGTGCATCAGAGAGCTTGGCTTTATCACAAGATTTCTTAGACCTCAAGCCGAGTTTATATGAGCTGGTTTTATTTAGCAGAAGTTCAGAGAACTCGGGGGATTTTATTCCCTTTTCCCTGCAGATGTGAGCTTCAAGATTAAGGGAAAAATCACTCAAGGAAAGTAAAACCAAACAGTGGAAAGAGCAGAGGTTGTCCTGTGTCTAACTAGGAAGGAGTAGTGAAACATTAAAGACTCACTAAGAAATGTACAGAGATTTTAAAGTTACCAGCACACCAGATTTACCTCTCCTGGAGAGACCCCATGAAGTGATAGAGTGTAGGAGGACTTCAAACTCTTGATCTATTAAATTAGGTATGTTGGAAACATCACACTATATCTGAATAAAGGCAGCCAGATGGGTAACAGACAGATTTTTAAATGGTCCTAGAAATATTTGCACATTTTTCCAGTGTAGGATATCCAGTGTACTCCCGCAAGAGCTGGTCCTGGCAGCTCCACCATGCCATCAGTGCAAAAGGTAGAGTAATGTCAGCAGCCACAAGCTTCTAGGGGAGCAACAACAAGGCTGAGGGAGTGCTGAGGACTTCTGACAACTTGATGGTTCCTTCAAACTTCGTTTTGGAAAACAGCTTTCATAAATTGTATCATGTTAATCACTTCCAGTTGTGAGGTGCTGTTAGAATATGTTTCCATGTTTTGAGTAATGGGGGAATTTTTTTTTTTTTTTTCAGTGGGGAACTATAGAACAAACCAAACTTTGTTGGTTCTTTTCCAAACTGCACTTTTCCTTCCATTATAATGTTGTAGCTAAATGCACTGACTTGCTGAAAAGAGTTAGATCTACCTACCTCTTCTTGTCTTAAAAAGTGACTGGGAAAATTCCAAGGAAAATGAAAGCCAAGCCAAAGTCTATTGCCACCTTCAAGTTAATTTATATAGGGCACAAATCATCCTGAAGCATCTGAAGCAGATTAACACAAAATCATTCCCCATCTTTGTCCTGCTAATTGCATTCAATTTGTCCTACTACGGAAAGAAGCCAATTTGATTTTAAAACCAACAAGCAAAACAGAAAAGCATAGGTGTGCTAGAGCTTCTAACACAGCTTCTTGGCTGCCTCTATGCAAACTGTAGATAATATTTCTTTTGAAGTCGTAAGCTTTGGCTCATGGTCCAACTGCCTCTGCACAATGTCCCTAAGTAGATGGTGCTAATGCTATTTTAGTCCACACTTTGGCACTGATCCTGCCATACTCACAGCACATGGGTAACAACACAGTGAAGCCCTGTGAGTCTGCACACTGCACGTGGCACTTCCCCAAAAAGGCAGAATAGCTTTAATCTCGACACTGACCAAGCAGTTCTATGCATAAAATCAGTGGAAGAGAGGCAGATAGGACTGGATGATGTCTCTGCAGCCCTGTACCTCCAGCCTCTTTCATGCTGTGCTGGCTTATAAAGGACCTCCCTGGCACTATGTGACCTCAGCTCTCAGCATTCCTAAACTTTCACCTCCGTGTCAAAAGAACACAGGGCTGCCCCTGCCACATATCCTTTGATGTGCAGTTGCACCATGACAAGGAAATTTTACATCATAGAGCTGCTCAAGCTTAGATCCAGCCCTGAAACCAAGTCCTGCATCTCCTTGATCCTCTCAATGCCTTTTATCACATTGCATGGGCTAGACTAAAGGATTCCTTAAGATCCCACAAAGTCTTGTTTTCTTTGGTCCTTCTAATTTCTTATTGTATCAGGAACTTCCCACTCCAATACAGAATTCCAGCCCTTTTGGCAGCTTTGTCCACATTCCATTAGAGCTTCACAGCCCTAAATAAAGTGTAGTTGGTTTGGTGCAGTCAGTGGACTGCAAAGTTCCATAATTTAATTTACTCTTCTTTGCAGCAGTTCAGTTGCCCTTCTAGAGCCCTGTCTAACAGACAGATATTCTTCTCCATCCCAGTACTGCTCATCTGATCACAGCAAGAGACGAGGCAGATGGCTCCAGCACTGGAAGTCCATTGTACCAGAGGAGAGTGGAGACAATGTCAGTCCTCCAAAACAGAATGGGAGAGCGAGAGGGTGTTGAATGTTTGTGCTTTGCCGGTTTCCTCTCAGATGTATTGAGAGATATGTGATCAATTCAAGGGTTTTTTTAAGATTACAATAAAGAAACACAAAAAAATCCTTTTTGAATACCTTGAAAACATCTCCTCATTATAACCTACTGTGAGGTAGTTTCAAAAGTGAACATTTCACCACGTGGGTCAGGAGTAATCAGACAAAAGGTGCCAATGCTCAGTTATACAAACCTTTGGCACCTGAGGAAACTGTCTACCCACAGACATCTTCCACCACAAACCAGTAACTTCAAACCTGTCCAGGAAAAAGGAAAAAGAAATTAAAAAAAAAAAAAAAAAAAACCTAACTCAAGAGTGATGGGGCAGTCAGTCACCTGCTGCAGACAAAAATCCTGTCACTAGGAGCAAACTTCCCTGCTGCAGCACTGGGAGCTGCCTAGCAAAAATCCCTGGCTGTTAGGGCAGTAATTACATAAATCCCTTCGATGCATTTGTGTCAAAGCCATTGATCAAGAAACAGTATTAATTAGACCTTTTCCACACTTCGGAGGCACCAGAAGGTATCAGCATGGCCCCAGGGGTTTAGGGCAGCAGACTGTATGTTTCAGCAAGGCTTCCTTAATTTCATCCTCACGAGTGTGAAGGCATAAAGGCAGAGAGGAAAGGAAGAAGGAAGAAAACAAAAGAAAAACAGCAGATTTGCAAATTTAACCTTTCCAAGGGGAGTTGTGTGGGAAGTTAAATACTACTGGGGCTGTGCCTAGGCAAACTGAATACCCTCTGATAGTTTGTGCCTTTGAGAGCAAACATTGAAACATCACGAAGGTACCAAACAATCCCACTACCAGCACATCCATTTGTTTCTCTCAGAGCAGACAAACAACAGGCAATTAATGGGCAAAGGGCTAAATGAACCCCCTGAGTTATTTGCTGCAGGAAGGCTAAGTCTGACACCCCCAGCACTGCTCCAGCCTTGCACCAGCACTACTGGTTGCCCTGTCCCTCCAGTAAAAACCAGGGTCTGCAAGGTAGAGTGGGAGGCAGGCACAGACTTGGAAAGTGCTCCAGGTCTTATGCTCTAAAGAATTAAAGCAACCAGAGGAATCATAAACAAAAACAAAACAAAGCAAAACAAAACAAAACACCAAAAAGCAAAACAAAACAAAACAAAAAAAAAAGCTAAGCAGCAGGCCTTACAACAAAAATGCATTTTCTAAAATTAATGTGATTTGGATAACTCTCCCTTTAAAAATGAAATAGTTCCATTTTAAAATGTACAAAGACTAAAATCTTCATAAATATCCTACTAAGAAACTTCTGGTGCTGTTTTAGATTTTCCATTGAAATACAGTGCATGGAGGTTGCCATAGCTACAAGCAAATTTTTAAATAACTGTTTTTCGTCAGAGCAGCTGCAGTATCCCACAGAAATGAAGATGAAGTGGGGAAGCTGGAAGGAGTCTGACCAAATTCAAGCTCCTAATCAAATGACTCCAAGATTTGCATAAATACAGCTTAGAAACTTTTAATATGGGTTCTGGTTTTTAGAGAAAATACTACTCTGTTAGTTGACAGGACCCCAGGAAATGTTGTCAGCAGTGCCAGAGATCTCAGTCAAGAGAAGAGCTTTGTTTTCATGCTGGAAAACATAAAAATTTCCACTGCTAAGCCCCAGCCTGGTACAAGTCCCCAGGTACCAAGGGATGTGCTGCAGCCTCGGCTTGCTCTGAAGGGCTTTCTGAATGAACTGCTTGACTGGCAGCAGTGGGCCTAAAAATGCCCCAAGAGCCACAGATTGCTGTACCCAGGAAAAGCTCTTCCTTGCCAGAGCTTGTACAGGAAACCACAGAAAGGAAGAAATGTGAAAACCAAGTGAAGCTGTAAAACACTGGCAGGAGGCTTTTGAGGAGAGACTGTGATTTAGGTGGTCCTCCCTCCAATGGTGTTGGGTGCTTGCTGGGCATCAGGAGGCTGTTTCTTCTTCTGTAGCATCTCTCCCTGGCTTGAATAGGCAGAGCAACGTTCTGTGCAATAGTATGAGCAGGAAATAAACATTTCTGCACTGTGGGCATCTGTTTGGGGGAGGCCTAATCTAAGGATAAGATCAAGAGCCTCCTTTCAACCTGTATTGTTAACTATGGCAAAATTCCTACAAAAAACTTCAAATAAAATAATTTTGAGCCCTCAGGCAAGTATGTCCCTGTGTCCAAGTCCATAAAACAAAAATAATTAAAGAATAAAATTTCTCAGTGGAATATCAAGAGATTTAATTCCACCAAAACAGTAATTGAATTGCTATGTATTGAAGGTGGAAATGCTTGGCTGGGTTTGGGTGTTTTTCTAAACAACAAATTAATGATTATTATTAATAACACTATTATGAATCTGAAGAAACCATCTCAGTGATTACTGGTTTTATGCACATTGCTTCATTTATCTATGACCTGTTTCTGAGTGGTTCCTCCATAGCACAGTGGAAGTGCTTCCTCCTGCCAGGGTGGTGATGCATGAAGGCTCGTGTTGCTCTGCTCTGCCATCACCTGCACAGCAGAGGAGTTTACAGGCAAGCAACAGATATTAATCCATATAGACAAATCTTCTGGACAAGGTAATTTTATTTCAAATGTGATTTAAAATTCCCTTCACATCTTGAAATGAAATAGCTTCCTTTCCCAATGGCTGTATGCTTATTTGCTCCAAAATTATTCTGGGGTAAAAGACAAAGAAAAACAAAGGGGAACAAAGTCAGTAAAAAACTTTAAAAGTTAGAAAAAGGAAAGTTTAAAAGCTATCATGGCAGATTTTCCTAACAAATTACATTTTTTTACTAATTCCAAGTACTCAAGGAAGTGTTCAAGGCCAGGTTGGATGGGACTTGGAGTATTCTGGTCTAGTGGAAGGTGGCCCTGCCCACGGCAGGTGGTTGGAAATGGATGATTTTTCAGATTCCTTCCAAACCAAACCATTCTATGATTCTATGATTCATGGGTACTGAGGCAGTTTAAGTACTATCTTTAGCACAGAATAGATTTTTTTTTAAAGATGGAAAAGTCCCTCATTTTAGAAATTAGATATTTCATGGCAGGCAGAAACATCTCAGTCATTCAGTGAGATCCTGGCACAAGACTGTTCAGCTGGCTTTGCCCAACATCCCTCTCCACATTGGCAGTAAGTGATCAGAAAGTGGAAAAAAACAACAGCTACCAGAAAGACAACTTAGTAAATATCTTTTATAATGTAAGTTATAAAAATTTCTCTTTGCCAGGGTGAAAAAAGGCTAGCACAGCAGAGTGAGGGAGGGATGCCAATGAACAGAGAATTCTGTGCTGGTGTGCATGTATCCTGTCAAAGGGTCAGACCTCCCTGTATATCTTTAGGCGCTAACTTTTCTGATGTAGAGCTTTTTTTCAAGGAAAGAAACAGAAGATTTAAAAAAGCACAACCTGCTGTATGGTTGGGCTGCCAGAAAAACAGATTGTGAGTCATTGCAAGCTACTGACCTTAGTCACATATTGTGACTCCACAGCTTTCCAGCCCTGCTGTTTCCTCCCCAGGGCAGGTGAGAGGCTTGTCAAAGCTGTAGAGGCACACTCACACTCACAGTGAAGTGCCATTTCTCTCAACTGTGCGGACATCAGGATTGCTGAACCCGACATAAACTCAGCATTTTCCTGGAGGGAAAAAGAGATGTTAGCCAAAAAGTTGAGCCACAGTCTGCAAGAGCTTCCTTGTCCTGGAGATCCAAAGAGCAGGTGCAGAGCCATCTCCAGAGCAGTGTGCAATGCACAGCCACTGTTTGGAGAGTCTGAGATGATCTCCTGAGAGCTCTCCCTGCAGCCTGCACTGAGCCTCTCCTCAGCATCCACCGGGCAAGACACACACAGGGCAAGGAAGAAATGCAGAGGCTGAAGGAGAGGATGATGGCTGGGAGGCAGCAAAAGGGAGCAGTGGTCAGTGCCACAAAGCACCTTCTCCCCTTACCTGCAAAGTGAAACACAACAGCACCTACAGACCAGGGACTGCTGCAGCTCCTCTCTCTGTGCTGCTTTGCTGTTTGCTCCCATTTTGCTTTTGAAGCAGCCCTCCAGCACAGGAGGTTTGGTTTTTTCACCACATTCAAGCATTATCTTGAAGCAAGGAGAAGAGAATCTTGGGGGATGAGCTAAAAAAAATGAAGTAAAATTTTTAAAAAAGAGGGAGAGAGATAATACACATACAGGGGGGAAAAGTAAAAAAAAAAAAAATACTCCAGGAGATATGCTCTGAGAGAGGCAGGGATGGATCAAGGACCAAGAAGTGGGGACAGAATATCAGTCAAGGGAGAGGAAGGCAGCAAACCACACAAGCAGTGTGGTGACACTGAGGCACACTCCTACAAGAAGAAGTATGTAGGTGTTTGTCCTCATTTGTTTGTTATGAATAGTAAACATAAAACCACAAGTCAAAAGCAAAAGGCATGCAAGAGAATTCAGGGCTTCTCCATCTAAAGTGTTCAGCCTCTCAGTTTGCTCATCTGCAAAATGTAGGTGCTCTACTGGTCTGCCAGAGCTGTGCCAGGGGGATTGAGCCCATTGATTTATTCAGAACAAACTAAAGAGAGTGAGATCTGTGAGTAAGCACCAGAAGGTGCCATAGGTCAGTTTAAAAGAGACATAGAGAGAGTATATCCTTTTAGGAAAAGCTTTACTTGTGCCAAAAAGTAGGTTTTAATCTATATCAGCACTAAAAAATTCAGGTGAAGTCACCTGAATGCTTCTGTACTGAAAAACAAAGTGAAAAATCTGCATTTCACTTTGGAATTAAACACTTGGAGCAACAGAGAAATCCTGCAGAAGAGATGCAGTCATCAGAGTTGTGATGCTTCAGCTTCTGGTGGCTGTGCATGGAGCTGGTAGATTCAGTGAAGGTTTAGATCCATTAATATACCCTGACATGTTGTACATCTGACAGAACCCTAGGACGGGAGCCACTGAGTCATTTTACCTTCAGCACTGTGACCCTGCATTCCTCCATCTGCAGGCTGGGGGTGTGAGATGCAGGCTGGGCCACCCTGAGGCTGCCCCACCCAGAGTGAGGCAGAATAAACAGGTTTATTGTGAGGCAGCAGAATGAGACACACAGAACTTACACTGCTTTGGAACTGCACACTAAAAATACTTTTTGTTCTGCTGGAAAGGCACAGCAGTGTCAGTAGGACAGCCTGGGACTTGAAAACCTATCTGGTTTAAATATATCAAGAATATCCCAAAAGAAGATGCTTTGTCATGAAGGGCAAGCAAGCCTCAAAGGCAACCACAGCAGCCTGGGCCTGAGCAAGAGCACACTGAATGGCTGGTCACTGCAGGGCTGAAAGAAAGGCAGCTTGCATCTGCTTTCAAAATAGCTCTGTACCTATTCATTTCATTCTGTTCTCTCACTGAGCAGCAACTGTAGAGCACAGAAACATCCAGGCAGCTGTGAGAGGAAAAAGGCTTGAGAATTATGAACTCTGGGACCAGCTTTTTCCTTCACCATTTTCCACATGAATGCTATGATCAGAACATATACTCGCTCAGGACACAAATACCATCTAATTTTTTCATTACACACGGGCAATGAGGCAGTTTTCCTACATGAAAGGCCATCATCCATGGAGAGCTGGAGCCCAAAGTTAGACAGAAGTTTCCTGACTCTCCCCTGGACACAGCCAGCTCCATGCACATGGGAAGGTTCAGCACCACGCAGACGTGGCCACCAGATTTTTGGCAGTGACATCCCATTTGCAGTTTGCCAAAGGCATGGTGACCTGTGAGTTTGTAGGGGGTGAAGAACCTCACTCTGGGGGTACACACACCCCTCTGGCCCACCCAGGGTCCCCTCTGGCCCCTCCAGTGAGTAGGACCACAAGCACCAGCCATCACCAGAGTAACAACAGCCCTGTATGTGCTCCCTGCCTACATGACAGTGACTCCTTCACCCCCCTGCCTTTTAACTACTTAAGCTTAGTTTGAGACATCAACAGTGCTATTATTTGTTCATGACTTACTGTAGGCTTTTGAGAAAAAAAGAGCATTACTTACACCACATTTTTGTTTTGTCATATAGATGGGACCCAAAGACTCCTTGATTTCATCCATGGCCTTGTTACCACCATGCACACATCACCTTCTGTGCTGCATCACTGCCCAGAGGCTGGGCTGCACAGTGAAGGGAGAGGATGAAGCTTTGCAGCATCTAGTATCCACCACACTGCCTGCATCAGACATCCTGTAAATTGTTCCACTGATCTCTCTTCTTTTGAAGATTTTGCCAACTCTGGCCTCAAATTTCATTTCCTCTTTCTGACAGGGATGATAGAGGAAAATAAAAAGTAAAAATTTCAGTATCATCCTTTGCTCAGTTTCTCCATCCTGTTTAATGGATATTCCCACAGCAGGAGCTGGTGGAACCAGTGAGCTCTTTCAAGAACTGTAATTTCTAAACTGGTGAGCACAATACATCTCAGACAGCCGTAACTGAAACTCTTCAACCCCTAGGAGAAAAATTTATATGAAAAATATATCAGTATGAAGGTACATCTGTATCCACAGGCAACAGTGATCAGTATCTGATTGTTTTGGTGTGTAAATACATATTCAGAATGAAAGGCACACAGCAGTTTTAAGCTACTTAAGCTACTTTAGCTGAACACGCTCTTCCTGCACCTGTGGGATTTCAGCATTTCTATGCTTTTAAGAGCGCTGTAACAGAGGGACAAGATCAGTTATGATCCACTTTACTGAGCTGGAAAAATGTAATTTAGGTGTTATTATTGCAGGAAAGAGGTGGAAAGCTCGTTGCTAATTGTAACTCTTTACATGCTTAAAGACAGCAATTACTTTTCCTGATCCCTGAATGAAAAATTTTAACCTAAGTCCTCCAAGAAAAAACATCAGCCTGTGACTTGAATAAATTCCCCTATAGAGGGATGTTTGTGCTACCAAGCCTTCAAACAGCACTTACACTGCTATCAGTAATTACACTGGAAACTCCCTAAACCAAGCACTTTGGGAGCACATCACTAACCTCAGGAAAGCACATCTGTGTTTATGTAAGTGGGCTGCTTGGCTGGTGCAAATGAATAATCTTTATGGTCACAGCTTCTGTCAAAACTGGGCATTTGGCACAAGACAAAGCAAATGAGGCAGTAAGTGCACAGCAGTGGTACCAGGAGAGCAGGGTACAGTGGATTATCAGTCGGCAAATACAGTGCTCAACCCAAGGGAGGTCCAGGTTTCCACGGTCTAAAGGAGCTCACCACAGCTGTCCACAGGAGAACTGCACCACTCAGCAGGGTTTGGGGACCATCATCCAATCAACAACATCTCAAGGATTCAGATGTAACCTTGATAACAATGAGAGGAAAGAATCAAGCTAATCAAACAGTGAGTAGCAACACAGAGCCTATGAGATCCGAAGAGATTCGATCACTGCACAGCTATTTATCCTGAGAGAGCCAGGCCTTTGCAGTGACCCCTCCCTGCTGAAATGATTCACATCAGTTATGCTTCCTCTCCTGCTTGCTGCTGTCACCAGAAGAGGTAGAGAATGATCAAGTGCTTCTTTGATCTCGGGTGTATGTGAAGACAGAAATATCCAAGCTGAAGAACTGAGCCCCATGGGTCTGACAGCAGATTCAATTACAACCCATGGAATTCAGTTCTCAAAGCTGAGAATAAATGACATTCATTTTCAGGCTGTCCCGACACACAGCAGTATCTCATACTCCTGCTGGCTCTCTCCAGTGCCTGGCCTTCTTCCAGGAGCTGTAAAACAACAGTGAAAACTTCACTGCAGCCACATCAGCTGTACCCAGACTGCAGGTCAGAAGCAGAATAATAGCTCCAGGACATATATTTTGACAAATTAGCTATTTTATATATTCCTTTGACACCAGAAGTGGCCACACACACAGGCACAATGTGCCCTAACATGTTGCAGAATTCCTAGTAACAAAAAAAAAAAAAAAAAAAAAAAAAAAAAAAAAAAAAAAAAAAACCACACTAAAACATTTTGCACTTTTCTGGAAGCCTTTGAGAATTTCAAGGAGGTGAGTTATAAATTTCCTTCTTTTTTTATTTTGTTTTTTTAAAATACAACAACACAGACACAGAGGTAAAATCTTCCAGAGTCACTCAGCAATCTTGTTAACAAAATAATCCAACCAGAAGCTGAAAAGAAGAAAATCTGGTACTGGTGCAGCCCTGCAGAGTCATCAGAGTCTGTGTGGCAAAAAGGCAAGAAGAGGCCTTCAGCACAACAGCTGCAGGGTTGTGTACTGACACAACTTTGTCAGACTGTCAGCCTCATCCCAGGGTGACAATCCCACCCAAAGGCGCTCTGGACCACAGAAAAACACTGCTCAAACATGCTGGAGGCCAAAGCTGACATCTCCCACAAGGTAACACCTCATCACCTCTGACAAGAGAAGTCACGAGTTCCATTAAACGGCATACCCTAAACAGGGAATTTTTGAATAAAAATATATGTTAGATGCATATAGGACTATATATAAACAGTGTTGGGTTAAGTTATAAAAAAATCAGATTTATTTGGAATATTTTAAAGATATTTCTTTTTGTTCCAGTGAGATGCAGTCTCAGAAAAAAATCTCTTTGTTTTCAATGAAAAGAATATTTGTTCTGAAATAAAATATTTGGATGTCAAGGGGATTTCAGATTGAATCTTTTAGCTTTAAAAACTAAATTTAATGAAATTTATTTAACAGAATGGCTCAAATAGAATTATTTTGGTTTAGCATTGATTGTATTAAATTATAAGTAAGTGTTTTTTTCAGTGAACAATCCTTGCCACTTTCCCAGTACATCAGGCTCACATGCAGCCCAGCAGTGTTGGCAGGAAAGGCAGCAGTGTGCCCATGGCTTTACAGCTCTAATTGTCTTCTCAGCCTGCTGAACCAGTCAACCAAACAACAGAAATTAAAAATATACTTCTTTAACTGTTTCTCTTGCTGGGAGAGAAACCTCTGAACAAGCATATTTGCTAATCAACTGCTGTGTGGTACCCACAGCCCAGCTCAGTCCTGCCCATCTGTCACTTGACTCTGTGAGACAGGAAAGAAAAATCAAATTAACCAAAGTAACATCTTGCTAAGGCACTCAAATAGGACAAAACTTCATCTGCAACTTTAAAATAAGGTACTGTAGCAATAAATTTTGCTTGTTTGATATTTCTAATTTTCCACTGGAATATTGCTTGCTAAGATCACTGCTGAGTTAATTAAGCAAGACCTTCATTAGCAGTGTGGCCCTTCTGTGGCAATCCCTCTTCCAATCCCAAGCAGGGTAAACATCTCATGATCATCAATAAAACATCCTATCTTAAAGCAGAGAAAAGGTCAGGAAGAAGAAAGGGTGGAAGTGTCTATCCCTTAGGACAGTCTCCCCATCCTATGGAAAGTGCATGGCATTTCTATAGAGGCACTAGTGTGCTCAGCACCCCAGCTGGGTACAGACAGCTTTGGCACTCATCATGGCACAGTCAGGCACACAGGGAAAGGGAAAACATGAATGCCCCTCCATGAAACCCAGGAAAAGAGCGGCAGTAGCTCTAAGCTAGCCAGGCCAGAGGAGCAGCTGAGCACTGGGGTGCTCCCCAAGCCTGCTGTCCCCTGCCTGGGGGAGGTCTTGCACACCTGCCCCTCCCCAGGGAGATGGGCCTGGAGAGAGACAGCCCCAAGGCAGGGAGGCAGCTGAACGTGCTCTAAGATTGCTCCCCTCCCTCTCAGAACCCTGGGATGGATCTGTCCCACAGGTCTCCCTAGGGAGGACAGAACAGCCCAGCTCTCCAGCAGCACACCTGATGGTTTCGTGAAATCCCTAAGGAAAGGCATGGAAGGGCACATCCTCATAATTCCACAGCCATTTTCCAGGTAAGTTAGCTTTACAGGGTTTTTTAACTAAGTAGGACAAAAGGTCACATTCTCTTTCAATTTGCCTGCAGAGTTTAATATCATTGCAGTGCATTAGTTATCTCTCATCTTTACAAACATGATGCCAGTTTCAGCCACGTTCTCCTTTGACCCTTTATGAACTTCATATGTGACATTCTCTAGCCTTTCACTGTCCTTCCAGGAATAACTCCCTCTTCTCTGAGAACCCATTTACTCAAGGATTAAATTCATGCATTTGCAAACAAGAACACAGCCCATAAAACTATATTGTTCAGCCTTTGCAAGAGCAGTGAGGAGGCGAGTCTTTCCAATGGGCCATAAATCTGCTTCTTGGAAAAACACTATTTTGTTCTATTCCAGCAAGGTCCCTTAGTACCTCACAGCTTGGAGATCTTATTACACCAGATTTAACAATTCCTCCAGGACAGATACTTAATAGACAATCATCCTATAAAGTTTTACTGCTACACCAAAAGGCAAACCGTTTTAGAGTGACTGAATCATGTTAACTGCCTGAAAACTATTCTTCCATAAGCTTTCTTTTTAATTAAATATGTTTTAACAGGAAAAGAACATAAAGATCCTAAAGCCATCAAGTTACTGCAATGTGTAAATTCTCTGCATTTTCCTTACCATTCCTTACTTTTATTCTCTATGCTGCATTACAACCTTTCTTTTTAGTAAAACATCTACGTTTGTCCAAACATATAACCAAAGAGTGAGATTTTAATGCTTTTTAACCAGTCAGTTATCTACTGCAGCTTCACATGAAATCCAGATACTACCCAAATGAGCTCATCATGGGTCGTGATTAATTAACACAGATAGGGAACTTGAAATAAAATATGAATATGGTCCCATTTCATTAGGAGCATAATGCATCTTTTTCACCCTTATTTTGTTAAATACATTTTCCCCACAGCTAGCAGAGAAAAATACATACCTCACAGCTACACTGACAGCTGGGTAGTTGAAACAAGAGGGTGAAATGGAAGATGAAGTTATTCTAGAAATTTTGAAATTTTTTTAAAAGAGAGGAAAACTCACAGCCAGAAAGGAGAACGGTGGCACCAGAGGCAGGCAAACACTCGAGCCCAGCAGAATCTCTCAGGTTCAGCCGTGTTGGCTGTGAAATTTCAGCGCAGACCATGGCCGTGTGCTCAGCAAAGCCAGTGTCCTGCTGGGGAGTTCTGCTCGCTGGGCAGACCTCAAGCATCCCCTGCATCAGCTCCAGATGAGCCTCACGCTGTGAAAACCTCTGCCTGGTGTCATGAACTCAGAGTTCAACCTTTAAAACCCAAACACTTGGCCCTCTCCATTTAAAAATTACCCATTTCTTTGATTTCACCTTTTCCCACTCAGCCCAGGACAGGCAGCATCATTTGCTCTCCACAGCAATTCCAGTTCCTGTAGGAGCTGCTGGGCTGTGGGGAGCTCTCACCTAGGGTTACCTCACACCGAAAACAATCCCACCCTTTCTACACTGAGCATATCTCCTTCCATCATTCCCATTCTCAGCAGAGCAGCTCTGCCACAGATTAGGGATCCACAAGAAAGTCTTTACTCTGGTGCTAATAACAAGGCAAACACTGCCCATATCCTAACTTTAAATACTGTTAATCCCTCTCAGTACAGCTCATGTGCAAGCACAGGCAGAATGCTCACACAATGAAGATCTTTCTGTGCTCGATAAAGATCATGTTCACCCACAAAAACCCAAGGGCAAAGTTTCAGCTCAGGCTGAAAGAAAAGGCCCACCTAAGCTTTGCTCTTGAGCTCTGCCAGTATCGAGCAGCTCCCATCAGACACAGATCCACTGCTGTCAAGCACTCCCGGCTCCCAGGCTCTCTCCCTATCAGTGAAGACCACAGGCAATGCCAGATGAGGAACTGTAGGTATTCTTTCCCCTAAACTCTTCAGGGTGAAAAATGGAACAGGTCCATAACACCTTTGGCCCAGCAAGTGCACAGACACTTCCATTATTCCCACACTGCAGAGAAAAAAAAAAATTAATAATCTGGACTGGTTAATTCTTACATGAAATAAAATTTCCCATCTCATGATGAATCAGATTAGCCCAAACACATATTTTGGTTGTCCAGAAACAAATGCATTTGTTCCCAAAATGCTTTCTGGAACTTCCAGTTATTTTCTGGCTGCATTTTTAATTTTAAGAGATAGTTACATTTCTATTGCCAATGTTTATTCCACAAATAACAAACATTCAATTTCTTCTGCTGTAGAATTATCTCACTCTGCTTATCCTAAGGTTCAATTCTCTTGTTTCCACTTTAATCATATTTTCCAACACAGATCTTTGTGCAATGAACCATTTTCCTTCATGGAGGATAAAAATTATTGCATATTCCTTTTCATTTTTTAAATGAAATGAATGTTATTTTTTGACCTAGAACTTACTGATTTTTTCTGCATTTTTTTCACTAAATTGGAGAAAGAATACATGGAAAAATAAACACTAGGCATAATTCACTAAGAAAAACAACATTTACACTATCAGCCATCTAGATACATTACAGCTAGTAATACACTAGTATCAAAAGTGCATAATGGAAAGCTATTTCCTATTTTTAAAAAGTTCTGGCTAAAAGCAATAATAAAGACTTCTAATACTAAGTATTATTTTTAGTAATCACTATACCATTTACTTACAGTGTTGTTACAGTATAGTATAGTTTCATTTATACTCAGCCACAGTAAGTCACGGCCCTAGAGACAATTTCAGCAAGCTTTATGTATTGAAAAATAGAAACTTTTGTGGGCTCCATGTTCTGGCTTTTTTATATATGCTTTCAGATGACAGGATGAAACTTAGTGTAGAAGACTGGAGCAGTCTAAAGCACGTACTCTGCACATTGACACAACTGCAGTAACAGCTGTACTAACAGTGCCCAGATGTCAGAAATTGGAAAGCATATTTTCAGTGTGCTAACAAGGGCAATGAGAACTGAGATGTTAAAAGCCCTTGCAACTGCTCCATCTCCATCTATTTTTTCTAATTTCAGCAAAAAAATTTTACTGTAAACAAACAAGAAGTTTCACACCAGCTGACAGAGGACGAAAAGTCCTAACTCTTCGAATACAGAGCTGTTCCAAAGCCAGTGACACTTCTTTCCTTGGTCAGGATATCTGATAACCATGCCCAGGACAGATGCTGCAGGTGACAGATGTGCTGTCTCCAGTAGGGTGGTAACTGCTCAGCTGAACTAATTCCTGATAAATGGAGTGGAACAGAGTGAGCTCAATATGACTGGACAATCAGTATGTTTCAGAAATAATCTAAATGTTTCAGAAATAATCTAAATGTTTCAGAAATAATCTAAATAACCCAAAATAGGAAGGTATAAAAAACAAGAAATAATACCTAAATTATTAGGTAGAGGAGAGTGGGTGATCATTCCTTATTCCTTCCCAATTTACACATTTTTAATAATTCAAGAATACTGGCAATGTTTCTTTTGTTGAAAGTACTTACAGGTACTTACAGTATTTGTCACTACATAACTACTAGACTGTATTATTAATAGAGATATGGTTACACTCTGTATAAGCAGTTAAAAAACAAACAGGTAAACATCAATTAATCACGTTTTTGTAACCCTCCCATTATTTAAAAAAAGGAATGTCATCATCACCTAGCAAGGAATTTACTTGGAGAAGCACAGTGTAATAAACAACTGTAAAGTTGGTAATCCAATAGAAGCCAGAGATTTCTTCAAACAGGTTTTTTATATAAACACTTAAAATGCAATAAATCGCTGTATTTATATTGTAACTATACTGTAGTTATTGAAAATAAAGTATTTCACAAAGAGCAAACAAACTTCCAATACATGTGTGGTTTGTTTCAATTCTAATGCACTGAAACAAACTAGTGCAATATCAGAATAACGGAGCAGCTCGAGCAGTGTGGACCTGGCCCCTGTTAGCTCAGAGGCACCTGCCAGTCTGAGAGCAATGAGCTGTGCCCTCGGCAAGGCACCTTAGCCCTGCTCTACTGCCATGGCATGGCTCAGCCCACGGGCTCTGAGCTCTGCTGCCAGACCCCGAAACCAGGCCATGGCCCGTCGTGTTTAGAAGATGAAAAAACCAGGCCATGGTCCGTCGTGTTTAGAAGATGAAAAAACCAGGCCATGGTCCGTCATGTTTAGAAGATGAAAAAACCAGGCCATGGCCCGTCATGTTTAGAAGATGAAAAAAACAGGCCATGGCCCGTCATGTTTAGAAGATGAAAAAACCAGGCCATGGTCCGTCGTGTTTAGAAGATGAAAAAACCAGGCCATGGTCCGTCATGTTTAGAAGATGAAAAAACCAGGCCATGGCCCGTCATGTTTAGAAGATGAAAAAAACAGGCCATGGCCCGTCATGTTTAGAAGATGAAAAAACCAGGCCATGGTCCGTCGTGTTTAGAAGATGAAAAAACCAGGCCATGGCCCGTTGTGTTTAGAAGATGAAAAAACCAGGCCATGGCCCGTCGTGTTTAGAAGATGAAAAAACCAGGCCATGGCCCGTCGTGTTTACAAGATGGGAGTCGGTTTCTGGAAGCTTCCAGGGACTGCCTGCAGGTGCAGATGGCTCCTTTTGGGGCATATGAAATGGCCGAAGGTTTTTGTTTCGTCTGCATCCATTAGCAAAGGCTGAGGAATGCACCCCTACAGTCAGCCTGTGGGCACCTGGTGTCTTCCTCTGGGATACACTCACCTCCTGTTCAAAATTTTACATCTCCTTGAACTCAGCAGATCTCATTTTAAAGAAAATAATTTAGGTATTATTTAGATTCAACATGATCATATCCAGAATATTTAGGCAAGGGTGTTGTCTACAACTAATGATTCCATGAATAACTTAAGATCACTAGAGTTGCCAATAAGGACTTGGATACCCAGTGTATATTCAAGGTGTAAATCAATTTTTTCATGCTTCTCCTTGATGAATCCCCCAAGACCATCCCAGGTAGTCACTGATATATTTGAAACCTCTGTCTTGCAAAAGAGTCCCCCCTGGAACCCTGGACCCTTGCCCTGCTAAGCTGGCAATTCTCAAACTCCCTCTCCCCAGGAATTCCAGGCTCTGCTTACCCAACAACTGTTTTAAAAATTGTGAGACTCTGTCCTCAAAGCACATTTAGATGGAGTCCAGGTATTTGAGAAGCTGTAGAAGAGAGAGAGCAACTATATTTGCTCATAAAATTAGGGAACAGGTTCAACAATGAAAAACAAAATCTATTTCAAGCATGAAAACTGATGTTCATCCTCTCTTTTGCGAAAAGAAGGATAATGTGTTCATTTTGACTGATAAAAAGACATTTTAAAAAGACCATAAAAATTATCATCAAAATAATTCACATTTTCATCACAATTTCCCACAGAAAAATATTCATTTCAACATTCTCCCAGGTGAAGATGAAATGCAAACAAAGCTACGGCAATTAGCATTTTTTAATCCACTAGCCAAAAGAAAGAAAAAGAAATCATAAAAAAAGTCATTTGGCTAGATCTGGATTAATTTTTAAAATTATTTTCTGAAAATAAAATACATACATTTCAAATACATTACACAATATATTTTGGCCTAAAACAAAAAAAAATGCTACTTTTTGTCATTATTATTTTTGCATTTTTGCAAAATTATTTATTTTTGTCATTTTTATTTGAGCAATTAAAAACTCCAAACAGGTGTTTTTTAAAGGAAAAAATGAAAGTTTAATTGTCAAAATGTTAAAATAAATTTACTTTTTTATTATTTACCCAAGACTATTTGCTGCACTCAGGTGAGCTTTGTAAATAATTTCAGTTCAGTCAAAACTGCATTTTTCAGTAAGCAAGGTAATGAGAAAAATGAAAGAGTAATGCCTGTCTCTAATCATGCTAGTGAAGGGAGGGGAGCTGCCTTATCCTGCAAACTCCAGAAATCCTTCCCTGCACCAACCCAACAGGAATTTGTTGGAAATTCCACCACAGAAGAGCGGAGATTTCTCCATCCCTTTTTTCCATGCTGCAAAGCAAATTTGGATACTTAGATAAGCTACAAGCACATACAAGAAATAAAAATAAACCATTTCAAAAAAGTAAAGAATTGATCATGGAAGAGAAAATAAGAGACAGCCAGTCAAACTCTTCTGTTACAATCAAACATTGTCATTTCTAAATCAGTAGCATTCGATGAAAAGAAAAAATACATATATCAATTAACTCACATCCTCTCCCTGTTTAAATAGTTGTTATTTAAGTGGGTTAAGACATAGATCTAAAAGAAAAAAATATATAAAAGTCATATTTCAAGGAAAATATTAATGCACACAATCATACCACCACCCCTTATTTCTGAATTCCACTGGATTTGGAATAAAGTCACAACAGCATAAGAAGGACAAGAGAAAAAATTCCTGCATGGTGAAGAGAAGCACTAGAAAATGTGCAGATTCCCTGACACAACAGTATTTAAAAGTCATTTGAAATTTCTCAGCACTTTAGCATAAATATAACACAAAATTACTTCAAAGACTTGATATTCATTATGTTGCATTTACAGAATGTAAACCCATCAAAGCTGACGGACCTATCCTGGTTCAAAACTGGAGGAATTGAGGAAGAAGTTGACATTTTGATTCAATCTTTAATGTGCAAATTACCTTTCACGTATACAAAGCGTACTGGCACAGGCAGAAGACAAACATGTAATAAATCAGCTTACATTTTTTTTCGGCTCTTACTCACAGTGGAATCCCCAAAATTCATTTTATTTTATCTTTTTCCCACTCTTCATCTTTTTCTCTTCCATTTTCCTTCCTCCTCTTCAATCAGCACAGGTTTGCATTTCTCGTTTTCCATTCTGTATCACTGCACTTTGTTGACTACAATGGAAAGGCAGACAGACGGACAGGCAGCAGGGACAGAGACACTGCCAGCCCAAGGTAACCTCCTCGGACTCCCACACTCTGCAGCATCTGATTCTCTCTCAAAAACATTTTAACTTTATAAAGGGAAGGGAATCAAAACTCATTTGCATATGGGTTCATTCCATCTCTTCAGCTCACATGTTTATAGCTCTGGAAAGTCCCTTTCTGATTCCCTGGCTGATAAGGAGTCAGGAAGGTAACACAGCACAGGAGAGGTGAGAGCTGTTTTGCTGACCTTGCAAGAGGGGTACACTGAAGGGCTCCATTCACCTTGCTCAGAGGGCTCATCTGGGAGGTTTGGGTGCTGTTTATCCTTTAGATCTCAAGGCTCAGACCATGCATGCAGAGTTGAAGACTCAAGTCAGAGAAACCCCCACTCTTGCACAGGAGGAAGCTCTGGTCAGGCGCTCGATACTTCAGCTTCCTGTCTGTACACTAAGTGGTCTCATCTGGGGAAATCCTGAAAACATTATCAGATGCCTGATAAGCTCTTTAGCTTTCAAGTACGTAGTGATTCAGTTTCGGTCAAAACCTCATTTGAATACAGTTTTAAAGTCTAAATAAAAAGTGAGACCCTGAAGGAGAAGACATTACACTTGCAGCCTAACATCTGTACATCCAAAACAACGTGGCCGATATCTGATATCAGCATAAACAAATCTACTTCATATCTGCACCAAGATGGTCAGAGCATGTGTTCAGCTTATTAAAAAGGAGGGGAATTAGACGTCTGGTTAATTAACACTTTTATTTATCCACAAACACAGCAGAAGCAGCAGCACAGATTGCTTACTCCATTCCAACGTTGTTCACCATTGACATGAGGCAGATTGTTTCTGAGAGAAAAAGGCTGCTTAAAACTCCAATGCCCGCTCCTCCCATGGGCTTTTCTGGCAAAGCTGGCAAGTGACAAGACTTGTTTTGTTCCATGTAGACTCCTATTTACCAGACATTAGACAGATTTTTCCAAACCCCGTTCACAGACTCAGAACAGGTTGACAGCATTTAACCCTGTGGATTTAGTTCTGGAAGAGTAAACCTCCACCACCTCCAACATCTTCCAGTTCAGATGGGTATTTTCTGAGGATTCACCCACAAGAAATCACTCCCTCTCCACTGGTTGTCTTCATCCCAGTCAGGCATGGGGACTTATCCAGGATACATTCCAGGAGGTTCTCCTTCACACAGAACTTCTGAAGACAAAGAAATGCACTCCACCTATGAGTCTGGAAGCAACTAGGAGCATTTTCCCATGTGTTGCATGTCTGCAAGCAGAGAGAGCACACTCCCAGCACAGAAAACCTGTATCACTCACTCTCCATGATGTTTTCTGCTGCACTCACCCCAAGGGTTACCACAAAAGCATGCACATGTATGTATCAGCTACCTTGGAGAAAAACAAAATTTGAAAGATATTTATTGTCAATAACCACATTCCTCTGAGTGAGTGCAGAATTTCAGGCTGTCCCTACTCAGGGCAGAAATATGTACCATCTTTTGTTTCATCCCAAGATCTGGTTTACAGATCTTCAACTAGGCTAATACACAGGTTACAATTCACTAATGCAGAGGTTTCAAACACAAAACTACTCACCATTTCAATACCCACATCAAAATATATAACAACAAAGACAGATCCCAAAAGCATGTGAAACTGGGATTTTGCTTTTCAGAAGCATGAGAGATCTGATGGGCTAAAAAATACCTGAGCTCTCAGATGCTGCCCTGGGTCACATCTGTGCACAGAGAAGCCAAGGCTCTAGTAAGACTTATCAATAAGGATGCTTAAATGGATTTGAATGAGTCATTGCACAGGAAGAGAGGAACAGTGAAATCTCAGGCTGGGATTTGGCTGTGTTTGCAGTGCTCACTCGTACAACTTTCAAAATGCCTCCTCACTCCAGTCTCTGATTTAAAAACTTCTTTGTAAAAGACGCTGAACTAAATTAATATATTCCCTGCTGAGCAGTATGTCCTTGCTGGTTCTTTAAGAAAAGATAATTCAGAAGGTAGGTTTTATTGTGTCCATGTGTCACAGATGGATAACCTCAAGCAGAGAGCAGCTGATCAGAACCCAAATCCCTTGGTGAGAGCAGCACTTTCCTCAGCCCTTGGCACATCTTCCAAGCAAAAGCAGGAAAGTGAACAGTAAAGCCAAAACATTTACAGAGGCCTTTAGAGGGCAAGGGTGACACGACAGGTTCTCCATTTTGCTTGTGAAACAAATGCAGGGACCAACAGGGGGGCAAAGAACAGAAAGTTAGTACAGAGTGGAAGAGACTGGCAGTATGTTGTGTGCTGCTCCTGACAGCTGACATCAGTCAGGACATTTATTATCATCTTAGCATCTCATCTGGAAAGTTTTGGAATTAATTTCTTTTTTGACAGGAAGTCTAGATCTCAGCCTAATTGAGTGGCTGGAATCTCTTGAGGCAATATTGTGTTAAGTCAAACAAGATAGCACTACAGCCCTGAGTGCAGTACTCTCAGAAGCACACGCGTGGCAATGCAGTGCATTTTAAGGGCATTAAATCACAGCCCAGGTGCCAGAGCACATGATAGTTCCAGCTTCTCTGCTCTCTTTACTGTTGATCACTGTACTCCTTATCAACAGAAGAAGCAGCCTTCCTTCTTTCACCGAAGGAGAAGGTCCTCCCAGAAGGGAGGATTGCTCCTAAGGTAGTTAAAATCTTTACAGAAGAATAAAACATGCAGGCATCGGAGATAAATCATGTCCTGTATATAAAATATCTTCCACAAAAATACAGCCTTCAGAAAGCAGAGTAGACATACAGTCATGTCATGCATGATTTCATAAATCTTTCATCCCTGCTTAAAGTATTTCTTTGTGACAGGCAGTGTATGAGTTATGAATTCCAACAGGAGCTGGAGCTTGGTCCCATTGAAAACTACAGCAAAATCCTCATTACTTTTAAAGGAACTGGAATTACTTCTTCAATACTCTTAAAAGCAAACTTTCACTTTGTTTCCCATGAGAGGTTAGTTCTGTGGGTCTTTTGCTATACAGAGCCTTATACACATACATATATTATTCTTTACTTTTGTGCATCTACTTGTCTGGTTTCTTTAAGCTGAATTGACTTACAAATTTTATGAGCTCTCCCTCTGATTTCTGTCTCATTACTTTAATACCCAATACATTGAAAAGAGCTTGAGCTGACAGAGAAACTGAGGAAATGCTTTATAAATCATGCACCTTTCACAGAGCACTCGGCACATTTACAAAGGCTATGGTCATATCACAAGCCAGGTAGGATTTGATTAGCCATTTCACCACCCACTGTGACAGGCATATAAATTAGGACACTGTGCTCCTACCTCTTATGCAAGCATTGAAGAGCTGTCAGGCATGCCTGGGTAGCAGAGAGGAGAGGGGATGGTAGAAATAGCTCTTCTGTGTGCTTCTGATGACCTGTGCAGCCTCCAGAAGCCAGAGCTCTGCTCATGGACAGGGCTCACAAAAGAGGGAGGAACATGCCAAGACAGGAGAACTGCAGCACCCTCCATGACATGTTTTTCTAAACTGGGAAACGTTCCCAGTAGGAAATGCCTGCAGAGATTCATACAGAGGCATTAACCTTCCCCCTAGAGCCTGTTTGTGTACATGAGTGCATGTACATGCACATATTTCTTACCCTAAAAGAAGGTTTTTGCTCCACAGTTGCACAGAGGGCTGGGGTGTTGCCAGAACAGCCCACAGCCCCTGCAGCATTGCTCTGTGTCCCTCATGACAGCCAGATTGCTTGTCCCAGTCCCTTAAAACCTGCCAGAGCTGTTCTACTCAGGTTTGTCATTCTCTTTATTATTTTCATGTCACTGGCTTTAACATCTGTGAAAACAAGAGTCTGAGAGCCAGTGCAACACAGTCAGACCCCACACAAACCACAATGCACCCAGAGATCTGCTCCCACACCTGCATCCTGGCCCCCATCTCTCTCATGCCTCCCTCCCTGGGACGAGTCCTCAGGCTGCCTGCACCCTGCCCTTGAGACAAACAGCACTCCCTGAGATTAATGCAGCATTTCAACAAGTAAAAATATTCCCCTGTGAGCCAGCTCAAGCAAAAAGAAAGTGATGCAAAGTAGCACCAGGCAGCCCAGTACAATTTCTCTCACAAGCTTCATAAACGGCTTCACTTTGCAGTCAGAAGATAGAAAACAGGAAGGTTTCAAATGAGTTACCAAGGCAGGAAGTGAGTCAGCCCTGAGCAAGAGGGACAGCAGACAGCAACCCCTTCCACCACCGACAGCCAGGCACAGACAGGGAGCCAGGCACCCAGAACCAGAGGGAGCTGAGAGCAGAACGCATCAGCAGGGCAGGAACAGGGAGGAAAGAGACTCCTCTTCTCCAACCACAGCCCAAAGGAGGGAAGATTTTATCCATCCAGAGGACTGTCTGCTCACCAGTCTTCCTTCTCCTTGCAGCCCTAACCACCAAGCTGCCAGCCCATCCCCTCCCACCCCTGCCCAGGCACACCAAGGCCTCCTGTGCAGCTCTGCTCAGGAGCTGCTGAAAGGAGTCCTCCAGAACAGCTCAGCTGAGAGTGGGATTGCAAGTCCCCTCAAGCATCAGAAATCTGAATCCTGGCCTCTCACACACTCATTTAGGTACTTTCTGTTGGAAATAGAAACACCAACACTTCCTCCTCAGCTGCCATCCCACTCTGCCCACATTTCACATGAGACAAAATTGCTCTGGAAGCAGTCCCATCAGCCTCCACAGGATAAGGAGGCCAAGGAGCATCTTAGCTTAGGTGCAGAGAGGACTCTAGCTACTTGCCTAGAAACAGATGTTCATCAGAGAATTCATCTGCAGCAAACAGAAGAGCCATAAGCCACCGGTGCCACCCCAGCTCAGCAGCATATAATGGCAGGAGATCTGAGGATCTGCATTTTGGGGATAGGTACAAAAGAGGCCCCAGTCCTTTTTTACGTGTACTTCCAGGCACAAAAATTGCATCTAAAAATAGACCCTAGGTAGAGAAGTCACACAGGCAGAGTTAAAAATGACACTCTATAGACTGGACAGCATTCCACATCGCATAAAAATGTTGCACTCCTGGATGCAGTGCCAGGAACAACATTTGGGCCTTAAGCCTGGACAGTCACACAAGCACCGAAACCCTACACGGAAAACAAATCCCACCAACTTTTGCAGATGCCTAAAATGGGTAGAATACTTAAAGAATTAGCTGTTCCACAGGTGACACATCAGGTTCCTATGTGTTGCCCTCTGTTACAAACCTGTTGTTGAAGATATTAGGAGGACAAATGATGTTTTGCTCTGTGTATTAATCAGAAAACTAGGGTGTTAATTTTAACTGAAAAAGAAAAATCTTGAGAAGGACAGACAGAATTGGCTGGGTTCCAGCACTAGAGAAGGCCCTTGCCTACAGAAGATAATTATCTTCTGTAAAGCATCAAATCACTGTAGCAAATGACTTAAGAATCACAGCATGGTCACACACACCATGTGGGGCAACCAAGACACAACTGAAGAATAGCACGAGCTTCCTCAAAGCAACTAGATCTCAATGCAAAGCATTTCCAGATCCTTCCTAGTTTCAAAAGAAACTCAGACTAAGGCATGGGAAGCTATGCAGAGAAAAAAAGCACTTCAGAAGGTTTTTCATCCTTGAAAGAAGCTGTTGAGAACTTGTTATCTGAACAAAAAAAGAAGGCTGGAACAAGACTGGGTAGAAGGTAAAAAGCAAAATCCAGAACCTAGTTGTAACTTGCAAGTTTTGAATATCTTCCAGTGCAATAAACATTCTTAGAAAAGTGCTGTGCTGTTGGAATAAATTTTTCCACAGGAATGTTCCCATTCTCATTTTCATTTTGGCTTTTTTCTCTCACATGTGCTTTGAGAGGTCAGCACACTCCTGGAACCAGGAGGCATTGCATTTACAAAATGAAGTTTTGTAAACTACTTTACATAGCAAGGGTTTTTTAAGTCAGCTTTGGAATTAGAAGTCTTGGTTTCATAGTAAGGAGAGTCTTTAACTGACAAATTTAAATACCTTTAAAAATGTATAAGCTCCTTCACAAATTCCAGAAGAAATATAATAGGCTCTACTCCCAGCAAAGGAGCATACAGCTGCTAAAAACAGCTCTCAAAGGCTGTGTATTATTTGAGAAGGAATATTATGGACAAGGACTATACAACACCTAAACAGCCTCAGGAAGAAAACCGTACAGACAAAACTTTCAAGCTGAGAAGTTCAGAGAAAAGAGCTGTTTGCTACTGGATACGTTTAGGTGAACGGATCTTGATACATTCCCTGAAAATAAGCAGAATCCATCAGAGAGAATCACAACTTATTTCTGCTGCCTGGACTTTCCATAAGGTACAGAAACCCAATTGTGGCTAATTGTATTTTTAAAAGGAGGTTGCTGTCATGCTGAATGAAGTGCAAAATCCTCTGAACTAATAAATCCAGCAGCACCTTATATTTGATTAAGAACAAGATGATAGGTTAGTTAAACATGATGTTAATTTATTGACTCTTGAAGCTGGAATGATTTTGGTCACGTGGCTTACAGAAAACTGAAGCCAAATAATAGCTGATTCACGCTTGGTTTTCTCTGGTTTTTGTTCTCATTCCAAACTGAGTCACAGAGACATTGAAGAACCTGCACTGGAACAAGAGCCAAACAAAACAGCCCTATTTCAGAATCAGATGTTCCCAGATGGGGACATTCCAGCGCAGAGGGTGCCTGTGCCTGCTGCGAGCTGCCCCGTGCACAGCCTGTCCCTGTCCAACAGGATGGCTGAGCAGCACACGGAGCCAGCTCTTGTCCTTGCCCAGCACAGGGGCTCAGCGCTGCTGCTCGGCCCCCGCAGGCACCTCCGACATGGACCGCTCACACCTCCCAGGCCCTTTCGGAAGGGAGACTGGCCAGGACATCACTCACCCCACAGGTGGGAGAACTGCGTGTTTGCGCTGCCGAGCTGAGGGCTCCCAGGGCCCTGCAGCTGGGATTTCCCTGTAACAGTCCCGGGAACATCCCTCGCTGCAGGGCCAGGCACACATTTGGGCCGTGTCTCTGCGGACAGCCCAGAGTGTACCAGAGAGGAAAGAAGAGGAAGGTTTGCACTGCACGCCCCCGGCTCAGCCCGGGGACCGAGGAATCCGCTGCACCGAGGGACAGCGCATCTCCTCTCCACCTTCCCAAGTGCACATGCACGCTGCAGCTGGGGAAAACACTCCGGGCAAAGTGAGCATTTCCAGAGATTTCTCCTAAAACCCACTCACATCCAGCAGATGGCTATTTACAGAAGACAAATACAGCATCTTGCTTAGATGCCAGACGAAATCTGAGCAGCGGTGAAAAGTAACAAACGCGACAATACCCCCTCCGTGGCTGGGCAGCCATGGCCCTGGCCCCGCTCACAGGGAGAGGTTGCGTTTGGAAGAGAGGCTCAGGCTCTGCCTTGCGGGAAGACAAGGCCGTGCATTCCGCATCAGGGAGCGCTCTGTGTCTCGCTGGGATCCGTGTCACGCACGGATTGCTGTGGCCCCAGAAAGAGGCGGCCTGATGCTGCAGCGCCCGCGGCTCCCAACCCCGTCCGGCGGCGCTGCTGGCCCCGGCGGGCACCGCGGGGCTCCCCTATGTCCCCGGCGGGCACCGCGGGGCTCCCCTATGTCCCCGGCGGGCACCGCGGGGCTCCCCTATGTCCCCGGCGGGCACCGCGGAGCTCCCCTATGTCCCCGGCCCCGGCGGGCACCGCGGGGCTGCCCCGAGTCCCCGGCGGGGCTCTCCCCGCAGCCGGGGCTCCCTCTCGCGGCTCCGCTCGCAGTCACGGCCTCTGCGGCCACACAACCCCGCCTGCCAGGGCCTCGCCATCCCCCCCGCATCCCTCCCGGCACCTGCGGGTCCCAGGGCTCGGTACAGGGCGCTGCCGCCTAAGAGGGGCAAAAGGGTCCAGGACAGGGGCAGCAGCACTGCTTAGCTACACTCACCCTGCAGAGACTTTGTGCAGCAATAAACCAGAAATAGTGTGTTACTGGGGCACAGTATCCGTTTTAAGAGCTGTGAAGTTTTGTGGGGAAGAAGCCATAGCTTTTGTGTGGAAGTTACCAGATTCATGGCTTTGCTAACCCTAAAGAGACCAATTGCCTCCAGGCTTCTCATTTCTGTTCTTTTTAAACAACGGAAGATAAAAAGTGCTTGGCTGGCAGACTGCTCCCTATAGTCATGGGGTAAAGGCACTCTGAATTCCTTAGTGCCCACTCGTATCCTCCATTTCCCATTAATGAGGCAATGAAGCCATCACAGCCACCTACACCGTGTGCAAGGTACCAAAGGCATGCAGCACCACAGCAGCGATTCCAGGCTGCAAGAGGAGATGCTCTAACAAGGCTGTTACCATGGTGCCACCCACTGCCAGAAATCTGCACACAGGATGGATTATCTGCACTGAAATAACTTTACTCAGCCTGCTAAGAGATTGTTTTCAAGTGCATCTCCAAATTCTCCTTACAGAAGTTCAGGTAAGGGCTAAAGTGACTCTCACAGACAGAAGAGCTCCTTTGCAGAGTGATAACGCACTGAAAAGGGGGTTATCCCTACTCTGTGCATTTCATTACAATCCTGAGCTCCCAATCATGTACCCATGAGGTCTGTTAAAGGCTGCCACCACACAAGCTTTCATTTTCACTACAGCCATGCATTTACAATCCCCAATATCTCAGATCTTTGCAGGAAGCATAAACTGATTAAGGAAGTAAACCCAAACAGCGGAAGCAGTTTTTAATAAGACTGCTGTTGTGGAGCAAAGTGCTCAAACAGCATTTTGAACTCAAGTTGCTCAAGTCAGTATTCCTGACAATATCCCAAGAGAAAATAGAACTTAGTAAGTATAAAGAGCTGTGTATGCTATACCAACACTAAAGCAGTTGATTTTTTAGCCACCAGTAGAAGTCCGTGCTAACACCTACCTGAAGCAATACAGAATTCCCAGTCCTGTGCCAGCACTTCATGGGCTGACACCCAGCAGGCTTGCAGCTCTGAGGCCCTGAGTTTACATTTTCCAAAGACAGTACCTTCTGACTGGCAACTCTTGGAGTCACCAAGAGCAGGAAACTCCACCCACAGATGGAGTCTCACCACAGCTTTGTCCCAGAAAGTCTCAGGAATGTGCATTTCCCCTTAATCTCATTCATAGTGGAAAAGTAAACGATGAAAATAAAAGCCAGCTGAAATAAGTGGAACTTTCTAATGAATGTTTATAAAATTAAGCTTTGTAAAAGCAAAAGCTTTGACCTGCATTAGCCAGAAATCCTAATGAGAGCAAAAAGCCTGAGATGAGGCTCACTGTAGCAAACAATTTAATGCTACCACTACCATCTTATTGTCTACACCACAGCAACACTCATCCCTATGCAGACAGACCACCAGTATTCCCAAGCCTAACTCACCCCATCTTTCTGCACACCCATTCCACCAGCCCCACAAATAACAAGTATTTAAGCTCTAAGTCTATCAGTACCAAGAGGCCTGTGAATCTGAAATTTAATTAACACCTTTGTAAACATTATGCTTGTTCAGTTTATTACAAAATGCTACAATCATATTTTAATATGCATGTACACATACATGTGGACATGGCACAAAAGGCTCACTTGATTGTATAAAGAGATCTAGGTTCTTGATCATAGTGAACATTTCAAAGTAACAAAAAAAATCCTCATTTCACCCTGATAAACTTTCGTAACACAGATGAAGTACTAGTGTCTCTCTCCCAGGGAGGTGTCTGTTTGTATGTACAAAAAAAACTACCTAAATTTATGTTAGTGTTACATCCATACTGTGTCTCACACCACTGCTCTCTGGGGCCTCTCATGTGTTTTTACCTGTGTGGCTGCCTACCAAGAGGCCATGTGATGGCACTGTGTAACCACATTCAGTGCCTCAGTTACAAGGCACTTTTCTGTAATAAGTAGTCTACAGCTGCCTAGGAACCCAACATACACCACCTTAGCCACAGTGAAGAGCAAACAAGTTCAAAGGGAAAATGCCAGAAGAATACCAGCTCTAGTGCCTACTTTACATGAGATACACAAATTGGTTCAAACCCTTGCACGTTTAATGGATGAAGATAGGCACTGAGGTCAGAAGGATTTCAACCTGTTGCACACACTCCAACCAGCAGGTACCAGCTCCTAGATATGGGTGACAACAGTGCACCATAGCCTTGCTGAGGAGCTTACCCAGGCTCTACTTTAGCTGTTTGTCAGATAACCTCCTCCTCAAAGCTCTATTTTCCTACCTACATCTTGGGCTCACTAAAGAATTACAATGGCACATAGGTTAAACTAGCCTTTATTGAAATACAGAACTATATAAAATTGGACCTCAAAAAAAAGCTTCAGCACACACATTAAACATCATAATTTGGAGGTGGCATGTCAATGATCTCATCCAGGGTAGCAAGGAAGTCAGCAGTTGATTGTAGCAAGTCTGAAAGTTAGAAGTAAATCAAATCAGTTTCTTAAACCCACAATGCACACAGACATAAGCTAGCTCGCAGCAGCTCAGCATAAACCTCTTGAATAAGCAAGGGAAATACTGCTTCACTGTATAAGGCAATGCCACCTAACTGATCAGCTTGCAAAGCACCACAAGAGACTGCCCAATGTATTGCTTTTCACTAGGTAGGAGTTAATTTTCTTCACAGTGGCTGGTATGGGCTGTGTTTTGCATTTGTGCTAGAAGCAGTGTTGATAACTCGGGGATGGTTTAGTTGTGTGAGTGCTGCTCAGCAATAGAGTCAAGGCCTTTTCTGCTCCTCACCCCATCAGTGAGGAGGAGGCTGGGAGTGCTCAAGCATCTGGAAGGGAGCACAGCCACAACCAACAACAACAACAGCCAACGGGCCCAGGGGATATCCCAGACCATACGGTGTCATGCTCATCAGACAAAGCTGGGGGGAGAAGAAAAGAGACATCTGGAGTTATGGCACTTGTCTTCCCAAGCTTCATCACCATTGCATGTGATGAAGCCCTGCTGTTGTGAGGATGCTGAACACCTGCTTGCTGATGGGAACTGAATTAATTCCTTGTCTTGCTCTTCTTAAATGCATGGGTTTTCCTTTAGTTATCAAAATTACTTTTATTTCAAAGCATGAGTTTGTTTTTTTTTCACATTTTCTCTTCTGATTTCTTCCCCATCCCACAGCAGGGGAGCAAGCTGTGTGGTGCTTGGTTGCAGCTGGGTTAAGCCATAAGTCAGCAACACCACTCTGAGACCACTGCCTCAACTGGCAGAGTTGGCCAGGTACATGGAGCTTGGCTACACAGCAGAAGCTGTTTGCTATTGGTGCACTGCTCTGGTAGTTCAGACAGCAACAGCAATTCACTGCTGGGGCCAACTGGCTTTTTGCCCTAACACTGATGAGCTTCATGTGCACAGAAAATCATGCAAAGCTTCCACTTACTAGATTCCCATGAAATCTCTTCAATCTTCACTGGTGAAGCAGCCATGTTCACACATCTGTCATAACTCCTTTCAAATACCATGAGGGGAACACCACACAGGTTGATATTGCTTAGTTTGTGTTCTTCAGGAAGATCAAAACTCTCAAAGTCTGTTTAAGAAAGACTGTTAAGTGCACAGTAGCCTGGGAACTGCAAACTCTTCTAGACTAAATTAAATAGGAGCCAATCTAAAACAGCAAAACAGTCTCCTCCTATGGGGTACTTACTTGCAGTTACACTTTTCAGTTGTCCATGAAATCCCATACACCAACCCTAATGAAAACACTAGTCTGCCTAACAGAACTGCTAACATAAAGCAGTTAGTAACTTCAGCAAGCAAAGCATGTATGTTTTATCTTTGGCACAGTTTTCACACACACCCACATGAAGTGGAAAGCTTTAAGGACACACTTTGAAGGTCTGAGAAAACTGAAATGGGCTGACCTAAGAACAGCTTTAGAAGTTTCATCTTCAACTATTATGTCCTAGAGCAGTAGGAATCTCTTCCGTTACAAATCCTGGCACACTTTTCTGTATTCCTTTGAATAGCCTATTAGTTACTATCTACTAGTTGCTATTTAATGACCTAAGCTAATACATTGTTATTTGGAACTTGTTTCCTGTCACCACAATACAAGACTCAGTAACACATCTGAGGCACAGCCATTACTCTTGGAAATACCAGCTCATTCCTGTTAAATTGCTTCAGAAGCAGCAAGCACCCTTATGTTTCAGAAAGGACTCAGGAGAAATGCAGTGCTGGCTTGTGTGCCACAGTAGCTTAAAAATACTTACAACACTGCCACCACACATTAAAGCCTTATTGTTAATTTTAATAATTACATCAATAGTTCTTACCTTGAGGATCCAAAGGAAACATATTTTCTATTTCTGGCCAATCTTCTTCAACCACTGTATGGCAGGTTTCTAATCCAGTCTTTTTGTTAGTCATAAAAGAGGAAGTAACATTATTTGAGCTACTACAGAATATTTGTAGTGGCTTTCTTATGCTGTTCAGGTCTACAGACAAGTATACCTGTCATACTTTTCTCAGTCAGGGCTAAATTCTAATGCCTTCAACACAAATAAGATGGGCAAATGTTTCAGTTGAGTTTATGTAGTGCAGCACTATATGTGGTGGTAAGAGATGACTGCCCTAGAACAGGTAACTCTTAAGATGTTAAGACATTAACTCAAACTATTTTCTCTAGAACCATCTATATGGGTGTCCTGCTTTTAAGCTGGAGAGAGTTATTTTTCTTCCTAGCAATTCTTATGAACCCATGTCTTGGATTCATGATGAAAACTGCTCTTTCAGCTATTGCCAAGCAGTGTTTGCACAGTCCAGGCCTTCTCTGCTTTTCACAGCCCCCCAGTGAGGAGGCTGGGGGTGCACAGCCAGGACAGCTGACCCCAGCTGCCCAGAGGGATAGCCCATACTGCATGGCATCTCAGCAAGGAAAATTGGTGGGAAAGCAGGGCTACCACTGCTCTGGGACTGGCAAGGCATTAGTCAGCTGGTGGCAAGGAATGGGTTTGTTTCTCTTTGAGATTCTTAATTATTAAATTGACTTAATTTCAGCCTATTGTTTTTCTCACATTCACCCTTCCAATTCTCACCCCCTATGCCAAAGAGAGACCAAGGGAACATCTACATGGTGCTTAATTATGTTGGAGTTAAGCCTCAACAGCAAGTAAATTATGGATTTCCCCTCCTCCCCAGCATAAGTGCATTGTACTCACTTTGTTCACAGTGCAAGGCTGATTTTTCTGTTTCATCTTATCCATCTTACTTGTGACTTCAGTTTTATTCACATTTCCAAGAGCCTTTCTGACAGAGCGAGATGTGACTGGAGAAGTACTGATTGCTTTTTTAGGAAGAGGAGTGTTAACTTGTGTTCTTTCAGCTAAGACTTTTGCTGGAATGGGGAGGAAGAAAAAAAAGCAAACATCAGGAGCTCTAAAGCTTGGCAAAGTAAGTGCACATGCTGCCAAAGTAGCTGACATGAAAATCACTGTTCACCATCTATAACTCATAAGCCACATTTATGACAAAAGCACAGAGTTATCTTCAATTTTATACTTCAATTATCTTATCAGAGTTATCTTCAATTTTGTATTTTTGATGAGCTTGGAAGAATTGGTTGGGTAAGTGGATTTATGAATAGAAAACTGCCATTAAAGGCAGTGAATACCAAACTGTGATTTAGGCCCTTCACTTGATCCCTTAGTGTCTCAGGGCAGCAAATACGCACAAGATCCTGAAGGGAGCTTCAGCTGACTCTTGGGAGCACGAAGGTCACTATTCTCCTGATCAACAAAGATCAGAGTTGCCATCTTCAGATTGATGTGACTACCCTGCAGAGGAAAAAAGGAAAGCACTTTTTGTCATTTGTCTCATCACAACACATTTTTTAAGCAAGCCTCATCAAAAATAACAGAGCTATCACAGACTGGTCTCTAGACAAGGGGAACAAACCCCTACTTCCCACCGTTATACAGCAGATGAGCTAAAGACACTCAGGTCTACACTATTAGTGCTCATCACTGCCATTACACAGGTGAACAAGCAACTCCTCATTAAAGAGGTCTGCAGGAAAACTCAGAGTCACAGTGAGGCTGAAGAGATCTCTAAAGAATCAAGTCCAACCTGAACACCCCCATGCAGCCTTTCCTTAATGGCCACCAAGGGACAGTGACTCCACCACCTCCCCGGGCAGCCCTTTCTAATGTCTAACCACCCTTTCTTTCAGGAATTCTTCCTAATGGCCAGCTTAAATCCCCCCCAGCACAGCTTGATGCCATTTCTTTTTGTCCTGTTGCTGGTTGCCCGAGAGAAAACACCGATCTTCACCTGGCTACAAACTGCTTTCAGGCGATTGTAGCGAGCGATAAAGCCTCTCCTAAGCCTCCTCTTCTCCAGGCTGAGCACGACCCCAGTAACTCCTCATCACACCTGCGCTCCAAACCCTCCCCCAGCTTTACTGCCTTTCTCTGGGCGGAACGCCTTCCCTTTGTACAGCCTGAAGCACAAAGCTAGACCCACAGTTCCAGACCGGCCCTGCCCCCGAAGGCTCGGCTCACCTCAGAAAGCGGCAGCACAGGAGCGGCTGAGGCACCCGAGACGCTCCCGCTCACCTCAGAGCGCCCTCCGGCCCAACGGCGCCGCCTTTTAAACCGGCCCCGAGCCGCCCATTGGCCGCTTCGACCCACGCGCGGCAGCCGATTGGCTGAGCGCGCCGCACGCGCGCGGCCGCACGCGAGCTCCGGGGCGGGGACAGGGGAGGCTCCGCCCCGGAAGTGAGGGGAGCCGCGGGGCATTGTGGGGCGGCGCTGCGGCCGGGCAGGTAAACAGGGCTGGGGGAGCGGGCCGGGAGCGGCACCGGCACCGGCACCGGGACCGGGACCGGGACCGCGACCGGGGACCCGGAGTCTGAGAGAGCGGCTCGGAGGCTCCGAGCAGGTGCTGGCGTTCCGCGCCCGGGCCTGGCGCTGCTTCCCCGCGGTCGTTGTCGCGTCCCTTCCGGGCTACGCGCAGGCCCAGCTCCTGGGTTAACAGTAAGGTAACTTTGTGTTTTCGGCTGTAGGGCTTATTTTTCAGGACAGGGGGATGTCAGACATGCATAATACGGGGTTAGCTCATTTCACTGAGTGACACAGAATCACGCTGAAGTGCTGTGATGTCAGAGGGTGTTGATGAGTAAGGCTTTTCTTTTGTCTTCTTTTTTTTTTTTTTTTTGCTACGGAAAAAAGCCAAAATGGCCTCAGGTGCGGTGGCAAACGCCCCTCCTGCAGGAGGGGCAGCTGATGTGAGCCTGGAGGAACCAAAGAAGATGACGAGGGAAGATTGGCGGAAAAAGAAAGAATTAGAAGAACAGAGAAAACTGGGGAATGCACCTGCTGAAGTGGATGAAGAAGGAAAGTATGTTTTACTAAAGCTGTGGTTATTCTAAAGCTGCTGAGGAAAAATGTCTTTTCCTGTTGTGGTTACAGAACAATTGTGAGGGTAACACAGGAGTTCAGTGAGTTACTGTAGAAGTAGATAGTTGAACTTTGTATTTTAATATTCTAGTCATCAGATATTTTCTAGAAAGATGTAGGTTCAATGTTTATTTTCTGTCAGCTGCTGACAGTTCTACTAAAAAGTCCCATCCGTGAAGCTAATAACACGTGGTATTTTAAAAGTGGGCAAAACATAGCACAGGGGTCCTTTACACTGTGTCTCATCTGTTGCCTCTCCCTTGTTTTTGCAGGGCTTGTTGCTTCTGAGCAATGTTGCTATTTTTTTTTGCCCAGTAACGTTACACAGAGTAAGCCATTTGATGTGGAGTCAGAAGTTGAGGTGAATTCGGTGGCAACAAAGCCTCAAAGTCTGTGTTTATCAAACTGAGAATTTATTTTGTAGTGCTTTCTACCAACTTCATGATTTGTTATCACTTGAACTTTCATGTGGAGGATGTTTGTTAGACTGAGTGGTTTTGGGATTTTTCCCCATGCCATGTGTTCATTGCACAACGTCTTTTACAGAGATATCAACCCTCATATTCCTCAGTACATCTCCTCAGTGCCATGGTACATAGATCCCTCTAAGAGACCCACACTAAAGCATCAGAGACCTCAGCCAGAGAAGCAGAAACAGTATAACTCCTCTGGAGACTGGTACAAACGAGGAGTTCAGGAGGTATGCAAAGTGCTTTTCTCAGGAAACAAGGCTTTGGGTCGATTACACGAGGAGATTTCTGGTTGTGTGCTTTCGAGGGGGGCAGGAATTTCTGTTCAGCAGGCAGAACACCTGTTTGGGCCCTGGGGAGGGCACACTCTCCTGAGTGCTGTTGGAAGTAGGAAGATGTTTCTGGGAACCCCTGTGAGCCGTCCCGGGGCTGACGCTGTGTTTGCCCCCAGCACGCCGTGGCCACGCGGTACCGCAAAGGAGCCTGCGAGAACTGCGGGGCCCTGACGCACAAGAAGAAGGACTGCATGGAGGTAAAGCCCCTCTGGGCCCCGTCTCAATGGCTTTGAATGCCACGGGAATTTCATCTTTGTGAAATTAATATTTCATTAATTTAATCTTTGTGAAAACCAGCTGGCTGTAGATGAAATACTGGGTTTGGAAAAGCTGTTTTGATAAATGTTACAAGTGGTGAGAGATGGCCTAGAAATTTCTGAAGGAATTATTAATGGAGGAAAAAGTGATAGAATTCAGTGTTTCATCCATCAATTCTGTTTGTAATAGGATCTAAAATAATAGGTGAAAATGTTATTATCTTGTTAATTGCATTAACTCAAGTGCTGTTGTCTGTCTTCCTGCTTCATCTCAGGTAGAAGCCTCCCCCAGAAACTGTTTTAATTGCTTCCTTAATTGTAGAAAATATAAACAAGAATTTATGGAGTTTGAAGTCAGTTGTGCTACATAAAAGTGCAGAACTACTTGCATTAACTTAGAATCCACAGCCTTACTGTGCTGAATGTAGCTTGCTTTAGAGGAGCTTGATTGATAGGATTTTTAAAAGGATATGTGAGTGAGTAACCTAATGGACTGATCTTACCATCCTTTTTTTTTTTCTTTCAGAGACCCAGGAAAGTTGGAGCAAAATACACAGGCATGAATATTGCCCCAGATGAACACGTGCAGCCTCAGCTGATGTTTGATTACGATGGGAAGCGAGACCGGTGGAATGGTTACAACCCAGAGGAGCACATGAAAATTGTAGAGGAGTACTCCAAGGTTGATTTGGTATGTAGGGGCTATGATTTACTGGGGAGAGAGTTAGTGTTTGGTGTGGCTGGGCTGGGAGGAGGGGCACTTGGAATGTGCTCTGCTGTTATTAGAGTGGTGCTAGGAAGGAATATTTAAATAAATGCATTTTTGTGCTGCACAGGCCAAACGTACACTGAAAGCCCAGAAGCTTCAGGAGGAGTTGGCATCAGGGAAGCTGGAGCAAGTGGTAAGTCAACTTAGGTAATATATTTTTCCTTAGGCTGAATAAATATAAAACAGATTATTTCTGCTTTCTGACTCTTTTACTCTCTATACATGGTCTGCTGTTGGGTTTTATGCCCTTCAGTAATTTAAAGGTTTTCCTAGCACACCAGCATGTTCTGTGTCACACTCAAGAACTTGAAGCATCTCCTTCAAATGAGAATTGCTTTGTGTTCCACCTACAGACTGAAATCTTCTATGATTATTATTGTTGCTGAAAGTACTGACATGGAATTTTGGGTCAGAAGAGCTTGTTTTCTATGTAGTAATGTTTTTTCATATACCAAAATGCTGTTCTCCTATTTAAAGATCGGTACGGTCTGACTAGTGCTGAAGTGATGACTGTGCATTGATTTAGTAATGTTTAATGTAAATTGGAATATGAAGGTGTTTCCTTAAGAAGAAGCAAATTGGTTTAAGATAAAATCACTGCTCAGTGATTTATAAAATGGGGGAAAATCCAGAGGCTGCCACTGGTCAGAATTAAGTTTTTTAAAGCCTCCTTGCAGAGGCTGTGCTGTCCCCTCGTGGATTGTCACTAGATGGCACAGTGAGCTCGATCTGCCACCCAGCCCAGACTACAGTGCTTTTTACAGACCCCCCCAACAGAAGAGACTCTTCCTCTTTTCATGCCCGTTCTATGAAGCAAACACTGTTGGTTTCTGTATACTTACTGCTTATAAAATGGAACTGTAAAAAGAAAAGTGTGTTTGAAATTTAGGTGTCTCTGAGGGGGAGGACTGAGACTGATTTGCATAGTCAGTGCTGGCCAGTCGCTGGTCTGTGTTCCAGGGCTCACAGCTCTTCCTATCTTTACTGCTGCAAGTATTTTTTAGTTAAAGACTAAGCAGGTTAAAAAATAAAATCTGGCTGTGTTTGTTGAACTTGAATTCTGCTTTTCATGCTTAGTGTTCCTGTAAATCCTGATTAAATTCTTGAATACATATCTCCTTAATTCTTTTTTAAGCTTTCAGAGTTGCAGCTTGGTTATATTTACATGATATGAAATGTTGCAGTCTAAATCCTCAGTGTTCAAAGGCATAACAAGTTCTAAATAACAGCAACAGTTTTAGAATTTGCTGTTCTTGCAAAGAATTGGAAATTTTGTTGGGGATACAGTGAACAGTTCTCCAACATGTGTCTGTCACAGAGACAGCTAAGAGCATTCTCCTAGAATGTCACATAGTAGTGTTTCTGCATTTGGGGCCAATGGTAAATTGTATTTTGTATCCAGCATGAAGCTCTGCTTTGATTGCCCTTTGTATCCCTGCCATCTTGCTTTGTTCCACTATCTTGTCTTCTCTGCTGATGTGCTCTTTGTTTGCTGCAGAACTCCCCAAGACACCAGTGGGGAGAAGAGGAATCAAATTCACAGACAGTAAGATGATTACCCACTGCATCACACCATGGGCAAAGAAAGAACCTGTAGTTAGAGGAACAGTAAAACAGGGGTGGCACGAGGGTTTGAATGTTGTGTCCATGCCACTGCCTACCTCTTGTTTTGGGCAGAGGTTGCTGGATTTCATAAAGAGGCTTTTTGTTTTAATTCCTTTCTGTTGTCAAACCTTAGAGATGCAAGCACATAACTAGATTTTAACACGTGGTATATGTTGACCAAAATAACTGTTTTCTTAATATCACCATAGTTATGTTTTGATAACTATTTCCATAGAAGGAAGTGCAAATTCTTTATCAAGAGTGCTTCTGAAGTGTTGAATGTTAGATTAGCTGAGAGCACACTTAAGCCCAGGTAAATTCTGCCACCTTGTAACTACAGGGATTGCAGAATTTTAAGGAAACCACTGAAATCAGATTGTTTTGCATGTCTCCAGAGTGAAGGAATTCTTTTAGTTAGAAATTTTCCATTTCTCCTCAGGAAAGAGATCATAACAGTGAAGATGAAGATGAAGACAAGTACGCAGATGACATTGATATGCCTGGGCAGAACTTTGACTCGAAAAGACGCATCACAGTCCGAAATTTACGTATTCGGGAAGACATTGCCAAAGTGAGTAAAGAATTCTGTACAGATCTTCTTCTGTATTCCTGAGAGTTAATGTCAACAAATTACACCTTCACTTATTAATGACTTTGTTTATGGGTCTAGGGGTTTGGAAGTTAAGGTCTGTTCTCAGCTCTGTTCCTGCTCAAGGTCATCCTTTTGCACAGATAGAACTTGTTAAAACATCTAAACTGGAGGATGCAAGAGTAACCTCAGTTCTTTCAAAATCCTAAATATTAAGTATCTTTTATGTTGTTTTTTTTCTCTAGTACTTGAGGAATCTAGATCCAAACTCTGCCTATTATGATCCCAAAACAAGAGCAATGAGGGAGAACCCTTATGCCAACACAGGCAAGAATCCAGATGAGTAAGTTAAAATGAGGTCATGCTTGTATATTCAACAAAACTTGAAAATTTTATTAATAGTTTTATATTTTCTTTTACCTGTATGTCCTTTAGCTAATGAATTTCTAGTCAGTTATATATACACATACTAGTAAACCTAGAAAGAAACTCTGTTTTATTTAGAAACACATTTTGGTTTGGTATATAAAAGTGGTATTTTTGTAATAGTAACTGATCCTTCATCTTCAGAGACATGTGGACCATGGTTTAGTGTAATTATCTGTAGAAGGGCTAGGACATTGCTGCATGTAGAGGTGATGCCTGTAAACCATAATTATATTTATGCAAAATATTTCAGAAACCAAATCTTCAACTTTATCCCTTGTTTCTTGGTTCTGGAGACTAGCATGGTGTGTTTGTGGTACCTAACAAAATATTTTAATTAGGAATAAGATCTCCTCCTGTATTAATGGATTCTGCATAGAAAATGTGTGAAAGTTTTGCATTTTCTAGATAGCTTAATTAAAACTGCCATAAGCTGGCTTTTGGCTGCACACTTGGCTGTCTCCCTTAAACCCCAAGTCAGACACTTAACCTGTGTTGTGCTGGGAGCATACAGAGCAAACAGGCTGTGAGTAAAACGTGTTCAGAGAGCAGTAATTGGAGTAGCTTGCTGCCTAAAATAGAATGGCAGTTCCTAAATGATAGCAAATATTGCTCTTTCCACTCTCCTTGCCCCCAGCTAGAGTAATGCCAGTCAATTGGTCTTTTACATGCGGATGCTTTTGATTCTCTATCAAGTCATAATTTGACCTTTGTTGAATCTAAATTTCTGCCATAGCTTTGCAGACTGTAAATTTTTCAGAGTGACTTTGGGAAGATGAAAGAGTGGGGAATTGGATTGCTAGCATTTTTTGATCCTCAGTGTGTGTTTCATGTGCTGATTGTGCATCTCTTCAAGGGCTGTGCACAAGTGTCTCACTTTACTGAGAGCAGTAAAGGAATCCCAGGGTTTCTTTAACTCAGCCAAATACGCTGGGTCTGGACTGAAGAGTCAGAAATCCAGAAGCGAGAATCACTGTGCTAGAATATCACAGACAGTTTATGCATATTTATTGTGTAACTAGGTCCAGGTTTAACTTTTAGTGCTTGGCATCTCAGGCAGAACTTCAGGGCTGTGTCATGTGTCCCTTGAACACAGACATCCCGGTTTTTGAGTGGCTGCCTAATGCTTTCATGGCTCTACAGGGAGCATAGGTTTTTGTTCCATATATGGAGTTGAATGCAGCTTCTACTTCTGTTCTCAACTCCTAGTGCACAAGAGAATTTTTACTTGCCTGTTGCACTTCTATGTTTGTATTTGAGAGGAAATCACATTACAAATGCTAAGAATTGTGTTCTTTTCTGCAGAGTTGGTTATGCAGGTGACAACTTCGTTCGCTACACAGGCGATACCATTTCAATGGCACAGACTCAGTGTAAGTGGGCTTTGGGTTTGGGGTTTTTTGAAGGAAATTGACTTAAAATCCTTAAAGCTGCTTTCTTGTAAAAGAGAAATTAATAAATCTTTATAGATGGAGGCCTTCTTTCAAATTGTTTCAGAATTAAAGAATGAAATTTGAATGTGTATGCCAGTTCTAGAGTAAGTATTGAATGGAACCTCTTGTGTACGCAGTGTTTGCCTGGGAGGCCTATGACAAAGGCTCTGAAGTTCATCTTCAAGCGGACCCTACAAAATTAGAACTCCTTTATAAATCTTTCAAAGTGAAAAAGGAAGATTTCAAGGCACAGCAGAAAGAAAGCATCCTAGAGAAGGTAACAGGCATTTGGGTTTATTTAATAGCAATACTGTTGAGTTTGAAGTTTGGGTTTTGGGGAACAAGTAAGATTACTAATTCTATATGAGAGGGCATCAGCTGTTTTGAGCAGCTTAGACTTAAAATTCATCAATTGATGAGATAGTGTGTATAAATATAAGATTATTTTATTTAGTATAGGGACTTTTGAAGGTCTGCTGGTATTTATATTATTGGGAGCTCTTCCCTAAACTGTCAGAATTTCTCCACTGAAGAAATCTGAATTTCTTATTGACTCAAATTTTGGGTACAGTCTCTTAGATAAATACTTACTTTATATTTTGCAACTTGATTCTTGGACAACTGAAAAAGAACTAAATAATCCATTTTGATTCTAACTATGTCAGCATTTAAGTGTGGAGGGGGACAAGAAGTATTGCTCTGGTTCTACTCAAGCTGGTCTTTGGCTTGATCTCTAAAGATGTTCTGCATTGAATGAGGAGTATCACTGTTGTCATTCTCCATGTATAAAACAAAACAAAAGCAAAGAAACAAAAAACACAACAAAAAACCTACAAAAACCCTACAAAACTACACCAAAAGACACCACAGTGGCCATAGGAGATTATGTATTTCTGTCATAACTGTTCACTAAAGATTAAACTGTCTCTGTACACTTTTGTTCCTTCTTGACAAGGTACCAAATGTGCTGTTTTTGAAATGTTTGCTTAATTATATTAAAGGGTTATTTTTCCAAAACTACTATATGTCATTTCTATTTGCATTTAGTATGGAGGACAAGAACATTTAGATGCCCCCCCAGCTGAACTGCTGTTAGCTCAAACAGAAGATTATGTGGAGTATTCTAGGCATGGAACAGTCATCAAAGGACAGGAGAAAGCTATTGCTTGTTCTAAGTATGAAGAGGATGTGAAGATCAACAATCATACAGTAAGTCCTAGGTTGTGTTAAATTTTTTTAAAATATATTACTGTCCCATTGGAGGTATATTAGGATGCAGTACAATATAATGAATACACCAAATACATTTCTCCTGTCTCAGTGTGACACTCTCCCTTTTCTGTTAAGGAGAAACTTCAAATTGTCGTAATTCTTTTGTGAATTTGAGGAGCTGCCATGGCAATCTTAAACTAAAGGAGAAGTTACTCTAATTGCCTTCCACTTTGAATATAAGTTGACCATATCCTGTTGTGATTCTCTTTTTTGACAGCATACCTGTAAGGTTCATGTAAAATAGCAGAATTATTTCTTTTAGCTTCCTTTTGGACTGTCTGAGTAATTTACTTACCAGGATATCAGCTCAGGAGGAAATTTTAGCCTGCCTCTTAGGAGTAACTCTATGCTTTGTTCTCTTGCAGTGCATTTGGGGTTCGTACTGGAAAGAAGGAAAGTGGGGTTACAAGTGCTGTCACTCCTTTGTCAAGTACTCCTACTGTACAGGAGAAGCTGGGAAAGAAATTGCTGTAAGTATTCTTTATTCATGTGGAAAGAGCTAAAAAGCATTCATATTCTTACTTAAGGTTTAGACTCTTCAGTTTTTTGAGGGAGGTTGATTTTTTAGTGATTTATGGGATTTTATTTTTGTCCTTCCCCTTTCAGATGTGGTCAGTAACAGGGTACCTGTGCTTGTTCTTTTCTGTTGTATAGAATACAGAGGCAAGTTTAATGGAGGAGCAGCCTGAGGAGGAAGAACACATGACAAAACCCAAAACACTGATGGAGGTAGGATGCTTCCCTTTCTCAGGAAGACAGATACTTCTCAACATTTTATCTACAAAATTCTGTAGAGTCATAATAAACCTGAAAATTACTAGACTGCATTATTAGAGCATTAACATCTCCATTGTAAACTAGGCTCTCAAATAGTATTAATAGAAGTTTGGATTTAGTGGTTTGGGCATTATTAATGTTGGCAAGTTGAATCTTAACAGTACCGTGTTTCCCACCTTACAGATCCATCAAGAGAAACAGAAAGAGAAGAAAAAGAAGAAGCACAAGAAGAGCTCAAATTCCGACAGTGAGGGTGAAGAGAAAAAGAAGCAAGAAAAACTAAAAAAGGTGCAGTATAATCTTCAGAGGCTTTGTGACAAAAGGAGCATGACATATTTTACAGCATCAGTTCTATGAAGCCTATCATGTAGTTCTTGGTGATATGCCATGGGGTGGTTTGATGCTAATTTTGAGCTAAATTAAATATAAAATGCTGATAGATGTTCTAAAGTCCATCCCCTATTCCTCAAGGAAATAAATATTGAAGGGAAACCTTCAATAAATATTTAATTTTGAAGACTTAATTTAGATGACGTAGAACATTTCATGTCTAGACACCTATTACACCTGTAGGTCTCTAAAAGACATTGCAGAACACAATGATTTGTGTATTGAAGAAAGATGGAGAGATCAAAGCAGTGTTAAATCTTAACTTAGCACTTTGTATCCCAGGCTTGGCCCAGTCTCTCAGCTGATGTAATGAATCCATGCCCCAAGCCATCCACTGCTGAGCAGCAGTGTGCTCCGTGGCCACAGCAGCCTGCCTCGGGCTGCTCTGAGAGGAAACCTGTTGAAACTGTGCTTAATTAAAGCAGGCTACAAATGCAACTTCTTTTTCAGTAGCAACAGTAGTAGTTTGAGGAATGAGACAGCACATAGCATTTAAAAATTGAAACCCCAAACATATAACAAAGCATTTAAAAATTGAAACCCCAAACATATAACAAACAATTCATTTGTACTTGCTAGATCACAGTCATATTTTAGGTACATCCTGTGAGTTTCTTACTTGATTTTGGCATTAGGAAGGAGATTATGGTGTCTTGTTTACTAAATAGCATTTTACCATCATTTTATGTTAAAACACTAAAAGGTGAGCATTAAGTGAAATGTGCTGTGGGTGGGTGGGCCAGACAGATGTGCATTGCTTATCCCACCCTTGTGCTTGCTCCTTGTCTGTCATACAAGAATCTAAGACAAACCTTCATTGTTGGGGGTTTTTTGTCTAAGTTTCACTGTAGAATTTTTGATTGCCTTTGCTCTCATTTCAGGCTCTAAATGCTGAAGAGGCTCGGCTTCTCCACATCAAAGAAATCATGCAGTTAGATGAGAGGAAGAGACCATACAACAGCCAGTATGAAGCCAGGGAGCCAACAGAAGAGGAGATGGAGGCCTACAGAATGAAAAGACAGAGGCCTGATGACCCCATGGCCTCTTTTCTTGGGCAGTAGTCACAGGAGGCATCATTCCAGGACACAAGGCTTTTTCCACACTTGTTTACAACTCTCTAGACACTTGATTCCCTTGCACATGTCTAAAATGGCAGAAACCTTTCTGTGCTCTGAAGAAATGTGTGAAAGCTTCTTTCAGCAGACATGAGCAGTCTAGTACTTACTGGAGTTTTGTAAATGTGTGTGTATGTATACAAATGCAGGCACATATATATACACACATATATGTAACATATGCATAGATAAAATGCATACATCTACTCTGTAAGTCTTGAAGGAGATGTGACTGAAATCCTAGTTTTATTTGGCCAACTAGTATGTATATATATATATATATTTTGCCAACTCATGCATAAAGTTGTGATGCAGTAAAACTGACTAGTCAGAAGAAATGGTCAGCAGGTGTCAATATAGAACAAAAACCGTTGACAAAAAATTGGCACAACTACTACTAGAGCTTCTTATTTGTAAAGCCTGTGTCATGCCTGTAAAAAATACGTATTTTCTTGATCACTTTGCAGTAAGTACTTTGGAAATGTGTAAGTTAATTGATAAAGATCTTAAGTGCTGTCTAGCCTTTTAATTGAAAGGGTTAGGAGAAGCTGACTGTAGAGTTTTTAAATTCCAATTGTTTCTTCAGATGTATTTCCACAGAAATTTCAATTGCAAAGATCTGAGTTCTTTGGTTTCCTTTTGATAACAGTATCCTGTTACATGGTGTGACACCAAGTGTCAGGCTCTTATCCTGTGTGAGAATGTGAAGCAGCATCTGCTTTAGTTTGGCAATTTTAGTCCTTAAGCTGGGAGTTTTCTCCTTTTAACTAATTAAAAGTTGAACTGGGTGAAAAACTGCACAGCATGACTTTAGAGTTGGAAGGCTTGGGCATTACTTCTATTGAGACTTAAAACTGTCTTTCCAAGGAAAAACTGTTCTTTTTCACAAATAATTACATACAGCAAACATACCTGTGAGTGTCCTGTGTGTGATTTCACAGACACTGAGGACTGAATGTTTTGATTTGGCACACATAGCTAATGATGGCGATTCTGCACCAGTTTGCAATGTAGTTCTGTGTTAATATGATATGTGATATTCTCATTGGTGTTCAAAATTTTAAAGTAGTAAATTTTAAGTATTTAAAAGTGAACTGAATTAGCTGATTTGAGCTGAGGTACTCTTCTCAGGGCTGTAGCACCTGAGGTTGTGCCAGCATGCCCAGCAACTGCTGTTGGCTTGGTCAGTGCCAAGTTGAGTTTGAGGGAAGAGGAGCTGTCAGGAGGGTTCCTTGAGCTGTTTACGTTCCTTTCTCAAAGCTGCAGTTCAGTCTTAAAAAAAGTCAAATCTGAAAGACTTAATTCTTTATAAAGGAGGTAATTCAGAAATAACACAGGAAATTACACAAAAGAAATTTCAAGACTAACTTTGTAAGCTGTGGATTGACTGCATGGAAACTTAAACACCTCGAGTCTCTACTGAATTTATGTTAAGTGATTGTTCAGGGATTACATTTCAGTCCTGAATTTAGGATACTTAGATTTCACCAGTGAGTCAATCCCAAGCACTTGGGGCAATAGTTGATCCTTGCCACATCTTTAGTCTGGACTCTAAAGGAAGAGAGCTCCTTTAAAGGGTTGTCAGGTTATTTATTAGAACCTTGAGAGGAGAGTGTGTTATCCTGAGACTTGTTCTTAAACAGCTGCAACACTTAGCTGATGATCAAAAAAACCCTCATGCATACATTTCCAGTCAGATGGATAAACATTTGTCAGAATAAATAGCAGGAAATGTGAAGCAATGCTGATACACTCAGAATCTTCCAGGAATAAACAGACCTGTCTGGTGTTCATCACAAATATGAAATGGCATTTCTCCTCTTTGGGAGTTTATTCTGGGTGCAGCATTTCATGCATAGAACTGTGTAAGATTATTTCTTGGATCATGAACTTTTTTGCACTTGCCCCAGTTACTATAGAGGCTTCTCCAAGAACAGGAAAGGAGTATGGTCAGAACTTAAAAATATCATTTTGCTCTTCACCTGCCCAGAAGTAATTATGCATTGGGCTGTCCACTGAACCTAATGAAGTATCAGTCCTGCCTCAAAGCAAATGTTTCATGCTAATAATTTTTATGATAATCAATATAAAGCAGTAAGGGGTTTTTATATGGAAAAAAGTTACTAATTTAAAATGAGAAATACTTACTTTTAGATTGTCAACAACCTTTCCGCGGGTTGTGAAATAAATGGTTTAGATAGTAAAATACTTTTTTGAGATGAGTTTTGTGACAACCTGAGAGCCTGTAAAACGTAAAGGCTTGACCCAAGGTCTGTGACTAATCCCCATGAAGTTAGTTGCTGGGATCTGCTTTTCTGCCTTTGTAATGGTCACACCAAGCTCCATATTAATTACAGTTGTATTTTCTGGCATCAAAAAATATAACAAAGCCATTTTTACAGGCCCATTTGTAGAAGACTCAAGAATTACTTACTTTTCACCATACATTGCAGAAACACAAGCATTTGCAATTTTAAGTTACTGACAGTGTCAAAACTCCTGAGGAATGACCAGTGTCTGTTCTCCAAGCTGCCCTGTTGAGCTCTGCAGCCCAGAACAGCCCAGAATCTCATGATTTCTGAAATGATTCCTTGGCTTGTGCCAGGAATGCTTGTTCACCCATGCTGGGCTTACTCCCCACGATGGCACATGGCCCCCATTGCTCAGGGATTCATACATTCAAGGGTCCTTCCAGACACACAATTCATATTTCTGTCTAGTCCAGGCGTAGTGTGGCTTTTCTTGTGGCAGGTGTGCAGTTCTCTGCCTCCCTCTTCCTGTTCCTTCACCTGTCCCTGCTGCTGGAGACCATTTGCAGATGGTCCAAGACAATTTAATTGCAAGATCAGAGGTGTAAGAGTTCTGTGCTCATGGTGGTTGCTGCTTTAGCTGCCTCCAGTGCTGCTGGGAGGACTCAGCAGGAGTTAACCACCTAAAAAAAGTGTCCCACTTGCAGGAGGGTTTGGCAGCCCTTGCCAAGTTACTGGCTGTTGGTTACACTGCCTCCCATGTACACTTTGGTCATTCTTTGATGGTTTTGAATACCTTGGGGGGGGAGGTGGGGAAGGGGTTAATTTGGGGGGGAATTGGCACAAAAACAAAATCCTATATTTTCAAGGGGTTTTTTTTAATAAGCTGAAAAAGTGATTTCTGATATGATTTGAAGCAATTCTTGCTTAACTGATTCATTTGTCAAGCTGAAGATGTGTGTGATGAGACAATGCCAAACAGCAGTTCCAGGCAGATCTTGGCTGACAAGTTCACATCTCTCATGCTTCTACTTCTGCAAAATTTTGAGTTTCCAGTTCCAGTCTTATGAGAATTCCCTACAAACCCTTGACTGAAATAAGTTGATTAACTGGAGACTGACTTTCTCTGTAAGCAGCATCTGTTCCTCAGGAAGCTCAGTTAATATTTCTGCCATGTGGCATTTCCCAGCAAGGGCTGAACAGCCCCACAGATCCAACAGATGCAGAAACAGAGTTAAGCTCAGAAGTGCATGGATGTGAGTGACTCTGGGATGTCTCAGTCCCTCCCTGCCCTTCCTTTGGCACCAGCTGCTCTCCTTTCCCCCAGGCAGATCCCCAGCACAGAGGAGACACCTCCATCCCTGCCTGGCCCTGGTAAGCAGCATGGTCTGTGGAACTGCTTTGATGTATTTCAGAGGTGCCTCAGGGGGGCTGGGGGCTCAGTAGAACCTCTTCTACCACACCGGTGGGATTTGAGCCTATTCCTTCTCTGCTCGGGTCTCTTGGGCTTAAGAATCTACGACCATAACCTGAAGTGACCCTGCCAATGCCCACAAAGCTGGCCTGGGGCACAGTTACCTAACACGGGAAATCTGCTCTGGTCAATAGAGCAGGGAACTGGAAATAAACAACTTGCTCCCTTTTGCCCTTAACTTACTGCATGAAAGTGGGTAAACAGCTGTGTAGCCCCAAATATGTCCATTGAGGAGCTTTCCTCAGCTCTATGTCTAAGAAGCATTGAGTTCAAACCACCTTTATATATATATAAATATATCTATTGCCAGTAATTTTGCCCAAATTATATAAATCAGTGGTAAAACAAAAGGAATTTGCACATATTAAATAAAAAGGAAACCTTTTCCAGGTTTGTAAGTCAATTGTCATCATTAGATTAAACGAATAGAATTTCACATGGTATATCTAGGAAAATTTCTTCTTTTAATGTATCTAAAATCAAAATTGAAAAGCAGAGATCAGTTGTAGCATCATGTATATCCTCTCACAAGACTTTCAGAACTGACACTTTGTGTGCTTCCCATTTTCTGTTCATAACTTCTTGCAATTTTACCACATGAAAAGCATCTTGAAATTTGTTCCTGAGTTTTTTTCTATAGTGAAAACCCTTGCAAAAGTTGTTTGGAAATTTCCATTGTGCATGGCTTGCAGGATAAGGTTCTTATTAGCAGGAATGTTTCATAGAAAAGAAATTATGTGCTTCCTAAAATATTAAGTGTAAAATGGCTTTCATATAATTTTGTTATCCCAATGCCTTCTGAAGTTCAGGAAAACTCCAGAATTTAAATTATTAACTGGCATTTCCAGACTCCTGGCCAAACTAACTCTTATCACATCTAAATGTTCTGTTATTAATGAGCCAGGTTTGCTTGGAGCCCTCGGAGACCCTTTTTACTGTTTGATTACTAGAATAATATTGCTTTTCCTTGTGAAAATATGTGCTCAAGTTGCATTGGGAGACAGCCTGATTTATTTTTTTCAAAAGCTACATTGATAGAATCACAGGATGGTTTGGGTTGGAAGGGACCTTAAAGATCCCTAGCTTCAGCCAGCCCGCCCTGAGCAGGGACACCTCCCACTAGACCAGGTTGCTCCAGGCTTTGTCCAACCTTGGCCTGGAACACTTCCAGGAAGGAGGAGTCCATACCCAGAGTCCACATTGCAGAGACATTGATCAGATCCTGCTGGGTCTGCACATTTAAAAGCTCCACTGCAGAAAACAAAAGCACACGAGAAAGAAATACATGTTGTCAGCCATTATTCCAAATTAGTGTGTCCTCAAAAGCCAGACCTTCATGTTCTGTATCTCTGTTTTCCCCTGGCAATTTTTGCTTTAAGCCCTCCCCTACTGCTGGGTTGCAGCTTCATTGCTGTACCTTAGTTTATCTGGGACCATGGCAGAGCTGCCCTGCTCTGGATCTGGAACTTCATCATGTAATGCTCCTTTTTCTTTCACATCTAATGACCACAGGATTTATTTAGCCTCCTGTAACAAAGCCCCATTGTGCTGGAGTGTTGTGAGGGAAAGCAAAGAATCAGCTGCTGCCTTGCTCTGTAACTGCAGGGACAGCCTCCCAGGAGCGCTCCTTGGAATTTATTTCTCCTAGTGCAGAGGACGTAGGTGATGACAAAAGCAGGCAGCAGCTGGCATTGCTGCTCTTCAGCTGGACCCTTGCCCCAGGGGAACCATCATGTCCCTCTCTTCCTTCTCTGCCATTTACACTGTTTAAAGAAACAAACAGATCACCTTTCCTATGGGAGCTGTTTATTTGCATGTTGTGCTGCTCTTTTAACACCTGTCTGCAAGTGAAGTTCCTGAAAACATTTTTTTTAATGTAGTGACAAGTGGTGTTTAAATTCTGGTTTTATAAATACCTGGAAAACTAGAGCATCCAGCTTCTGATGAATGACACATTCCCTGAGCAACGCCCTGATTATTTCTTGAAGGCTCTCTCTTTTAAAGAGAAGAGTATTGCCATTAATTTGTGTGGAATCATCAGACTGAGTGCATATTTCTGGTAAATCTCTGTTTGACGGTAGAGTTCTGGATACACATCCGTGTTCCAGGTACACACCTCTGCAATGAGCTCAGGGATCCCAGGTTGGAGGGACAGGCCCTGATGCTTATGCTTCATGCTCACACTCCTTTTCATATTGAAGGAAGCTCAGCAGCATTCTCCTCTCTCTTCTCTCCCCTTTCTCTTGACATTGACTCAAAATTCACCCAATTCTTCTGATAACTCTTTCAGCTCAATAAACCATCAGGAAACTAAATAAAAACCCTGATCAGCTTCTGCCATATCAGCAAACTGAACCTGCTCAGCAGAGTTCGAGTTCTAGAGCTGCAGCAGGGCTGGTGTGGAGGAAGGGGAGAGAAGGGGTAAAAGCAATCTCTCTCCTTCCAGCAGCAGCTTGGACTCATTTCTGTTTAAATGGCTTGAGCAGATTCTGCTCTGAGGCCCAGAGATCACTGGTGATCTATGAGCCATATGTAATGAAGTTAGCTGCTTTGAGAAAAAAATATAAATCTGTGACATTAACTAAAACCACTTATCCAGGCTGGTACAGCCCCCTGAATCAGAAAGGGAAAATGTCCCAGTGCTGTGTGATAGGATATTCTCTGAAGATTTTCCAATGGGTTCAAAGAGCCCAGACACTGCTGGTGTAGTACTTAAATCTGTTCACAGCATGGTTGCACACGGAAAAACAAAATTGCCTTGGCTAAATATTTGTTTTCTTTTCTAATGAAGCTTCCAGATATGATTTGATGGTTCCCACCTAAAAATCTAACCATACATATTTTACCAGGGACAAATCATGTAACCTTACTCAGTCAAAACTCTTGGTGAAGATTTACATGACTAAAAGCCATATCAATTTAAGGTAGTTTTTTGCAAGTGTGCTTTCCCCAGGACATAACTGCTTCCTTCTGCTCCATGCTGCAGCCAAAAACCCTGTTCCTTGCAACTGCTTATAGTGCTGAGAATTGGGAAAGCAGCCTTGGAAGAAGCATGAGGAGAGGAAACTGCCCTAAACTGCTTTGGCTGCAGAACATTTTGTATTAAACCAGGGACTGAAGGAACACGGGGACCTGTCTTTGATCCATGGAACATCAGGATACCTTAGAACAATAGTACTGACTTTGTTAACCTTTCTTCTATAAACTATTACAAATTAACTAGATAATGGGCAGTGTAAAAAAAAAAAAAAAAAAAAAAAAAAAAAAAAAAAAAAAAAAAAGTTGGTTATGTACTGTTATAAGGTCATGCAAAAGGATTAACTCCTGTAGGAAATATTGGATTCTAGTGAAAAAATAATGAATATGTGTCAGTAATGACACTGCCTTAGTCCTCTGTCCTGGTGTGGTTCCTAGGGAAGGCAGCCACATCTGTGAAGAGTGGGGTTGATGAGATCTCGCAGGGATATTATTTTGTCCATTAGGCTGCTGTTACTTGGATGGTTTTGGTGGCTAAACCCCAGGATTTTTATTTTTCCTTGATATCAGTGCTGACCTAGTTCTGCAGCGAGTTAACTGCACAGCCATCTGTATCCCAGCTGATGCCAAGGAATGAAAACATCCCTGGAAGGTAACAGCCCTCTGGCTGAAGGGAGGTTTAGGGGCAGCATTTGCTGTTTGTGCTGCTTCCCCTTTGGACTGCACTTTCCAGCACCTGGGAAAAAAGGCTGGGAAGGCAGAAGTGCTGGGAACAGCCCCGCAGGGCTCAGGGGGTTTGGCCAGCCCTGCCCACAGCTCCTCACTGGGGTTTACTTCATCCTGCCTGGTGGGGCTCAGCCAGTAGTGGTTTGGTGGTTTTGGGATGTTTGAGAGAAGAGTCAGTCACAGCCATGAGAAATTATTTTGATGTTGAGTTTCTCTGCTGTCCCTGCTGCCTGTACATATTTCTGTGCTGTGGGCACTGTCCACTGGCAGTAAAGGGGCAGTGGCAGAACGGGGGGTGCCAGTGAAGGGGAAGCAGACATCAGCCCTGCTTGATGGCTGCAGGTTTTATCCAGAATTGTAAATTCCTGCTTTCAGGAGCTGCACATGAGTGCAGGACACATCCCAGCACAGTGCAGATTAGGCAGCAAACCTGTAAAGTAGCATTAAGATGCAAACTTTGGCCTATAATCCTAATTATTGCTTTTCTGCTCTCAAGCAGTTTTGTGCAGTGGCCGTGGCAGTGCTCAGAAATGAAAGTTGTGCTGATGGCAACCCCTGACATGGTTATCAGGGGTGTCATGAGATTTTATGGATCTCTGAAAGCACCAGCTTTAAAAATTCAAGGTTTTCTGAAGGTCTTAGCTTTCAGTTAAGAAATCCACCATGTATATCAATATTTTGTGATGTGAAGAAAAGTTTGAAAACACATCAATGTACTCGAAAAGTTTAGGTACCAAAGGACAAGAAAAATAAACGTCAGCTCTGTTGCTTTTATAAAATCCCTTGCTTATTTTAAACTCTTGGCCCTGATTATTATGGTTATCATAAGTTTGTCAATTGCAAACCTAAGTAAACTGTGATTTGTAAATGTCCTGAGAATACTTTGGTAATTTCCTAGTGGTGATGAATGGATGGAGGAGCACTCGTGGCTGGTGCAGGGCTGAGGCTTTTCCCTTGCTTCTGTCATGTTCTATGACACTAATGTGTTCTAGTGTTTTTAATTGCCAAGAGCAGCTGTAAAACCTCTCTTTGGGGATGTTCCCATCACATCTCATTCAGTCATTATTAGTCATTAAACATCTTACCCTGAGATTGAATCCAAGGATAGAGCAAAGGGCAATTATTCAGTCCAAATCTACAGTACTTCATGTGAAGGCAGTGGGAAGGTTTAATTGCTAATACTTGTGACACATGGATTTACTGTGGCAGTTGGGGCCCTGAAGGAGTTCCCACCTGCTCCGTTAGCTCTGCTCAGTGTTCCACATGTGAGTGTGACTGCTGAGCCCTCCTGGAATCCAGCCTTGCAAAAATTTGCCACTGTGAGACACACGCCACTAGAGCTGCAGGCCAGATGAAACATTTAATAAATTCTTTACAAGGCATCTGGTTTATAAGTGAGGAGGAGCATTTGGAATATGTGATTTATAGTTGGGAATATTTTATAATTTCTGAATGCTATTATCACGCTCACAGTGCTGTGCATTAGTTACTGGTGAAATTTCCACTGGTTTAGAGCTCGGGTTGGGTGACACTGTGGTGACAGGGCTGTTTTCCAAGGCTTTGCAGTTTTGCAGAGTTTCATGTGATCTGCTGACACTCTGCACCTTACAGAGGCTCTCAGCACCCTCAGGTTATGCAGGGATTGTGTTTGTTTTCAAGATTCCCACAGTTTTTAATGGGTTTATCCTGACAACAGTGTGGTAAGAAGAGTTGTTCATCCCCAGTTAACATACAAGAGACACTTCATTGAAGGACCCTTGAACTTGGATGTCTGGATAGTTGTCTCACAGACACAAGTCAGGCACTGTGCTGTGTCTGGAAAAGTCTGGGCTGTTCGGATGTGCTGAAATGTCTTTAAAAATCTCCTGATACATATAAGGGCCAAACCTTTCAAAGATGTGTGACGAATCCCAGAGCCAAACCAAACTCCCCAGAGGGAATAACTGCTGCAGGGTTCAGCTGTTCGAGTCCTGGGAGAGGCAGGAGCTGCTGAATTAACTCTCTGAGGGGCAGGGTGGAATAATGGCTTTGACTTCCTCTATTTTCTCATGTGGTATGCTGGAACCTGCATTATTCCTGTAGGACTGAGGCCAGGCTTGTCTGCAGCACTGTCCCAAACCAGTCCTTCTCTGAAAGACCTGCACAAATGTTTCACTGGCAGAAGGAATGTACAAAAGCTCCTGTGCAGAGGAGGCACCTCTGCAGTTACCACTTCCCCCCAGACCAGAGTTCTGCTCATCACCTGGCAGGAGAATGGCTCAGGTTTGCCTTTTTCCCCCAGTGCAGGATTTTTTTTCTTCTCATTTCTCGGACTGCTGGAAACGTCCCCTTACCTCCTGCTGCAAAACACTTGATCAGATACCAACTCACTGCTGTGTGAAAATATGATTAAATGCAATGACTAAACACTGAGTTAGTTACTGAGTAACTTCTCAGGAGCCCTTCTCCATACTTGGGGAGTTACTGAACACATGTGCTGGTGAAAAAACATTGAGCTGTGGGATGGCCTAGTTGTATACAGGGCTTTGCAGGGGAGTCTGGGTGGCTGCTCACAGAAAAACCTGAAATATTGATTAAATTAATAATCAATGAATAGTATTCCAGAGGCTCTTCATGCTCAGGAGAAGTGGACTGAGACTACCAACAAAAGGATCCCTGTCCTGTCCAGCTGCTCTGCAGCAAAGCCAGTTCCAAGCTCTCTGTGATGGCACAGCCTTGCTGAGAGCAGGGTGGGGCCAGGCACAACCCAAAGGCTCAGCCTGTGTCCCACTGAGACCACTTTTGTCCTTCCCAACATGTGAAAACAACACAGCCACAGGTCAGAAGATTATTTTTGTGGGAAATGTGGAAGGAATGCCCAGTGTTCCCTGGAGAGACAGTACATAACAAATCATAGAGCTCTGGCCTGCATGGCATTATCCAGCTTAGTTTGAGGGAAAAAATAGTGCCACAAAATCAGCTTATTTTTTAAGCCCATCTGGAAACTAGTGGGAATTCATTTCACCGAATAAGGCCATTATAAATTATATCAGGCTTCATGACATATATTTGGAGGCTGAAAGAACTTATTGCAGAGGTTTGAGTTGATTCAGAGTCACACAACATAGATGAAAGCCTTCTGTGTGCCTTCTGTGCACTTTTATGAACAAAATATTTAGAAATAATTAAAAAGCCACACAAAACAAGAACTGTGGCACATAAAACAGAGCTTCAGCTGCTGCCTTGAGCTGCTTTAACTTTTACTGTACAACCCTTTTTCTCTCCCCCTAAGAAAACAGTACTTAATCTTTTAAGAAAATCAAATCTAACTCCTTTGTTGGATTAAATCTAACTACTTTCAGTTGGATTTAAATAGTTTTTGTCTAGCAGTGCTTCTCAACTGCCCCAGAGCAAGGGCTCTTGGCCCGTGTGCAGTGACCTCAGGCTGGGGACAGCAAGGGATGCTCCCGGACTGGGGACATCCCGGTGGGACGCACAGGAGCGCTCTGGGTTGCAGGGCAGAGAGGCCTCACCTGGTCTCTCCTCTGTGGCCTTGGCCGCACATTTATGGAATTTTTCAGTCGTGCCCACGTGGGAGTGGTGGCGGCCAGCCAAGATCTCCGGCAGGCGCAGCCCCGCTGTTAATGATTGACTGGTGAGATAATGCAATAGCCCAGCCCTCGGAGCGCTTGCTTCCCTGCTGCCCTGCTCCGTGCCCGTGCCGTGCTCCAGAGCACCCCAGAGCCCGGGCGGTGCCAGCCTGGCGCTGTCACCTGCAGCCGGGATGGCCCTGGCGCCTCCCGCTGGCCCGGGGACATGCCGGTGCTGTGCTGGCAGGTGAGAGACGGGAACGGCCTCTGGCACCTGGGAGCGCACGGAGCTCCTCGGGCTGGGATCGGCACAAGGTCTGCTTCTCTGACCGCGAGCTCTCTGCGGGCACAGCTGGCATGTGGGGCCGGAGCATTGGCGTGTCTCATAGAGAGAATGCTGGCGGTAGAAAATGTGCACCGCCTGTACTCCCTGGGAACGTGCCTGCAGGCTGCTGGAGCTAACAGGTGACCCGGTGTGTGCGAGGTGTCCCTGCCACGGCAGCCAGGGGGAACTGCATGAGCTTTAAGGTACCTTCTAACCCAAAGCGTTTTGTAGTTCTACGATTCTAACAAAACCAAACAACATCTCAGTGTGTGTGTGTGTGTTTTAGATGCCTGTACCTGGTACATATTGTCTGCAGCAGTTGCTGTGCTGTTTGTATACTTGCTTTGTGCAAGAAAAGAATGAAAAGAACATTCTGCTTACTCTGGTGTTCGTGTTGTGTTGGCTGTAAGTCTGGAGATGATTCCGCCGATCCCTGGTGTGAGTAGCTGCTCCTTAGCCTGTGTTTGGGGAGGGATTCAGTGAGATCCCAGCTGCAGACCTTTGAGGGCCACAGTGCGTGGTGGATGAGCTCACTTGTCTCTCCTGACACGCAGATTTTCCTTTACCTCAGCAGGGTCCCTGGAGCAGCTGGGGGACACCACACGTGTGCTTGGCCCTCGCAGGGTTTGGTGCAGTTTGTGGTGGGTGGGTTTGGGTGCTTGTGGCCCTGTGGCACGTGTGCCGGTGTGGGTGCTCATGGCATCGTGGCAGCCGCTCACTGGAGGTTTGGGAGGGCTCAGCAAAAGAGGAGCTGCAGCGTGCGCCATCCCCACTGGGCAGCGTGGGGCAGGCAGGGCCAATGGTCCTGGATGGGGAGGGATGACTTAAACGTGTGCTCCAGGAGCTGCTGGGTGGTGGTGAGAGAAGAAATGTTGGACAAACAGGTGTGCAGGTGCTGTGTTTTCTACCAGTCCTTTCCCCCCACCGAGGGCAGGCTCAGCTCTCAGGTGCATCTGCTGCCAAAGTCCATGTGCTCCCTTCTGAGGCAGCCTCTGTAAGAGCCAGCCTGGAAACAGAGGAAGGGGCAGGATGTATGTTGGAAAATATTAAAACCACATTTTGAAATGTTTAACTTGGGGCTGGAAGCCGTCTTAGGCACAGATGGTTGTGCCAGGCCACCTGAATTCAGGGCCTGTCCTCGGGATCTCTGACTGTGAAAGGTGGCATTTTCATAGGGAAATGTGTGAATGTAACCAAATAATTGAGGACAGAACTGAATTTGTAAAAGAAAAATTACCTTTAAAATGCTAAAAATGTCAGTGTGTTGTAGTGTGTTAGGGACCAGTCACATCCCTGCTGTGGACATGGACAGCCTAGAGTGTCACCTGAGTCTAATACAGCCACAGGAGCTCTGCTCTATCCTTGAGTGTACAGATTATGTGGGGTTTTTTAGAATAAATAAAATCTAGGTCTTTGGTAAATGGATCAGGTGAAGGGTCTGGCAGGTATATATTTTTACACAGAAAATAGCTACTTTGGTACAAAATGTACTTAATGATTCTTCCACACAGGCAATGTTTGAGGCTAATGGTGAAATGCAGATTATAGAGGACTGATTTGGGAACTCAGAGGGGAATTTCTGTACAATGGGTTAAATATAGAAAGGTGGATCTGCAAAAACTCACACCTTTCTGTTTGGATGGGGATTAGCTGGTGTGAAGTGCTCCAGAAAGGAAATCACTTGGTCCCTTGATGTATGTACCCAGCAGACCCTGTCACTGAAACTGCCACTGCTCTCTGAATTACTCACCTGTTATCAGAGGTGAACACCTGTCCTGCAATCACCTGCTTAGGGAAAGTCTCTCACAAAAGCTCTGAGTGCTGCCTTTTCCCAGAACTGAATTCATTTGTGCTTCCCCAGCATTTTTCCTCTGCCATCTCCTGCCAGTCGTGCAGCATGTCTGGAGGGAGGCTGAAGGAGGGTGGGTTTAGTGTAGATACTGAGAAGAAATTCTTGCCTGTGAGGGTGGTGAGGCACTGGCACAGGTTGCCCAGAGAAGCTGTGGCTGCTCCATCCCTGGAAGTGTCCAAGACCAGGTGGGATGGGGCTTGGAGCAACCTGAGGCAGTGGAAGGTGTCCCTGCCCACGGCAGGGGGTGGAACAAGGTGATTTCTAAGGACCCTTCCAACCCAAACCATTCTGTGATTCTGTGATGCTCTTTGTGGACCAAGGGTTTGATTTCTGCCCCCAATTCCGAGCAACCCCCACCCCACCACAAAACCTGCTCTAATGTAACTGTTGGATATTTCAAGATTATTTTTAACTACTAATCCAGTTTTTCATTTTTTGTTGTGGAGACCAAAGATATGTTTAGTGAGATTAAGCATAAACACTTTTGAATTGTGCCCAAACAAAAGCTATGGGAAAATACTGGAATGCAATATTTGCCAAAGGAATAGAGCAGTCTAATATATTATTTCTTGTGTATATTTCGTGGTTTCCTCTTGTTCCAGAGGAATGTTCTGTAGTAAATGGATATTGCATTACTGTCTGCTCCAGCCCAAAGGCAGGCACAATTATATTTAACATCTGGATGAATTAGGCTGAAAACACAGACATCCTCTGGAAAGGAACGTTTTCTGTCTCCTATGTCAAAATAAGAAAGAGCTAATGGCTTTTTATAAAATACCACATTAATTGATATGACTTCATAATCCTTGATTTATATACAAGAAAACAGAAGTCCTAATATTGATTGCCAGTTGTATTTTAGACTGCTGCTATGAGAGACTGGAAAAGTTACATGATTTCCTGAGGGTAGTAAGGTATTAGAAAAATTAATTTGTAGTTAGGAGGAGTGCTGAGAAGGCGAGAGGCCTGGGTTCTGCTCCCACCGTGGGACTCAAATGATTTCATGGTGAGACAGAGTCCTGCTGGTGTGGCAGAATAGAATTGAAGTTTGTAAGATACACTCTGAGGTTCAGGGAGATTGTTTTGTTAGATGGAGCTCCACTTCCACATCTGTGCTTGCTTTCTCTCTGTTTCTCTCGTGTCCCCAGTCTCCTCCTCACTTGTGTTCAGTGTTGGGAAGTTTTCCAGGTACCACAAGCTGATTCCTGTGCTCTCCTGTTCTCAGGGATAATCTAGGTGAGCCAGCTTGACCATGTCACCCTCTGCTCTGGGAAGGTCTGGTGGGATTCTCTATCCCATATTTTACCTGTCGGTATTCCCTAAATGGAAATTACTTTGGGAATGCAGTGAAGAGAGTGTATTTCTATATCTTCATGAGGTTCATAGCACACAGTCTAAAGCTTGCAAAGTTCAGCAAAAAGCTTCTTTGTACATTAAGGGATCAGAGAATGAACTTTTTGTTCCATCTGAAGTCATAATTTAAATTATATAAACAAATATATACCTAAAGAATATATATCCATAATCCCACTTCATTAAGGTGAACTGGACATTGCTCCTTCCCCAGTCACTGCCTCTGGATCCATCCTTGCCTAAAACTGGAGCTGCAGCAGGAATGTTTGTTCTCAATGCAGGTTTGTCTGTGGAAAACATAACTACAGCATGTAGAAATTGGAATCTGCAGTGTTGTTCTGGCAAGGACTCTTGGACTGCAACTACAGAGCCATCCATAAAGCTTCTGAGAATAGTTTTATATTAGAATAAAGCATATGTAGGTGCCAGAAAACCACAATTCTTCAAAGATAAGATGGCTTCAGGACATTTCCCAGCCAGCCAACCCTCACTAGTAAGTTTGAGTGAGCATCAGCTCTCCCAGAGCTCTGATAAAGTTGGAAAAGGCAAATTCTGATCCAGGCAGTGCTGAGAGTACATTGGGTTTGGGATGTGTGGCAGCTGGTGAAGCTGCCTGTAATAAGCACTTGGGTTTTTCTAATTGTAGGCAATTAATAATGAGCATGTTTTTAAAACTGCTTGCACAGATTGTTAACCAACTACCAACTCACAGGATTCTGTACTAAAACTATGTCAGTGGAAGGAGACGTTGAACTGGATTACCCCTATTTATAGGCCAGTTTCTTCTGTTGTGAGCTTGACTTGCTGCCTAAGCTGTGGAAGCTCAGTGCAGCCAGGAGCAGGTCAGGGGGACTATGAGAATTTTAATTTTCCCTAATGTTTCTTGAACAGCCTTGCTGGGAAGCAGTCAACATGGTAGAAATGAGAAAACATCTTTATTATAGGTATTAATTAAATTCTCTTCTATTAATTAGTTAATAATATATGTAGTAATTCTAAAGACATATGTTTAAAAATAAACAGTGTCATTAGATTTTTTTCTTTTTGATTTTTAGTACTTTAAAGTCCATAAATTTTTTATGTTCTTGTGGTGTTTTTGTAGCCTGTAAAAGCACTATGGGGCTAAGTTTGTGGCATCAAATGAACTTGATTAGATTTAAAAAAGAAATAAGGAAAATATGATGACATTAAAAGGGATAAAATGGAAATGGTTGGGAAGAAATGCATACATTTGGGATGAAACTGATTTCTGGCAAAATCCTTTTCTGAGAAGCACTTCTGCAGAGGTAGAAGAAACAGTAAGTGTTTGGTGTTTAATAGAATAGAGACTAATGCTGATGGAAACCAAAAGAATTTTTTAAGGCTGAATAAGGAAAGTCAGGGAATTCGAGGACAATGGAGAGGTATGTAGTGGGTGACTGCTCTAATTAAAAGGTCAGACTCTGTTGGGTGCTCAGAAAAGGTCTCTCATGGGGCTGTGAAGAATTGCCAAACCTCATCTTCCTCATTAATTCCATGGCCAGAGATTGGGCCATAGCTCTCCTCCAAAAGCAGTTTATTTGGGCCATAGCTTTTCGTCACCCAGGAGGCATGTTAGGCAAATGCCAGATGTTCCTGTCCATCAGTGGGATCTCATCCCTTTGGGAAGTGGTGCCGGGAAGGTGTAGGATGGCCCCATTCCGGTACTGTGGCTCCAGCAAAGCTCCCTTGCTGGTCACTAGGGTTCTCTTCCTCCTTAGAGAGCCTGGCATAGCAGGGTGAGGAAGTTCAGGAAGGTTTGTCTGTGCCCCTACACAAAAAAGGGGATACTGAGATGCATTTTTATCATTATTATTATTATTATTATTATTATTACTTTCATCCTTCTCTAAATTTCTCATGACAGTTTGCTAGCTCCAGAAAGCCTCAAGTGTGTATCCATGGGTTTTACTGGAAATGTTTACATTCCTCAAACTATGGTGAAATTTATTTCTGTGCACACAAGGCATAAACCTCCTCTAAATCCCACCTAGGCTCTGTTTTGGGACTGTGTGACACTTTGACTTCCCAGCAGCAGGGTGAGCCTTCCACTGGTCCTGGAAGGCAAATGTGAGATTTTGTCCTTGTGTGTTGATGTACAATATTCCTGATGACCATTACCTACCTGCACAATAGTTCTGGCAATTGCACTAAATGAGAAGAACAGGGATTAGAGTCTTCATAAATCTTAGGAAAATAAGATTAGCAGAAAGTGTGTTTTTTCAGTCAGCCAAAGGCAGTATCATCTGCTATGTCTGCCTTCCTGTTAGAAACCTAAAATCAAAAGCTCAGGGGGATAAAATTGTTGATTATAGGCTAGAAACAAATAATAACAAAGGGAAAGTATCTATTAAAAAGAAAAGGGAGAGAAAGAGAGAAATAGTGAATTTCAGAGATGCTGGGCACAAAGGCAATGCCAGCCACACTTTCCTGAATGTAATATCCTTCCATTTCTCTCACCCTTTCAACAGTCATGTCAAAGTGATGGAATTTGAAGACTTCAGACATTTGTCTGGAATTTTTGGATATTTCACAGTCTGGTCAAAGAAGCAGCTCTTATTTCCAGACATCTCATATCTCAGAGAATGCATCCATGTTGTGCAGGGGAATGGGTTCTGTCCAGGAAGACCTGGATGGAGACCTGGGAACCTGTGCTAGATCACCAACTAGTGACCTCCTGAAGGTTTCTGGGATGCCAGAGTCTGCACCTGACTTCCCTGGCATTCTGGCCTCTCTAGGCTGCCCTGGGAAAGCCAGGAGGATCACCTGCTAAAGCAAGAGTCTCTCAGGTGATCTTTTGGTAGCAATGAGATCTCAGGGTCTGGGGAGCAGATGGGTCAGGTGCTGCAGCCTGTGCAACAGACTGGAATCTGAAGAATTTCAGTTAATATTTACATCCAGTGTTTACCCTTTGATAAGGAGCAGGTCATTCACTAATGTGGACATGACATAATATTGGGAGGTTGTCAAGGTGTTTGCTCTGTGTTTTGCACACTTGTTCTCTTCTGGAGAGCACTTGTGTACTGTAGCTTGATCCAGATCGGCAGCTGTGGCTTTCCCCTTTATTTTCATGAAGCCGTTTGTGTAAAAAGAGCAATTACACAGCAAGAGAGCTAGGAAGGTTTGAACTTTGCTTGTGTTTATTAAGGGAAATTCTCATTCTTGCTTCTGTGATGGAAAGATTGTGTTGGTCACTTCAAGGGAACTCCACAAGTGCACAAGTTATTGCAGACTGTGTTATGTGCAAGGGGCCATTTTTCCTGGGTTGTTGAGGGCAAATCAGAGACTTGATAGAGAGAATACCTGTGTTTCCGATGGGTGATGATTTGCTTGGGCAAGCATTGTATATTAGTGCAGGTGAGTTACAGATCAATCATGGCACCTGGCAAACTCTAAATGAGGTCAAACAAGACCAAACTGTAATTACAATAAATCTTTCCCTTATAAGACAGGTAAGTTGTCACTGACTGTGGTCTGGAGTCACTAGATTTTCTCTGTACAGAGTTAATTTGCCAGACATGAGGCTTGGACATACTGAGTTGGTTGCAAAGAGTTCAAGATTGTGCAATGCAAATCACCTTTCCTTAGAACAGAACAGGTTGATGTGGATGGAGGTTAAGTTAGCCTCTATTTTTAACAACAAAAAACAACAAGCAAACAACTTTGGAACTTCATAGGTTGATAGTGGCTTTATTTCTTCCTTGGGCATGGAGTGGATATACTTCCCTGTATTCTTACACTGTTACTACACTTTCCTTCATCTTTCAGTGGCTTTGGTTCTGATATACTTTAATTTAACATTTTTCTTCTTGCTGTTGGTGGTTTACAATGCAGGTATTGGAAGCAGGACTGGAATGGCATGATACATTCTGGCAAGGTTGTATTCCAGCCTTGCCAGAATGTATCTGAGACCCAGAGACAGGACAGTCCATGAGGGAGCTCTGCCACCTCCCCATGAGAGCAATGATGTCATTGTTCATGTCAGTTGACTTTTAAGGACATTCATGATTTTCTCTTGCATGGGAAAGAGAGGGCAGTTTCCACATAGTACTCTGAACACACTGAGGTAAACGATTCTGCTGCCAGGGTTTAGGAAATACCCTCTTCAAAAGAAATGAGACAAGTTTTCCCTAAGGTGTGTTTCAGTATCAGTCAGAGCTTCTTACCTCAGTATTCTAAAATATTGAAATTATATTTCCTGTTACTTCTGGTATCATCATAAAAACCTGAGTCAAAAATTCTTCTCTGTATTGCCAACTTCACTGTAAATCCCAATGAGGAGCTTGAAACAATGGGGGAAAAGAGATCTTGGGAATGACTGGTATAGACAACCAGGAGAGTCCTGCCATTGATAGACACGAACTAAATCACAACAGTTACTTGGGTTCTACACATTGCTGAGAAAAGTTAGAGCCAAATTCTCATTGTAAATCAGAGTGGCTCCATGGACTTCATGGAACTGTGCCAGCACATCCCAGACAAAGACTTGGCTCCATCTGTTTACAGCACCATCAGCAAGAGCTGCTTGGAGAGGTTCCACTGGGAGAAAAATTTAATTAAAGCAAGGGAGATAAGAATGACAGAGCAATCTGTCTTCTGGATCTCTTGTGGAATGTGGCTCCTGTGGGGTTTGATCCTGTGCACCCTCAGCACCTCCAGGTACCTCTGAGCTCTCCCAGCTGTCACTGCCATGGGCCAGACCTCCAGGGCACTCCTAGGAAATGTAACTGCAGTGGGATACCCCGTGGTACCCTCCCAGTCTGCACTTAGTGTCATTGCAATCATTCAATGCTTTTTTTCCTCAGCGGTTTCAGAAAATCCAAGGTTTTCCTTTCACCAAGTGTCTAAGGTTTTTATTTATTTAAATTCCTCAATACACTATGGTGAAAAGGATGGAGAATGGCATCACCAGCCACTGAGGCTTCCTATTTCCTTTGTGACCCTGTTATTCAGGGACAGACAATTAAATTTCACAACTGTGTTTTAAATCATCTGTAAAGAGGGAGAGAACTCCAGACATCCTTGAGTTGGTGTCTTACTAAAATGTTAAAAAACAAGACAAACACCCAGGGGAAAAAAAAAAAAAAGAAAAAATACAGCAGGCAAATTACCACTTTGTGGTGTTAGGCTGTTTTCATTTCCCAGAATCTAGTTAATTTATTTAGTGTGCCCCACCAGTCCAAGTTTCGTTTATAGATTAACTTGTGTATTTTGGCTCCTATCCATCTCTTCCTTTGGCTCAAAATGAATGATACTAGGACTGTCTTTGAAACAAGGCAGGAATGTGATTTTTTTTTTTTTAATTGAAGAGAAACATCACCCTGAAACCTCTCTTTCTGCCAGCTTTTTGAGGTCCCACCACAGAAATATGATATTGGGAGGACATTTAGTGTCTGGTGAGTTCAACTTTATGAATAACTCAGACATGTAATATTCTGGAGGGATCCAGGCACAGTTTGTGTCTCCTCAGAAAGCCTTTTACTGGAGCAGTTTGTTGATGCTCTTAACAAACTGCTTCAAAAACTAATCAGTTCCTAGAGCTGGTTTAAATGAGAATTACTAAACAAGGTTGCTGGATTGCACCATTCTGGTGCCAAGTTCAGTCTTTTATTTGGGGCTCCTACTGCCTGGGAACAGGTCAGGGGGTTTGAGGCTGGCAGAGGGTCAGGCTGTGGGTGTGAGAATCTCTTGCATGTCTTCTCTTGGCCCAATGGGTTGCTGCTTGTGGAGATCCATGTGTTAAACTAAACCTCTGGGCATCATGCACAGCAATCAGAGAGCAACTGTCGAATGCTGCTGATAAACACAGTTTTTTTTCTAGACTCTGCAAAAACTGTGTATTTGTCATACGTGAACTCTATGCTGGTGCTTTTTCCTAGTGCATCTGGGGGTTTGCAGGGAAGTTCTGAGCTGCAGCCATAAACATTTGGCCATCTTTTAAAATCTGTGACTTGGGACTGACAGAAGAATGTCTCATCAAGATGCTCTGTCAGTCTCAAACACCTTTTTCTAGGACTCTGGGAAAGGTTTTCCAAGATGTGCCAGGAGAATCCTCCCACTGAGTCTTTTTTCACACATTTCTCTTTCTTTTTAGGATCCTCTAGATATAATTGGAATGTAACTATAGAGAAAAATCTTCATTTCTAACAACTCAGTTGTGGACTTTTAATCAGACTTGGATTTCTGGAAATACTACAACATGACTTCAGCTGGGAATGAGATAGAAAGATGGACTCACAGGCAAGGTGGCAGAACTGGGAAGCTGGTAGAGCCTGTGGCCTCTCCTGAAAATGATCATCTTTTGTCAGTGAAGTCAATCAGCAGCATGGACCATCTCCTGCACCTCCCTGGAAGGGCAGACTCTGCTTACAGCTCTTTTTCAGGAGGATCAAACGTTCCAGAGTACCCCACACCATCGTGCCATGGTGAATACTTCAGTGTGCCTCCAGAGCAGGGCCCGTACATGGACTCGGAATATGTGACAGGAATTTGTAATCTCAGTGCTGCACACTCTGCCCTCAGATCCCCCCAGCCGTACAAGGCACCAGACCCGAGCACCCACAACAGCTCCCATAGCTGTGGAATTACTCCTTCCCAAAGGACTTCAAACCAGGGCCCTGCAGCCCTGGCAGCACCCGCACTGTCCCCTCCCTGGTGCCCCCAGAGCTGTAACACCACTCACAGGCACCTGGACAAGTGCAGAGAGAGCCGAGGCTCTGCAGGGCACGCTGAGGGCAGCGTGCAGCCAGCTCCTGGCGTGCAGCACGGCCAGCCAGCAGACAGAGAGGGACCATGGAGTCAGCACTGGGATGCACTTACAGAGAAAGATGTAGGGCCTCATAGGGAAAAGCCTCTGGAAAACAAGGGCCTTTCTTCTGATTTTACAAACGAGGTATCAAAAGTTCAGGTGTTAAAGACAGAGGAAGATGGAGAGTGCAGCCTATCACGACAGCCTGCAAAGAGAAGCAATCCACGCATTTTCAGGAGACCTTCTTCATTCATTTTTCAAGAATATTTAAAGTCAGACTCTGTAATGAATGTCCCCAAAATACCTTCTGTGTATAATTCAGGTCATGCTAACAAAATTCCCAAAGAGATGAACTTCAAATCCTATCAGCAAGCACATTCCAACCCCAGTGCTGTTAATGATACACAGGAAGTCAAACAGTGTCCCAGGGGTGTGTGTAAGCCATGTGCCAGAGAAGCAGCTCTGCCAAGCACTGTGCCAGGGCCCAGCCAGAGGAAAGAGTCCTTGCCCTGTGCTCAGGGCCCACTCCATGCTGAGTGGTATTCAGACATGGATCAGGATGTGTTTGAGGACAGCTTGGAATTAAAATATATGGAGAATGCTCTTCTAAATAAAAATGCTCCCAGGAAGCTGAACAGTTATGCAGACAAAAATCAGTGCTATGATTCTGAAGGAAAAATTATGAGCAATATTAGGGAACTAGACCCAAACCAGCAAAACAAAGTGCAGAGATCACCATTGTCCTTCAGCTGCAAAGCTATGGAAGTGGAGCACTCTCAGTGTGAGGAGTTGGATCAGGGAAGGAGGCAGTGTTGTGATGGCACAAGCCAAATGGCTTTTTTCAGACCAAAGGAAGATGCCACATCTCAGTCATTACGTGAAGTCCAGAAAGAAAACCAGGATAACAACAGCAGTCCTGACCTCAGCACGTGTCTGGAACAAGAGGAACCTCCTGCTCAGAAACACCAGCCTGTATTTCAAACACTGCTCTCAAGACAGCTTCGGGAGGAGCAGGCTGGTGAACAAATAACCAGGCAGGCAACTCCCATGCTTTACTACCTTTTTGCAGGGAGAACCACCAATGTCCTGCACCCCAACAAGGACTCAAGGACCTCACCAAAGGAAATTCCATCAAGCAGCTATGCTGCCTTAGCACAGTGTCTAGAGATACAAAGAGAAGGCCATCAGCTTCAGAGGAGCAGCCACCACCATCAGCGCAGTGCTGATGATCTCCAGCTTCAGAACAAAGATCTCATTTTGAGGAGTCCTGCCTCATTCACAGAAGAGAGTTTCCAGAATGACTACATAGAGAAACTTAAAGTGGCTCAGAAAAAGGTTCTCAAAGAAACCTCCTTTAAAAGAAAAGACTTACAGATGAGTTTGCCTGTCAGACTGAGACAGAAATCCTCTAAAAGGCCATCAGTTGAACACCTTCGGTCTTTCTCATTATCCAGTGCAAGCGAGGATGCCAAACCTGTTCCTTGCTCCCCTTCTCATCTAGAATCCTTGGAAAGTTTCAATAGAAATGAAGAAATAAGGAGGCCACAAAAAGGCCAAGCAGGGGGAAGGAAAAGGGTAACCCAAGAGCAAAAGAAACTCTGTTACTCTGAGCCTGAGAAGCTCAATCACCTAATGGATAAGGAAGTATCATGGAGTCAAGTTAGGGATGAAACCACTGAGCAAGGTACAGTGGCATCCAGGAGAAGGGATCTGGAGAACAGAGGAAAGGTATTTTCCAGTTCAAGTGTCTCCAGGACAGAGCTGAAACAAATCCAGCACAGTGCACTGATCAAATACATGGAACGAAAGATCAGTCAAAGACCGGGGGGTTCACAACACCTCCCACTGAATAAGCCACCCCTGCAGAAGAGGCTGTCAAATCCCAAAGGTCCTCCTGGCCACGTTTCCAACCCAAATGGCAGCAGGAAGATGCAAAATGATGAGGTTTTCTGCCAACTTCTCTCTGAACAAAAATCACCAGATGTTTTCCCTCCTTTGCCTTTTGCTCCCCCACTGAGTGTGACCAGCAGGTGCGACCCCAACCAAGGGGATGGGAGCTGTACCAGCAAGTGTCCATCAGCTGAAAGTCTCCCACAGGCAGGGGGTTCTGCATCTGGGAGAGCTCTTGAGAGACCAAAATCCACTCCCTCTTCCACACAGGTAAGAAACCAGCACCTAAAGGAGGTATAAAGAAAGTCAAGAGGGACTTTGGCACTTGGAAAATGTTTGCAGAGAACACGTGCTGTATGCAGGATGAGGCTGTTTGTGCTCCAGCAGTCATTATTGTTAATGACAGCAGCTTCATTCGAGCCCTATCTGAAAAAAAGGTCATTCTAGGAAGAATTTTATAAACTCTTACCAACCTTTTTTGGCTCCTGAATTTGAAGGACAGTAGCTGTCAATATTGTTGAGAAGAGTAAAGAAGATAAAGGGCCAAAAATTAAATAATTAAACACACCACTAAAATTACCCTACTGAAGAGACTGACAAACTTCCACTAATTCTGAATTTCTGAATTGTTATGAGATTAGAGGTATCTTTTGTTGACAGGTGTTCTTTTGGTTTTCTAGGGGGAAAAAAATTGATGCTACCTAGTAAGAATGTAATAGCAATTTAATTAATAAGAGGTAGACAAAAACACCTCCAAAGATTAAAAACAAAATAACGAACAAAACCCAAACCTTTCCCCCAATAAAAAAACAACAACAAACAAACAAACAAAAAACCACCCAACAAAAAAAAAACTACTAACAAAAAAAAAACTACTAACAAAAAAGCACAAACCCCAGTGAACCTACTTGGAGCTGTACCATCAGCTTCCCTTTCTGGGGATAACAAACATGGGAGTAGAATTGAGCAGCTGCCTCGCCTGAAATGCTGGTTGCCCCAGTGTGCTGTTTTCCCTTCCAGGACACGTGCAGATGTGCCAGAGGTGCAGCAGCACCGTGCCGGCGCTGCGGGAGCTGCCCCGGCACCTCCAGGTAAGGCTGTGGGAGCTGTGCTGGCTGCAGCCCATGTCCCAGCGCTGCTCCCCGCCTTCTCTCTCGGGACCCTTGGTTGTGCATTTGGGAATATTCACCCGTACTGTCTGGGTCAGCCTTTAAAATCCTTTCTACCGCCTGAAGTGCCAGGTGCCCCGAGCAGCTGTCCCTGCTCAGCCGCGCTCCATCAGATCTCTGGGATCACAGCTCCCTCATCCGAGCTCCGGCGAAAACAGCATTTCCAACAGCTCGGAGATGCCCAGTCCTGGAGGAGATGTGTGATCAGGACTGCTGCAAAAGGGGATTTTGGTGTGTTTTCTCAAAGGAAATAAAAAAAACTGCCATTTACACATCACTAATTAGGAAGTTTGTGTTTTAACTCTCCACATTTGCTTTCCAGTTTGAGGAGCACCAAGGGAGATAAACATCTGAAATCTGTCTCAGCAAGGCAGTGATGTTGACTCCTCTGTAGTAAAAGAATTTCCACTCTTTCAAACATATCCCAGTGGTTTCTGGAGACTTGAATGGCTTATGGAAAAAAAAAATTAAATTTTTTCTTAAATTTCCCAGTTCAGCAAGTTAGCATAAAAGTAACTGAAAGTTCCAGACAGAACCATAACATCAGAAACATTTGATCATAGCTCCTAAACAGTCTGCAAAAATATGTTATAGAGGGAATGTCTCAAATAAAAGGAACTGTCTTCTTCCTCACAGTTTCCATGATCCTGAGAAAGATGGACCCAAGAATCATGAACATAATGACATAACTGGATGTGTGTGTGGTCAGGATAAAAAGGAGCAGACTCCTGAAACCCCCATTCCTGTCACAAGAAGTGGAAGCAAGGAGAGTGCTCGAGTGGAGGAGGAATGCAGAACTCAGTCTGTGAGTGGGAATGCTGCACTCAAGCATCCAGAGCAGCAGCATCCTGCAACTTCTCCAGGGCAGGGAATGCATCTCCACACAGCACCAGCTCAGCCTCACCAAGGACACAAACATCCTGCCAAAGGTTTACTTGCCCAGGAAACATCCATGCACAGCAACAACGATGACGTTCCTCTGGAGAGGGAGACACACCTGCCCCAAAGGAGGCTGCAGTCTTCTCAGGACCAGCGATGCCAAGAGCTTGCTATGGAGATCATTGCCAAAGACAGCTCTCTGGTGGACATTCTCATGCCTCATCCTCTTAGAAAAACTGCTTTGGACCTGATGGAGGGTTTGTTTCCTGTTAACATTTCCATGCTGGATAAATCACGCAGGAAAAGGGGAAAGGCACAACATGTTCAGGAGAATGAGTAAGTAGACAAAACCAATTATCTAGCACTTTGGTCTATTTTAATGTATAGATACTATACATACTGGTAGTAAGATGAGCTTGAACACGTTGTTTCATTTTTGCTTCATTAGAAAACATACAGCTTTCTGATTTACTTACCAAGAAATGTCTGAGGCTAAGGGTATATAATGGAAGAAAAGTGGTTCCGTGGATCCTTATTAAAGGGACTCTGACAGACCTAGGCTGCAAATCTTTTCCTCTATATCTTCTAAAAATTTAGAAGATCTCCTGTGGTGAGAAGAGAGGAGAGTGATCCTGAAGTCAAGATGGATAAAACCATGAATTCAGTGTTAGTGAAGAAAACTGTAAGTGTTCGATGTGGGTATTAATTTTCTTTTCCAATAGCAGGAAAAGTCATGGAGATGGACCAGAAGAATGTCCACAATCTGAACATGAAACCGAGCAAAGGAGCAAAGATCCTGCCCCTATGAGAAACCAAGTCCTGAAGAGGAACAGAGACAGCACAAATGAGCTAGATGACATCACATCTAAGAAAGTATGTAGATAACCATCAAAGAACCACTGTTTTTCCATCATGACAAAGAAATTCTTATTAATGTCATTATTACTATGGATATTTTTATCCCAATAACATTTCACAGGTAACTTTGAATCAATTTTTGCCAGTAAGTAAATTACTGGAAAACTGGCATATTGATCATAAGTAGTGGTATTTAAATCCTGCCTGATTTGACTCAGATCTCTCATCTATCATCATTAAAGGTTTCCTTGCACAGCCAGCTCCTATGCAGCAGCAGCAAACTGCCAATTTAACACTCAAATCTAATCTCGAAATCTGTAAAACAAATCAGAACTGGCAGCCTAAATAAGAAATATTCTTTACTTTGAGAGCTGGCAGCAGCTTCTGCACATTCCAGTGTCCAATTAATTCCATACATGCAGAGAATGGGACACAGCTGGACAGTGACAGAAGTATGGAGCTTGGAAGGGCAATTATGTAGCTTTGCACAGTTAGGTGGGCTTTTCCCCTGGACATGCTCCATCTCAGGTAATGACAGTCTGCCTTCCCGAGGCTCCTCCTGCTGTGCGCATTACCTGCTGTCTTACTGCTGCTCCTGTTCATGGTGGCATTGTCCGACTTCCAAAGAAGCTGATGGTGTGCTCCCACTCAAGTCTGGAGGACTTTTCCCATATAATTTCCCTATGAAACAGCCTCCTCTGATTGCTTTTCTACCTAGGCACCGTGGCTTGCTTGAAATGCCCATGGAACTGACTTTTTCTGTGTGTATGATAAGTGAAATTCCAATCAGTTCCTCCAAAGCTTGGTATAGAGCTGGGACTTCATGCTCATGTCTTAGAACAACAGTTCTGTGTAATCATGTTGTAATCTTTATTGCAGTTCCCTTCTGACTGACTGGAAGTTCTCTCAGCCAGAGAATATATCACCAGCTAAGGTGATTACCAGTAATTTGCTTTTCAGAGTTTGAGAATTAAGTACAGCTTAGAAAATATTGCTGCTTTCCGCCCTCCCCCCCCCCCCATTTTTTTTCTTTCCTGTAGCTTAAAGTTATTTTAAAAGTCAAAAATTTGGCAAAGACAATGTGAAGAAAATCCATTCTCTAGAACTGATATGGATTCTCTTTGGCAGTAACAGAGTAACAGTTCCTATGATTTCTTTTTTTTTTTTTTCTTTTTTTCCTTTTTGCAGCTGGAACTCATGGCCAGTCTCCAATCCAGGCTGCAGGCACTGTGGGAGGAACAGGAGCTGGTTCTCTTGGAAGTCAGGGAATGTGCCAAGTGGGGCGAGGAGCTGGAGGTGCTGGTGCGGGACCTCTGCAAGCCCAACGAATTTGACCGCTACATGATGTTCATTGGGGACCTGGAGAAGGTGGTGAGCCTCCTGCTCTGCTTGTCCAGCCGCCTCGCCCGCATCCAGAATGCCATGAGCAGGATGGATGGCAACACAGAACCTGAGGAGAAGGTGAGAGACAACAGAGGTGCTGAATTTGTTTAGTTCACTTCTTTCCAGGTGTGACTTCTTTATGTCTCCAGGGCTGAAGCAGAGCAGGTCCCTGGTGAGGACCAGGTACAGTGCTGGAGCACAGCAGTGCAGAGTGAGCCTGCAGCTGTGTGCTGGGGGCCAACAGCAAAACCTTGAGAGGCTCCAAGCCGGGGAGGGGTGGCCTTTGGACCCTTGGGCTGCTCCCTGTGGAGTAGCTCCAAACCTGTGCTTTTTGTGGGTTTATTTCTCCACTGATAATTTCATTGTGTTAATTACTTCCTTTGGAAATCATATTTCACTAAATGGGTTTGTCCTAGCGAGCAGGAAGGTGTGGTCATAACTTGAGATAAAGCTCACTGTAGTTTATCTCAACTAGCCAGCTTTGATGGAAAATGAGGAATTGTCTCATGTCACCAGGAAATAATTTCAACTCTTGCAAAGTCTCCTTTTTGCTGAAGAAGAAAAGCCAAATTTATCCCAGGAATTATGCTTCCCTGCTATGCTTATTGCTCTAATCATGTTTTTATCAGTACAATACCTGCTGTTATCTCTCTTTTGGAAATTGGAAAAGTATAGAGTTAGAAAAACTGGGATTTTTTGGAGCTGTGTTGCTGCTGACCTGTATCTCTGGAGGTTCATCATAGTTCACACACAGAACACCACTAAAAAGGTCCTTTCATGCAGTGTGACATAGAGAGTCAGGATTCACCTTTTCCACAGTGTCAGTTGTGTTAATGTGACTAATTTTAAACAGTATTACATGCTTACTTTCACTTTATGGTAGGCAGGAAGGGTGTTGTTTCTCTGGTATTACATTTATATTCTTCATAGGAAACACATTTAAATAATTTATTCAAATATTTGAATAAAATGCCTAATAAAGTCTTGGTTAAGTGCCAACAACTTTAGGCATAATAAAGATTTGGTTAAGTGCCAACAACTTTAGGCATAATAAAGATTTGGTTAAGTGCCAACAATTTTTAACAACTTTCTCCCACTAACTGCATTTGCCCTCATGTCAGCAAAACCAGCAATCTCAATCTTTGACTCCATCTTTAGGGTGTCAGTAGTGACCATTGCTCTGTGCTCTATTTATGGACGCTGTCCTGATCCTGAAACAGCACATTTTCCAGAAGTGTAATCCCCATGAAAATTATTACAGCTGAATGAGAATTAGCTCAAGGTGAAAGGTACAAAAATCCTGTAGAACAAGCAAGGCCCAGCTCTTTTAAAGAAGCTTTTGATGAACAGTTACTGTCTACATCACAGTTATTTTATCACACTGATGCCTTTTCGTGGTCTTAAAAAATTAAGAGCTAGATATGGTTAAGTGATAAAGGGTCTTTACCTTGGTATTTAATAAGGATCTTTATGGTGCCCCACTTTGCTTAGGTGGAAGGCAATGCAATGCACACAGACAATAGATGGCATATACAATTTACAGACCTTACAAATTAGCATATCTAACAAAGATGCCCCAATGAGAGGCTTGGATGAATGGTGTGATCTCCCCCCATCCCGAGGAATTCCCCCCTGGATGGGCTAAATCTTAGTTTACAGGATGTGTTCCAGAGAGGACCTTGGTTTCCCAAGACACCGTAGGGTTTTCCGGCCTCCAGCAGCAAGGCATCCAGGTGTTTGGTCTCTTGGCTTAACAGAATACCAGGACTATGCTAAGTTATCAGACTTAAGGAATTACAAGTATGCATGCTAAGAGTACTGAGGATATATAAAAGGTATATAAAAGAAAAGGCAAAAAATCATCTTGGCATCAACACAGACCTTTTAATAGAATCCACTCTATCTTTTTAATATGTCAGTGGCACTCTGGCCACATGCAACACACAAAACACAAAGATGCATACCTTAAAGAGCTTCTAATTGAATGAAGATTGTTACAGAATACTTTAGAATGACCAGAATTTAAAGTATATTGATTTTTTTTTCATGAGGGCAGCATAGGAGAAGTAAACCTTGATGGCATTTATCGTGTCTTTACCTTACAAGCCACAAGAATGAGTAATTCAATTGAGAAAAAACTCAGGTGGAAAGCCCACAAGAGGAAGTAATTAAATTAAATCGACTGTGGCTTCCAAATGAAGAAACGGAGCGTGGCAGGAATGATGGGTTCTCATGGTGTGCTGCTTTGTTTTTTGATTCCATTAGCAATCGCTGAATGAACGGCACAAGCTCTTGTCTCGACAGCGGGAAGATGCAAAGGACCTGAAGGAGAATCTGGACCGGAGAGAACGTGTGGTCTCTGGAATCCTTGCCAAATACCTGACAGAGCAGCAGCTCCAGGACTACCAACACTTTGTTCAAGTCAAGACCTCCTTGCTGATTGAACAGAAAGACCTCGAAGAGCAGATTAAATTTTTCGAAGAACAATTAGAAAATCTCGAGCAAAGCATCCCCATCTAACACCCACCACCAGGCCAGACATTTTTATATGTTATATGTGATGTTTCCCTGGAAATCCACAGGCACTCCCATCCCAGGGCTCAGTTTGGTGGATTCTTCCAATCCTGTTTGTGCCACAGCATTGACAAGTGTTCAGATGGTCTGGGATGCTCCAGGCGCACTCTGGACATGCCCTCCACTTGGACAGGCCAACTGACAGCATCTCACAGTGTGTAGCAAACTGCTTTGTGGACATGACTGATAGGATTCATTGCTCCTATTAACTGAATGTGTATTTCCCCTTCCTCTTGTCTGTCCATCTGTTTCCAGATTGACATCATCTCAATAAAAGAACCATACAAATATTTGCCTCTTGTGGGTGGGTTGAGTGTTTGAAATGAAAAATTATGTGGGTGTTCAGATTTGAATTGGTGATTGCACAAAGCCATAGGAAATGTTATGGACCATTTCAGTGAAACTCCTGCACTCATTTCTACTGTTTATATGTGTGACACAGTAAAAATACACTGTAATGAAAGAAAATAATGACTTCCTTTCTTGGCAGTTGTCACCCATGAGTCTTTCCTGGCTCTGTGTAATCCTGGTATGCTGTTCAGAGGAGGAGTCAGAAAAAGGGTGGTCTTCACTGACATCAAAGAGACAATCAGTGATGTAGCCAGTTTAAATTAATAGTTTTAGGAATCACAAACTCTGAGCTTATTCCTGCACAATCATTTGCAAAGTCCTTGCTGTGCTTTTGAAGAATTTCTTTTTCAAGCAGCACCTTCAGGGGGTTGTTTCTAGGTAATTTTCAATTGTCAGCATGAACAAAAGGCCCGAACATGGGGGGGAAAATTCTGCTGCGGACTGTGCCAGGAGGAGCCAGTGGAAGAGATTAATCAGTTTAAATGAGACTTTATATAAATCCCTTGGCAAAACTCTTTTAAGCCAGTGTTTGCATTGAGTCAAGGCAGTGATGTTGCTGTATTTAAAATCTCAGTGTGTTTTGTTTGCAAGAATTCAGTGAGAACAATATGCAGCCTAAACTACATACCTAGACCATGAATAAGGCAGCCACTAATTAAACTCAGGTTTCTTCCACAGCCAAAACAGATGTTCATTGTGCCATGATGCTGGGCTTTACCAAGAAATGTTTTACTAATGGTGTGTGTCCTGGCTACAGAAAGTATCCCCACCCCTGAGAGAAGCTGTCCTGCTCCTGAGGAATCTTCTCTGGAATTGCATGTCACTGGGCACAAGAACTCTGGGAGCACAGTGACCAAGCTGCCAGGTGTACTGTGGTTGTCTTAATACCTGAGGGAAAATGGCCAGACACTGTAAAGCCTGTGAGTAATCTGCACAGTGGTTCTCAGAAGGCCATAAATACAGGCTTTTAATATATAAATCAGAAAGCTGCCTTTTGAAAATGGTCTTTAAAATAACAGAAGCAATGTTAATGGAGAATGGAGAATTTATAAAATACAAGCATAGCTGTTTACATTATTTGAGAAGCCTGACTTAAGGTGCACTTTATTCTTATTATTCCAAGTTGAGGGAAAAACACCTGGTTGGAAATAGGTGTTTTGTAATTGAAGCTAATGCTTGCTTTTAAGGGGAAAAATGGGTCTGCCCTGTTTAGCTTATCTTTTTAGGGCGTTGTGCCCATGGGGAGGGCAATTGCTACCCCTTCCACAACTGGCACTCACACGTATACTTCAAAGAGCAATAATTAAAAATAACTTTGACTCTGTTAAAAAAAAAAAAAATAGGGTCCTTGGTGCAGTGTTAGACTGTAAATTCCAGGCAAAGTGAAAACTGGTCACAGTGGCAGCATCAGACCCTCTCTGCAGGCAAGCAGAGACCCCCTTTCAAAGTACCAGCAGGATTGTCAGCTGGGTCTCAGTTTTGATACTGATCATTTGTTAAAAAAGTAATAGGGGGGTAATGGTGGAAGTTCATCTGGACCTCAGCTATGTGCAGCATTCCTGGCACACCAACATACTAAGTCATGGTAAGTGTCCCTTTCTGCTCTGGTCAGATGTGGCCTCTGAAATTACAGACTGAGGCCAAGAAATAGCTTAAGTATATGCTTATTGTCTTTTGCTGAAAGTTTGATATTTAGAGCACTAGTTACATCCCCCATACCAACACATGGCAGCTTTTTCCCAACTTCAACTCATGCAGCATAGAAGGCAAGATGGCCAAAAACACAGAGTGTCTTCATTTTACAACACTGTGATCCCACACTGCTCCACACAGTTTTTTCTGACCCTTTACCATCAGAAGACAAAATTAAGACTTGAACTCTCAATAGCAGTAACTGGAGGTCTTTTGGGGAAGCAGATCCATAGGTATTATGGAAATAAAATCCTGTGCAGTGCTTGTATATAATTAGTGCTCATACCATTTCTCACCAGCCTTCCATTTGTGACCTCTGCAGCCACGGCCCTGGGTTACCTCTGACCGGGGCCCTGGAAAGTATCAGCTTCAAGAGACTTCTTCACCTTGGCAGCGCCCCCATGCCGGGAGACTTCTTACGTAAACGAAGTCAGGTTGTGTGAGCTGGGGAAATGCAAGGAATGAAGAAGTTCCTGGTACCTGACCTTCCAGGAGAGCAGGCAGGAAATCCCCGCTACCGCCCAGCCTGGGCAGTCTCCTGCTGCTGCTGCCTGCCAGCCTGATCCTTTCACAGGTAACACATAACATGAGCCCAGCACCATGGAGAATTGTAATCGGAGCCCTGCGGGCAGCTGTCTCTGAATTAATGACAGCTGCAGCCAGGAGAGTGCAGAACAGCAGGGCTGAGGAGAAGGAAGGGGTGAAAGAGGCAAAATGCAAGCGCCCAGATCTCCCCGTGGTGTGCCGGCGGTGGGAGGCTGGTGGGATTCCAGGAACGATCTCTGCTTGGCCACCCACACCCAAGTGGCGTGGGGGGAGACTGCAGTAGCTGCTGCTGTGCTAGGGGAAGCAGGTGGGCCTGACTTGGGCTGAGAAGATGGCTGGAATTGCCCGGGGCAGAGCATGAGCCTGTGGTGCAGGTGCGGGAGCGGCCAGGGCAGCGGCGCACCTGCCCGCCTGACAGCAGTGTCCTGGCAGCAAGTGAGAGATTTTCCACAGTAACTCGTTTACAACTTCGTTTAACATCCACTTCAATGTGTGGGAGTCGCTGCTGGACCAGGAGCTGCTGTTTCAGCCTTTTGCACACTGAAGTGAAGGATTCTCATTATTTTGTTTTAAACCCTAGCCTCACTTTCTTCACTGGGCCATTATGCTGGGGGACTTTTGCATGTGGAACTAATTAAGGAACAGAGAGCCGCAGGAGTTAATGCAAATGTACTCTGCAAAAAGATCTGTTTGGTGCTTGTGAGAGCTGTATTTAATAAGTAGAAGGATGTTCTCTCTGCTTTGAGAATTCATGGCAACCATCTGAATAAATTTTTTAAAATAAACTCAGAGCAGCATTGCAAAACTAATGTTCTGTGCCTGGAGGGAGCCCACATAGACATTAAGAAATAATCAGCCTGTAGGAATCATGCAGCCTCTGGGGTTCACAAAAGGCTCTCAAGAAGCAGCACTTGAATTTCACTGCTAAATGAAGAGAGGCATTAAAGGTTATCAGAGACTCTAAAATACCACATGAGCCTTGAAGCTGAGTCATCTCAGATAAATCCACAGAGAGACAGTATGGGCTGCACTGACAGGCTTGATTTAGAGAATAAGAGACATTTCTAAAAATGTGAATAAAGACACAGATGTCTTTATAATGGGCTCAGCCCATGGTGGAAGAGTAAGAACATCCCAAACTACCTCAAAAGGGAACCACTTGTGAAACAATCTCTCCAGAGACCCCTGCCCTGTGGCAGCTCCTGATGGCACGGCTGGTGCCTGCAGGACCCCTTTCTGGGTTTCAGCTGCTCCCTGCTGAGTGCGAGGTCAGTGTCACCTGATGTCACAGTGGCTGCTTGGAGAGATCTGGTCTGGAGCTGATTCCAACCTGGAGTGAAGCTGTAGCTCTTTGTTGTGAAGGGGAAAACTACCATTGGAGAGTGATGGAAGAAAACACAACACAAAAATCATGGTGAGAAAGTCTGTCTGTACTGCTGCAGTTTGTTGTTGTCACCATATTGGTGAATCTTACTGGTGTGACCATCTGCCTCATGCAGGAGCCTGTGGGTGAGGACACCAGGGAAGGTCTGGTACCCCAATACCGTCACCTCCCATCAAGGGCTTGTGCACTTGGGTATCAGGGTCTATTCAGTGGAAATGAAAGCTGTTTGGTTTGTGTCAGCTGTGACTCCTGGTGCTTGCTGTGCTTCTCAGCTGGAGTCTCTCTCCTTGTCTGGAGGGTCTCAAGGGATGGATGATTTTCCTCTTGGGAAATGGTGCTTTGGGTTTGGCTAAGAACTCATGCTTTCAGGTGAACAAAAGCAATGCCCTACCTGGGACAAGCGCAGAGCAAAGTTCTACCAAGAAAGGGAAAGCTGAGCACTGCCAGCATAATTTTTATTGTGCACATCTCTATTTTCTCTTCAAAGAAAGGGAAGATGTACTAAAGCTGTGCTAATATTAACAGTGTGGATCTATTTTGCATGGTTCCAGGTTACACACACAGTATAAAGGCTCGGTGTGCTTAATTAATTGCTTTGTCTTCTAAACTACTGAAATAAACCTTGAAACTGGAATAGAAATATCCTTCATTAGGATGCAGGGTTTTGATCTGTGCTGTCCTGCTCTGCCCCTGCTCTCCCCCTTCAGCAAACAAACACCACACTGTTTGTGCCCATGCTATATGCTGGCCAAGTCCCTGTTAACAACCTCTTAATTTGGGGAGTCCCACAATAGTTCAAACAACTGGAAAGGGCAAAAACTGCCATGCTGCTATTTTATTCAGATTAATATGCAAATCAGAAGGCAAGCAGATCCAAGGAATGTAGGTCATGGTGGAAACATGAAGAGAGGGAGCAAGAGATGAGCAATGGGGAATCAGGGAACTGTCTAGAAATGCTTCCTCCACCTCCAGCTGGTGGCTGCAGCTCCCATTGGTCTTTGAGAGTTACTGTGACTCTTCCACTGGACCGTGGGTTTGTGATGAAGCTGAAATCTCATTAAGACTCCTCTGCAATGCAGGAACGGGGTTTCCTGGGTTTTTGTAGTCCGTGTTTCTGTGCAGCACTCACGAGAGAATGGACAGAGCTAAAAATCTCTGTGAGCCTGACCTGACAACCACACTGCCTCACACTGCTCAAACAGCCACATCCGGGAGGACAAAGTCTGTCCCTTTGTGCAGAATTGTGGTTTGAAGTTTGTTTGCAGAGCTCTTCAGAGCAGGTTTTTGAGCTGATACTCCTCAGAACAAAATGTGCCAAGGAACAGACAAACCAAGTTGTCCTTAGCAGGCAGACTGAGCCAGGGTCAGGCAAACAGTAGCTTTCCTGATCCCTAGTGCTGCTGAACTAAAATCTGAGCTAGTTTTCATTTCTGTAGGCGCTCCACTTAAATGCACAATCACAGGGTGGGGGAATGACACTGCTCATGCTGCCTACAGGCCTAAAAACATTATCTTGATTTCAATTTGCATATCAGTACTGACTGTGTACTTTAAAGAAGTGACCAAGGTGATTATCTACATTTTATAGCAGGAAAACTGAGACATGCTGAGGGGAGGCTAATAACCAAGGCAAAATGCCACCAAGCTGCTGAGTCCTGCCCCTGTGCCTGATCTGTGCCTTCCATCTCCAGCCTTCCCCACCACTAAGCCCTCTCCAGGGTGCAGGAGCAGAGCCAGGGGGGCCTCAGGTTTTTTGGTTTTTACCTTTCCTGCTCTTAGCTTTGATGGTGCCTTAGGCTGCTCCCATCTCTGGGCTGGGCCAGGGATTCAAAGGCTTTGTGGCCAGTCTGTGGCACAGCCCCTGCCCCAGACCAGTGTGCTGAGGGAACCCAGTCCTCCTCTCAGCTGTTCCCGTGAAAACATCCTGGCCAAACTTCACAGCTGTCATTTGTTCAGGTGAAAAACCTACTGCATTCGGCCAGATTTGGGCTTAAAAATGAGAATTAGGGAGAATCAATCAAGCTGAGGGGTTCATAAAACTGTCCTGCTTTAGCCTTTTGCAGGAAAACACTTATGATCACTCATTGTCCTACAGTGTCCCTTCCCACAGTTTAAAGGGTGACATTGGGACCCAAAACACAGCCAGGCTGACAGACTGGTTTGACTTCAAACTGAAGGCACTACATATAGCTGTAGGATGAGAGCAGTGTGTTCTCAATAACTCTCAGTACTCGTCTGCGCCTGAAGTTGCACCGCACTTGGTGTACTCATCCCAGCTTCCCTAAACACCATCTTTTCCTTCACCGGCTCTACAAGGAGGAGGAATGAGCTGAGTCACTGCACAAACTTGCTGGCAGAGCCTGGCCTGGCCTACCCCACCCACAGCACCTGGCCTTGTGAGCACCTCTGTGACACCACCCTCCTGCCAAGCCTCCAGCACTCCCTGGGGAATGCTGCAAGAGGGCTCTTGCTGCTGGCCATTTTTCTATCACACCAGCTCATTGCTTAGATGCCTCTGAGGAAGGAGTAATGCAGAATTTTCTTGGTGACACATGTTGCAATGAAGTCTTATCTCAACTGTGACTTCTTTAACAGAACAATAGAGAAGCAACGAAACCTTCTCCCTACTTTCCCGGGGTGAAATCACAAGCATGCTCTCCAGATTAGTCAGGTGGGGTTTTTGAACACAAAACACTCCATCCTTGAACCCTGCCTCTGGCTCATGCAGGCTTGACTCTGAATGAGCACTAAAGTTCAGCAATGTTGTCTGAACAAGTATCAAGCCTATACTCATAATTATTGAACAAACTTCTCAATAAGGCCAAGCCAATGTGGAGTGTTTGCAATTCCCACCGAAACAGAACGCTTTCACCAGGCAGTGTCAGTGCCTCAGCGGTAACATGAATGCACACACACACTTCTGTGGTTTCAGGGGAGAAAAAAGAAAAGTTCCATGTCCATACACTTGGAAATACACTTTAGAACAGAGCCCTGTTTTTCCCAGAACTCTGCAAGCTGACAGAATGCAGCACAAATGATGGCTTCAAAGGACCACACTGGTCAATGGTTACCAACAGCTAGAGAGTAAATTGGATTTTATTTTTTTAAACCCTACTCCAGATATAGAAGTCATGAGGTGCTTGATCATTAACCTCTGCTTAACTTAATTAGTTCAATCCAGAAGCAGACCGGTGCAGAATAATCCAGTCTTTTCCTAGAACAGGTGCATCAGACCTGGCTGCAACCTCTGATCACACTCCCAACAAATGTCACCAACTCCAGGAACTTCAGGGAGAGTGTTTTGCAGTAAAGAGGGCAGTGCCTCCATCTTCAGTCCTACAGCGTTCCTTGTGAGTATTTAGGACAAGCCAATTAGAACCAATTACAAGTACTAGGTTTAATGCAAGGCAGAAAAAACCAAATATTCCTGAAGTCACTGACCTGGAAGGAAAGGCAAAGAATGCAAACTAGTGTTTCAATGCAGAAACCCAAACAGAGCCAGTGCAGCATTGCTCTCACCTTCAGCACCTCTCAATGATACAGGTTTCTATCACAGTTTTAGAGAAAACGTTTAGCAGATTTGCTCCAGAAGTCAGTCAGATTCTGTTCATAGCTCTGCCTCTTTGCATTAACTTTAACCAAGAAGTAATTAAAATAATAATAATCTTACTGCAAACCTAACATGCGGTTAGCATGCTTTTTGAGCTATGTGTGGTTCTATATATAGAACAATTATGTTTATCTTATAAAAGAAGAAGAGTTCCTTTTAGGTCAATGATTCAGGCTCTTGAGATAAACACTGCTTCAAGAGGTCATGCAGAGGTTCTATCATGAAACACCTAACATTACATAAAGTCCCATGTTTATAAATATTTATTGTAAATAGGTCAAAATGGGCCAAGTTTTAAACAAAAAGAATCAGACATACAAGTCTAACTTTGTTTCCAGTTGGCTACTCAGAAACGCTGACAGATCCAATTCCCAGTTTTTCAGTTCAATTTTTCACTATCAATAAGGTTCTTTATTCAGCTTAAGTTGATTGAACAACAGTGAAGTTTAAATGTTCACAGTATCATCAAGACATGTGGTAAGTACCACCTGGTCAAAAAGTCTTTCAGGAAGAGAGAAAAATCTTAAACCACTAGCCAAGCTTCCAAACTGAGGTAGACAAGTCATGGTGACTCAAGTGCTGAAGCTCAGGGTCTGTCTTTTAAAGTAATTTATCTAATAAGATGCATCAGGCAACAATTGAGATTGTTATGTTAGTATTTCTGATGTGAAATACTAAGTGAGAAGCTCTCAAAGTGAGAAACTTTGTTTTGAAAAAGTATACAATTTTTGTAAATAGAAATATCCTTCTTCTATTACCAAAATAATCAGAAACATCATAGAAAACTATGCATCTTTCCTCTGATAATTTAATCCTGTTAAAGTAGCCAGCTACCAACTTGCTGTTCACAGTGTAAAATATGCGGTCCTTCATCTTGCTTCTGCTCTCCATCTGAAGAACACAGATCAAGAAGGCTGTACCTCAGGCATTTGGACCTGTCCACACACACATAAGCTGTTTTAGTTTTTCAGCCATTAAGTATAAAGTTGATGGTCTCCACCAACAGATCAGCACAATGGTACATACAGCATGGATAGCACTCCCTGGCAGCTCCCTTTCCACAGACACCTGGGGCTGGGTTTCATGCTGTGGGCCTTGGATGTAGACCCAATCACTGATTCAGTTAAACATCCAAAAAGACAGACACAGAGAAAAAAATCCAAACTGCTTCTGAGAGAGAAAGCTGAGAGACAGCAGCCATGCTATTAAACCATTTTGATCACAGTCAGGCAGAGGCTAGTGGCCAAAGAACAGCTCAGAAACAGGTCTGCGTTTCACAACAACCTCTTCCTCCTCCTCCGCTACCTCAGAGAGTGAGGAATAAGAAGGGAAGCCCCCTCTGATTTTTGGCTTCCTCCTCGGGCCTGTAGTGGCAGTCAGAAGCTTGTTTAAAGTTGAGGGCTTCCTTAAACCTTTGGTGAGATCATAGAAAGCCATATCATCGGATATGACTCCCAGGAAAGTGCTAGTGGAGCTCAAGATGGAAGCCGCAAGCTTTGTAGACTTCTTGATGGGCACGGAGTGTTCCATGTTTTGGGAAAGGCTGGGGTCCCCCAGCAAACGCCTAATTGTAAGGGAAGTCCCTTCCTTTAAGTACTGGTGCGGCTTCTTCCCACTGTAGTCCCTCAGGTCAATCTTGGCATGGTAGCTGTAGACGAGCATGGTGATGATCTTCTCCTGGCCGTGTATAGCAGCCAGGTGCAGCGCCGTGTAGCCACCATGCGACCGGGCATCCACATTGACACGGGACCCGCCCTTCTCGGCCGCTCGGATGATGTTGGTCACCATGTCGCAGTTGCCGCTCTTGGCGGCCCAGTGCAGGGCGGTGAAGCCGGAGATGAAGTCCCTGCGAGCCGCCAGGCTGGCGTCGCCCAGCAGCAGCCCGTGGAGCTGCTGTGTCCACTGCCCGTCGGCCGCCAGCACCAGCCACTGGTGCTCCGCCTGCTCCAGAGGCACCACCGTCTCCTCGCTGGCCCGGTGGTTCTTGGGCCCCCTGCGCAGCCCGGGCGAGCGGGACCCGGCCTCCTCGTCCAGCGGCGGGGGGGACAGCGGGCCGGCCGCCTCCTCGGGCGGCCCCGGGGCGGCGGGGGGCGGCACGCAGCGCACGGGCAGCATGCAGGGCTTGGGCGGCGGCTCCCGCCGGGCGCCCGCCGCGGCCCCGGGCAGGGGCACGCCGCCGCCGCCGCCCTGGAACAGGCCCCGCAGCTCGGCCACGGCCCGCGGCGCCGGCGGCTCCTCGGGGGGCGTCCCGGCGGGGTCCGGGTCGGGGATGGGAACCGGGCCGGGGACGGGAACCGAGACAGGGGCGCCCGCATCGCCCCCCGCCGGCGGGGCAGCGCGGAGCTGCCGCTTCAGCACCACGAACTTGACGCCGTCGATCTCCTTCACCGTGGCCACGGCGTTCACCGCCGCCTTGAACCGCTCCCGCCGCGCCGCCCGCCCCTCCGCCTCCCCGGCATCGGCCCCGGCCCCGGCGGCCTCCAGCAGCGGCCGGAAGGCGCTCACCAGCTCGGTGTTGCGCACCCGCCCGCCGCGCTCCCTCAGGAAGCCCATCACTGCCTCCGCGCTGATGTCGAGCTCCGCCATCCCGCCGCCACAGGTGGTGGTGGTGGAGCCGCCGCCGCGCCTGCCGCCTCCGCGCGGCGTAGGATGCCCGGAGCCCGCGGGGGTGGCCGGACTCGCGGGCCGGAGGCACCTGCCGCGGCCGGCGCGTCCCCGCAGCCGCTCCCACGGAGGTGCTCCAGCCGCCCCGCCCCGCCCCGCACACGGAGCGCAGCGGCCCCGGCGCCGGTCCCGCCCCGCCCGCGGGGCGGCGCTGCCGGGAGAGCCCGGCCCGGGCGGTGGGAGCGGGGCGGCGGCACCGGCACCGGCGGCGGCACCGGCACCGGCACCGGCACCGCGCGGGGGGACGGGCGGGTGGCGGCGGTGGACGCGGACCCGTCCCTGAACCAAGCGTCGGTGCGGGCACGAGGGTACCGGACACTCCTCGAGCAGGACCGAACGCTTCATCCATTCGCTCCTCTTCCAGCTTCCTGAAACGACTCTTTTGGCGGGGGGGGGGGGGGGTGGGGGGTGAGAGGGTTTGTTTATTTGATTGGGTTTGGCTTTTGTTTTGTTTCAGTAGCAAATAAGTGGAGCAGCACTGTGTAGAAATCACTCTGTCGAGTTTGGTCTCCATTACTAGAAAAGCCTCAGGAGTTCTGTGGGAACGGTGATCCTGCTGGGCAAGAGGCTGATGCCTCAAAATTAGTCAGAAGATGGGTGAATGGGTCAGTATTTTGAAATATACCCACCTCTAGGTGATACAGTATGATACTATATATTATCATATATATATACAAAACCATATATTAATATCTGTATCATTTCCCTGTATTGCATCTACAACCGTAACACCTAACCCGAACCCTAATGGCATAACCCTAACCCAAAACCAACCCTAACCCCTAACCCGACCCTCACCCATATGGGGGGATGGGGGGGGGAAACCCTAAACTGAACCTAACCTGAATCCAAACATAACCCTAATCCTAAAACTAAACGACCCTGACCCTAAACCTAACACTAATGCTAACCCCCAACCCAAAAGTTAAGCCTAACCCTATCCCTTACCCAATCCCTGAGCCTAACACTAAGACTAACCCTAATCCAAACCCTAATCCTTACCTTAACCCTAAACCTAAACTAACCCTAACCCTAATCGTAACCCAAACCCTCACCCAAACCCTTGTCTATTTAAACAATGAAATATTTACAGCATGGCTGCATCTGCTCATGTCCACCAGGAGAAAAGAAAGCTTCTCTTTTTATAGAGAAGTTGTCTCGGCTGTTTTATCAATTACTTGTACCTAAACATTCAATATTACTGTTCTCTGCTCTACAGGAGAAAATAAATCCCAGAAAAATGCTTTTCTCCAGGCAAAGTAGGAGGACTGAGGACCTCGTGGAGGGATGTTCAGCCTGCAAACTTGTTTTCTTCTCTGAATGCTGCAGTTAAGATCACTAAATCGATGCCTGAACAGTTGGTCTAGGAGAAGAGCAGGAGAAGCTAAGAACAGAATGAACAGTCAGTGTGGTATGAAGACAGATAAAAGTAACTGTATGAGGATTGGTGAGAAAATGCAAATAGATTTGGAGTTGTTTTCAGTCTGAGAACTTAATAAAATGGAATATCCTTTTATGACCAAGTCACCTGCCTAGTAGGGAAGTCTGTGGATGTAGTCTACCTGGACTTCAGCAAAGCCTTCAATACTGTCTTCCACAGCATTCTCCTGGAGATGTTGGCAGCCCATGACTTGGAGCCCACTCTTCTCTAAAGGGTTAAAAACTGCCTGGATGGCTGAGCCCAGAGAGTGGTAGGGAATGGTGCCACATTCAGTGGGTGCCTGGTCACTAGTGGTGTTCCCCAGGGCTCAGCATTGGGCCCAGTCCTGTTTGATATCTTTATTAATCATCTGGACAAGGGGCTGGAGAGCAGCCTCAGTAAGTTCACAGATGGCACCACGTTGGGTGGGAGTGTTGATGTGCTGGAGGGTAAGAAGGCTCTGCAGAGGGATCAATGGGCTGAGGCAAACAGTGTGAGGGTCAACAAGGTGAAATGGCAGGTCCTGCACCTCAGCCACAGCACCCCCCTGCAGAGCCACAGGATGGGGCAGAGCGGCTGAAAAGCCTCCCAGTGCAAAAGAACCTGGAGGTGCTGGTTGAGCATGAGCCCAGGTGGGCAAGAAGGCCAATGGTAAACTGGTCTGTGTCAGCAATAGTGTGGCCAGCAGGACCAGGGCAGGTCTGCTACTCTGGTCCCAGGGCAGGTACTCAGCACTGGTGAGGCCACACCTCAAGTGCTGTGTCCAGTTCTGGGCCCCTCAATTCAGGAAGGACATTGAGCTGCTGGAGGTTTTTAGCCTGGGGAGACCTTATCACTCTACAAGTACCTGAAAGGAGGCTGTAGGAAGGTGGGGTTTGGCCTTTTCTCCCAGGCAACCAGAGACACAGCAAGAGCAAATGGCCTTAAGCTGCACCAGGGGAGGTTCAGGTTGGGATTCAGAAGGAATTTCTTTACAGTAAAGATTTCAAACTCTGGAATGGTCTGCCCAGGGAGGTGGTGGGGTGTCCATCCCTGAAGTGTTCAAGGAATGACTGGACACAGCACTCAGTGCTATGGTTTAGTAGACAAAGTGGTGTTTAATCAAAGGCTGGACTTGATGATCTTGGAGGTTTTTCCAATTTTAATGATTCTCTGATCAGTCTGTGTCAAAGTCTCCATTTTGAAGGCAATGTGAGGTGTGTCCTCGCTGATGCTGACTTCCCTTCTGCCTCTTTCTTACCTTTACTGAGGGTAGAAGAGCCTTTTCTCACAGACTGCATTTGGCATTCTGTCCCCTTCTCTCTCCATCTTTGTGCAAATGTCTGTAAAACTATTTAATCTTTTGCTAACGAGCTGGCACTGAACCAGTTCCTCAAAATAATTTTGCTGCTCTAATGCTTTTTCACATAATAATAGTGTGTAATCTTGTATTAGTTCTGTGTTTCTATGTGAATCACACACCTCCTATTACTGCCTTTTCACATGGCCTGAACAGCAACCTCGCCCTTGCTGAGGCAGCCACTTGAGCAGTGCTCATGAGCTATAGCTCATGGCATTGCCTGCCCGATGTAGAGAGCTAAAAATGACCCTGCATCCAAATACTATTTGCTGTGCCTTGTTTTCACTGTTCAGATCCTTACTAGAATCCCTTGCGGGTGTAAGAAAATCTCAGCAGTCTGTGATTTTTGCGTTGCAAACTTTCAGCTGTACCCTAGGATTATAGTTAATATCTGCAAATGAGAGCGAGGAGGAGGGAAAATGATTCAGAAGAGCAGGCTCTTATAAAAAACATTTTCCTGTGTTACAAATGTTAAAGGGAGAAGTTGCTCCAGTTGCTTGAATTGGTTCAAGCACAGGGAGGGGGAGAGAGGGGAATCTCAAGCTCACTGCGCTCTGTCCCTGTCTGCACAGCATCGCGCCCCTGCATCCTTGGAGACCCACAGGGGTGCTGTCCCATGCCACCTCTCTTATCCCCAGCCCAGCACCATTCCTGCAGAGGGATGTCCCTGCACCAGGCTCCCAGGACACCTCACTGCTCCGCACCCACACAGCCAAGCCTGAGTGCTTGCACTGGGTCAAGGTCCAAAAAAAGGGGAGTTACTGAGACTGTTCCCCTCTGCAGATCCTGGCATTCCCACTGCTGCAGAGCAGAAGGACACATAGCCAGGAGGTCATAGAAGAGGAGACAGGATGTTTACATATGCACCTCGTGCCAAGCAAGCCTGAACTGGTTGCTCTGGTTTAACTGCCCTGACACAATGACCTCTTTGCCCAGGTAATGCCTCCAGCCACCTGTTCCACACACATTCTCTTCATGGGCAACCCATGGAATGTGGTTGTGCTCCTTTTCACAATCTGTCAGTGGGTTTTAGTAACCCAACACATTAGCCTCCTATATTATTTGTAATAAAGATGAAAACAACACTTCTGGCTAATCACCTGTACCAGTTCAGACCACACACATCCTGTTTGCCAGCCTTTCCCTTTAGCTGTTGATGCTTTTTGGTGGCCCACCATTCAGGATGAGTGCCAAGTACCAGAGGACCAGCTCCCAGTGAGCTCCTCTTAGTCTGCTGAGTGCTGGTCACACCGATCAGATTGTGGAGCAGAAATTAAACCCTTTGAATGAATTTTATTAATATAGATAATAAAATCCTGGAACATTATGGGTGTTATATTCATCAGTCATCCAAAATTTCCAGCCTTAAAAAAATATGAGAAGTTTTGCCTCTTTCTGTGTCACCAAAAACCTACAAAGCAAGTATTTCTTGTTGGGCTATTTACAGAATACCGTGGGCTGCTTCGTAGGAGATCTCAAGCCAACTGTCTTGATATTTTTCATTTATTGGCTGAGACAAAAACAATATACAGAAGCCCATGATTGGATTAATTTACTACTACTTTTTTAAACACGAATATTGCAGTTTGTTAATTCTGCATCATAGGCTGTAGCGAGCTGGCTTCTAATAACCATGTGACTAGTGAGAGTTAGTTACCTTTCCTGTGAAGAAGTTTCTCAAACTCAAATTATCATTATTACAGTGAAGTAAACTGCATAGTGAGCCAGGGAGCTTTTCTGACCCCCTCAGAGGAGGAAGGTGAAGGCTGCAATTATCCAAACCACACAAAACCAGGAAATAAAGGGGGAGATCAAGCACAGTATCTAGTCTAAGACGTTTCTACTGCCCAAAACTGAAGGAAATGGTACTCTAGGTTTCGCTCTTTTCCACATGATATTCTCAGAGCCACAGGGAAGATGAGATGCCGGGCTGGAAGCAAAAGAGGAAGAGAAGGGAATGTGAAGGATAGTCCCAGTCAGACAGGATGCTGCTGCTGCTGCTTGTAGAAAGGCAAAGCTTAGCTGCTAATGACTACAGATGGGACTTCTACCTCAAGGAAAACTTATTTTCCTCCAAAATGAAATCAGGGTTCCCAGAATAAGTAGGATGACAAAGCCCATGATTTCCCACTTTTCTTGTTGATATATTCATGTGAAACAAAGACCGTACATTGTGAGGGAAAATAGCTCTTTCTTTGTTCCGTGGAGAAATGCAGTAACCTTCCATAGATAAACAATTGAGCAAAAGTCTGTGAAGAGGTGGGGGGGGGGGCGGGGGGAGGGGAGTTTATTTACAGATAAAAGGCATTTTCTCATAAACAAGAAGGATTCAGCTCTACCTCAAGGACCTCAGTAACCAGTTCAGAAGATGTTTCTTAACAGCAGCCATTCAAACACAGTTTTCTGTGTATCTCAGAGTCTGTATTTATTAAATACTGCTTGTTCACACAGATGAGGCAAGGATTCATCCCAAGCATCCTCTGTTTTCCAGATGATGCCTGTGAACTTGATGGGATTTTAGCAGGATAATGCAAACCTGGTGTGAGGTTCAGTGTGGTAATAGAATGATTTGGGTTGGAAGAGACCTTAAAGATCCCAGCCTCCCTGACATGGGCAGGGACACCTTCCACTAGACCAGGTTGTTCCGAGGCCCTATCCAGCCTGGCCTTGAGCACTTTCAGGGATGGGGCACCCACAGCTTCTCTGGACAGCCCATGCCAGGGCCTCACCACCCTCACAGGAAGCAGTTTTCTTCTAACAGCTAATCTAAATCTACCGTCTGTTGCACTTCAGCATTAGGTGGCAGGGAGATGTGGGGTCTCTTTCTGTACAGAAATGAAACTACAGCTCCTGTTGATGTCCAGCTTAGAAAGACAGCACTTTGTACAAATGCCTTATAAGCTCCATATATTGTCAGTATAACCAATGAAAGTTTAATAAAATGCTTGGTGGTGTTGATGCTAAAAGAGTAGCTATAAACCGTTTGATTTTTAGTAATCCCCAGTTCATACAGTGAAAAATGTATAGTTATCCAAAAGCTGCTTCCTCTAGCCTTTGTTGAAAACCATGAAGGAAATCTGTTTATCTGCACCACCTGGATTTAAAAATCAAGGATTTTATTCAGCCCTGAAAAGCTGGAGCCATCCTCAACAGGCCTTGGTCTTGTTTCTGTACTCATGTGGCAGATGGGATGATCTCTTGCCCTCTGTGACTCCCTAGGAAGTCAAAGGGGCTGTGTGATAACATTTATTTCTCTCCACTTTCATTACCTTATACCTGTGCTCACAATGTGAAGTAAAGCACTTCCTGCTGATCTCCCCAGCCATCAGAACTGTGCTGCTGCAATGCCACCACCCATGCAGAGAAGGGCACTTCCCCTGCTCTCCCCAGGACAAAGAGATTCCAGGGACACATCTGTGCCTCTCCAGTCCTTTGTGCTCTCTGCCCCAGGTCTTCACCTGTAAAAAACCCACAGGACATCTTAAATTCACTGTGGTTTTAGCAGGTACAAATATCCCATGAAATTTAAAGTCCTTGCAGGAGCATCCAGCACTATAATACAAATTTAATTACGGAGCTATTAGGAATAATTTGCATAACAATTAGCAATTAAAGGAGTCACCAAATCCAAGTCACTTCTCTTGAAGCAGTTTTTATGCAACTGAACCTTTTGAAAACAGCAGGGTTTCTCTTGATTTGGCATTAGAAACAGTGTGCTTTTTGAAATAACAAGGTGATTAACAATAACTGTGAGCATTTATTCAGTGCTCTGCTGTCACAGAGATCTGCCCACGCTGGTGGCAGCGCTGCTGCACAAAGGGACAGAGGACTCCAGCTCCAGGAGGTCTGAGCAGCACAGCCCAGAGCCAGGAGGCAGCAGTGCTGGCTCTTGGTCTGTTGCAATGTCTCACAATTCCCTTTGTGCTGTGAATCTTTGCATCTGACCTGCAGCTCACAGAAACCAGCAACTGTTTGGGAACGAAAGGAGCAAGAAGGAGGTGTCTTTACAAACAAACTGTGGGCCTCATGGTACACAAGGCCAGATACAGAGAGGTGAAAGAAACAATGGGGGTAACCATAAATTCCATAGGAATTCCACTAATTGACACAGACTGTTACTCAAGACTGTGCTACATCTCTGGATTCAGAGAAAAAGAACAGAGACACAAGGAAAAACGAGGGGTATACATTAGAAGGAGGTATTAGGCATTTTGGGAAGTCTGTACCTCTCAAGTTCCTCAGCCAATGGGGAAAGAGAGAAGAAAATGTGGCCAGGAAATTAGGATAAAAAGGAGGCTGCATCCTCTAAAAATTTTGAGAGACCCCAGGGGAAATGCCCCATGGTCTCTCCCTTTTTTCGAATAAAGTTACAGGACTCCTCTGTCTCCTTTTTGGACATAAACTTCTGGTGTTTGTAGATTAATTTTCCTGACAGGAATCAGCTTTTGTGAGCCTTGTCTTGTTACATAGTGCACTTTATTGTAACGGAACGGAGCTCTTAATGAATCAAAGTCAATTGCTTCTCCAAAAGTACCTGGCATTACGGCATTCAGGCATATGTTTAGCAAGAGTTTTACATTGTCTTAAATCAGGACTCACAAAGCTGATTGTAAAGTAAAAAACAAACAAACAAACAAAAAAACCCCAAAACTTTCAGGTGTTTTTATCTGTTTATTTTTGATTCTTTGTGATATATGAAAGCAGCCTGGAAAGTTAACTCTGCTTCTGCATTAACTGTTTGACTTGCATCTGTACACCAGAAATACCAGATTTATTTTAGCTCCCACATTTTTACTAAGAGAGCCAGGGAGAACTGGAGAACCTTTGGGAATCAGCCAAAGAAACAAGGTGATAAAATGAATGTCTAGTCTGCAGGAACATTTCACTTGCAAGGGGTAAATGAGTAAAAGGTTCAGCAAGCTTAAAACAGTGCTCAGGCCTGGCTTCAGGGGCCAGGGACCAGCAGGACAGCTTTGCTGTTCCTGGCAGCACTAAGAGTTGTGGCTGTGACAGCAAAATGGTTGGGAGTGGTTTTGGTAATTTTTGGTGAACATAAATTAACAGATGGTGTTCAGCAATGACCTTTTTAGAGAAGTACATTTTTAAAAACCTGTCTCTATCCACAACTAATACATGGATTAGCAGAATTAATTTGGTTGTAGGCAGCCTTCTCAGGAAAAACAGCTCATTTGACCTGCACTAGATCAATCATATTTCAAAAAGCAAAAAATTTTGTGGAAATATACTACCACATAATTTGGATTACACCATCTCAAAAAATGTCTTGAAATTGCTTAAAGGGAGAACACAACCTTCTTCCTAACCTCTGATCCCTCTAACCCTTGCCCTCCCCCTTCAATTAGCTACATCTAAGTTTATATCCTGCATTATTTCTCCAGCATAAGCACAGTGCCCTTCCGAAATGATCAGGGTTCCCCAGAACTCCTGCAGCACTGTGCAGGTGGAACACAAGGAGGCTTGGGAAAAATCAAAGATGTGGAGATGCAAAATACGGACACCTGCTGTAAGCCAGCGACTGGGTGGCTGCCCTGCGGCTGCCGTGTGCACCGAGAGAGAAGCAGCCCTGAGGATGGGCTTTCAGCAGCTCAGCTGAGCAGGTGCTGCTAGAGAGCAAAGGAGAGAGGGCTCTGTGAGCCCCCAAAGCTGCTGGGGGATCTCTACTGGGCCCTCAAAAGTTGCACAGTAACTGCTCCATTTTTGTGCACACACTGCTCTTCTTTGTGTAGTGGTGAGAGGGACCAATCTGACTTTTATGTATGCCTCGACATATGTTCTATTCTCATGGGGGCTGTACCTGTGCTGGCAGCCCTGTCTGTCCCCTGGCAGTTTGTCCTCGCAGCCGCTCAGGCCAGGGAAAGCCTCCAGGCCCGGACTGCGAGTGACCCTCACTTGCCCGGAGGCTCGCGAAGAACGCACGGGAAATCGAGCTGCGGGAGGAACCTTAGCAGGTAAGAGCAGCTAACTGGACACAGAGGAACCATCTGTGCTTTGGGTTTCTTGGAGGGATCAGGGGCTCACTTGGAAGGTCATCTTGGCCCTTCTCCCTCCTCTCGCCTTTTCTTCCCTGTGGTCCTGCTTCCCTGCCTGTCCCTGCTCTGCCCTGCTTCATCGTGCCCGCGAACCATCTCAGCACGGGCACGACCTCGTGCTCCGCTGCCTCCCCGACGGAGCAGGCGCCGCCGCAGCCAGCCACTCCATCGTGCTGCCGGGCACAGCCACCCCATCGTGCTGCCCGGGCACAGCCACCCCATCGTGCTGCCGGGCACAGCCACTCCATCGTGCTGCCCGGGCACAGACGCCCCCGCCGTGCCTCCCGAGCACAGCCGCCCCATCGTGCTGCCCGGGCACAGCCGCCCCCGCCGTGCCTCCCGGGCGCAGCCGCCCCCGCCGTGCCTCCCGGGCGCAGCCGCCGCTGCTGCCAGCCTGCACGCAGCCCAGCCCTCAGCACGAGTCTGCTCGTACCTGACCGTGACCGCCGCCGCTGTGTTTCCTGCGCTGCCCACCGCTGCACTAACCCGTAGTGACCGGCCTGTCGCCGCCGCCTGCACCCAGCCGCAACCGCGCTCCTGCCCTGGGAACCTGCAGCTGCCACAGGAGCGCGCCCGTGGCCGCTCCCGGAGCAGTGTTCCCCCGACGGAAGAGCGCGCAGCCTGCTGCTGTTCGGAAATCGCGCCCAGCCCGCCACGGGCGCTACGCACACACGTTCCACCTGCTGAGCTGATGTTGACAGACGACCGGGGTTCTTGTGGTAACGCTGTCCCTGTCTTCTGTTTCCTTCTCCTTCTCTCTTTTTCCCTCTCTGCTCCTTTTCCTATTCCCCTTTAGTTAAAACACCCTTTTGTATCAATAAACGGTTCTCAGATAAAATATTGCTGTGTTTGCTCTTTATTTTCATCCGAGAAATCTATCAAAAGAATCCTCCCCGAGTCCCCCTTTTACAGTGGAACGGGACAAGTGGTAGAAGGAATTATTTTCTTGGGGAGTTCAAAGTGATTCTCGTGAGTCCTTTTGTCGCAAAGAGCGCTGTAGGCAGAACGACTTGGTCTCTGACCGAACTCAGCTCTCCAAATCTGAAGAGTGGATTGCTCCAAGAGAGAGGGTGATGAGGAAAGGTGAGGACATAGCAGGGACAGAAGGGAAAGCGTCAGGCGAAACCAGGGCAACAGAGATGAGCGGTGCAGGTCTGGTCTAGTGACCCAGCAGCACCGAGAGCACACATGGCTCTGGTGAGCTGTGCCTGGGTAGCTGCACTGCAGCAGAGGGCACCACAAAGCAACAGAACCCGCTCTGAGCTAACCAGTAGTGCAATACCAATGTCTGCGTTACAGAGGCTGGCGGTGGCCTTGGCTCTGTGCCTCAGGTGGGAAGGAACGACGAAGAAAGACTCCTCAACCCTCTGTTGCATACTTTAAATTAGCATAAACACGGGCAGCGTTAATGGCCGGGAGCTCTGTGTCCCGGCTCAAACCCACGCCGGGGCTGCCACTCTGGTGTGGCTCCCGCGTGTTACAGAGGCACCGCTGCCCTGTGGAATGCGATGTCCTGGGTCTGTGTGACACCTGCAGAGGATGCTCCCGGCCCTTCCGCAGCCACACCGTCCCGTTCCGAGGGCGCTCACAGCCCCTTCTCCTGCCAGGCCACCCATGCCATGTGCTCGCCCCCAGACTGGCACTGACCCCCAGCAAGGGCCGTGGGAGCCCTCCGGGGCAGCCCGACCGCCGTTCCCCAGTTCCACTCCCCGCCCCGCCGGCCGAGAGACGGCTCGCCCGGCCCGGCCCGGCCCCGCCCCGCCCCGGCGGTGCCCGTCCCCTCGGTTCCCCGGTCCGGCGGGCGGGCGGCGCCTGCGGCGGGCGGAGGGAGTTTCCAGGAAGTGGCCATATTGGATCCATTCAGCCGCAGCCACTCGCGGCGGGCAGCGGCTGCAGCGCTCCCGCCGCCGGAGCCGCGCCAGCCCCGGCCATGGCCGCCACCGACCTGGAGCGCTTCTCGGTGAGCACCGCCCCGCTCTCGTACGCCTCTCCTCGGCCGCGCAACTTGGGCTTTCTTTGTCGCTCGGATGCGGGGGAATAGCGCAGCGGGTGGTGGGTCCGGGGCACCGCGGGGGATGCGCAGCCGCTGCCCCGGCGGCAGCGTGGGGGGAGCTGCGGAGGGAGCGGGGCGATGCCGGTGCCGCGGCGGGCGCGGGGAAAGTCCTTGCGGGAAGGTCCTGCCCGCGCCGCGGGCGGAGGGAGCAGCGGGTGAAGGGTTCCGGGGCCTCGCAGCCGCCTCTGGTGCTGGCACCGGCGCCGCCACGTTCGGGGAGTCCTGCCGGGATGCCCAGGATGCTCATGAAGGGTATCCGGGACCCGTGTGTCTGCAGGCACGCATCACCCCGCAAAGACAGGCGGCAGGAAATGGGGTCAGACCTTCCCAAATACCAAGTGTTTACATACCGCTGGTATCCAAACACTCTGCAGTAGTAACTTAGCGGTGTGTATACAATACAGGGAGAGACACGCTGATTTAAACACGGGTAGAGCAAACCCTTGAGGCTGGCTGCTCTCTGAGCCAATGTATGAGGAATGCTGTACAGCAAATATGGAGCGTGACCTGTGCACTGCCGCCTCTCTGCAGCTCACATGTTGTATAACTGCTATCGGAAGTCAATCTGGCTAAAATCTGTCGGCCCAAAACTATTCTTTGTCTACAGCTTGAATTTTGTTGTTGTTGTTGGAAGGGCTGTTCTCGTTAAATAGCTTGGTGTTGTGTCTTGTAGGCTCTCAGAGCTAAAAACATTTTTTACTGCATTAAATAGCATAGCTCTCCAAAGTCAAAATAGTTTGCTGTGATATTACTAAATAAATGGGAACAGCAGTGGTGGCTGTCTGAATTATAGGCATGCCCTTTGAACACAAACAAGTCCCTGCTACTGTTTTCTCTGTCAGCTACTTTTTGCCAAGGATCTCAAACCCTGCTTCAATTCTTTGAATCCTGGCCCAAAAGTTTCCAATTCAGGAATGACTTTTCAAGACTGTAACTTACTTAAAACCTGCATAAAGGAAGATTGAACTGGGGCTCTTATTTAAGAAAGCTAATGTTTCTAGGCTCTGGGAGGAGTAGATTAAGGTAATTACAGTGGCAGAGAACGAAAACACCAAGACTCTCTCACTGCAATTCTTTCTGCATTTGTATAATATAAAAATACTTTTAACATTAATTTGGTGTGCCTGCTGTTGCTTGTGCAGGTTTTGATAGGTGTTACAGGAACCTAAATTATTGCCTAGTTCTGGAGAAAATTTAATTAACTTGCTTTTTTTTTGTGTGTACTTACATCAATACTCTGTCACTTTGATTTAAAAAAAAAGAAAGGGGAAAAAAGTCCTTCTGAAGATGTTTGGCTCTTATTTGGGCACCAAAGGGAAATGGCTGGGCTCCAGCATGGCTTGAGTGTCTACCTCCACTAGGAAGAAATCTGCTTGCTTTGTGCAGTGAGCAGGGATGGGTTTATAGGGATTTGCAGGTGTAGATCTGATGATCTCAGTTTGCCTTTTGCTTGGAACCATGGATCTGGCAGAGGTGGGTAGGAGAGCACCCTCTCGTTTCCATTTGGTGTGGGGCAGATGTTTGTGCCAGCTGCTGTTTCCCTTACCCCTAGTTTGCATCTCAGCTGTTGTTCCTCCAGCAGCATCATGGAACCCTCATGATTCAGGTGTTCTGAGATGTTCTTTCTTCAGGGCTTACAGGTTTCTTGTTGCCTTTTTATATTACCATACCTCAGCTTCCTAAGCATGAAGTCCATGTGGGAGTAGCTTGTCATTGCCAAGCAAAGGTGATGATAAATTCACTTATTTTTACCAGCTGTTTGTATTTGCAGTAGGAAGTAATGCTGAAAAAGCCTCTGAAGTAGGGGTTTGATACACAATGGGTCGTGATTGGTGAAGCTATTTATAGGTGTCCAGCTGACAATGATATCCTGGAATGTAATGACCCTTAGGTTTGGATAATGTGTTTTGAAAACTCCCCAGATGCACGCTTCCCTTGTACAGTCCTCCAGATTGCCTCTGTCTACAGCACAATAAAGTTCCCTTCAAGTGCTGCTGTTGGAAATGACCAACATAAACAAATGAAAGGAAGCTCGCCCATGGAAAGCTGCCTCTGAGGCAGCAGGATCACACCAGTGGTGCTCAACACCACCTTTGTTTTTGTGTTGTGAGAGAGATTTGCTTCAACCCCTGGAGAATGAAGTTTTGTGCTCATGTGCTCTGGTAGCCACAGCTGTGTTCAGGGCTTGGGCTGCGGGCATCACTTCTGGAGCTGCTCACCACCAGGGTGGAAGGGGAACTGATAAATTTTGGTTAATTTATGAAATACTTTTATTTTGTCATTAAAACTCATAGCTTCTCCATTGCCTGGGCTGGCCAGTGCTGAGTTAGCACATATGACTGCGCTGGAGCAGACTAGCAGGACTACAGACTAGCTAGTACTAGCAGTATTAGCAAGGATGTTGGGATGTTGAGTGGGGAACAGCTCAACCACCACGTGCAAGTGGAAGCCAGAAGGTGCTTGAAATGCAGAAGCTCTGAAGGAGCTTGGAAAAGCTGGAACGAGAAAAAGTGACAGAGAAGTGACTGGAGATGCATTGGAGAATAAATGGGATGAGATGTGAGACTGAGACTGTGAGACTTCTGCTTTCCCAAATCTGTTGTTTTCTCTCTTTTTAAATAAAACACACCGACTTCACAAAATGCTGCTGGTTAACTATCTGCACTAACCCACAGCCTGACATGGTGGTGCAAAGGCAGTGGACTCCAAACTGAGCAGTTCTGTGAGAGGAAGCAGGTGTCCTCAGTCTCAGGGTTGGGCTCAGATAGGAGTTTAATGTGAAAAGCTAACTTTGGTTGATTGCTCTGTGTGGACACTGTGACTGCCTGCACGGACAGGGATGTGTGAACATTGATGCCCAGGGCAGAGAGCACTGGGCACGTGTACCTGGCAATGTGTGAGCTGTGGCTGGGCACAGCTGTCCAAATGCAATCCTGAGATTTCCCTTCATGTAAGTGATTGACAGCTAGGCTGGTACTGGCAGCTTTATGATAAATTAATGTCCCTTAGAAGATCTTGCGGAAGAAACACCACTTTATACAGAAGAAAGCTGAAGAGCAATTTCTTTGCTGGAAATAGATGATGGGATTTGCTTTCTCTCATAGAGTTGCTGAGCTTGGGGAGGATCTGGCAAGTTTGTCAGCTGTGTTTGAGCGCTACCTGTTTACACACCACTGCCTTCTTGTCACCTGCTCCCAGCTCTGTGGGAGGAGAGGAACCTTTGGATGGTGCCTGTTCCTGCCACAACTGCCATTGTGATAGACTTCATGTGCTGCTGCTGCTTTCTGTAAGCTCGGGGTTCACTTAGGGACTGCACAGCCTAAACCCACTCTTCTCTCTAAGGGGCCAGTGGGATGCCTTAGTCCATGAAAGATGAGCTTGAGGAGTGAGCTGAGAACAGCTCTGTGAAATCTTATCACTGCAGGTCCTAAGCGCAGGCTTACATTTTCTTCTAAATAAACTCTCAAGGAAAACCTTTCCATGGCTCAGTTCCAGTGGAAAACGGGGTTGATTTGAATTCAGACATTCCTTCTGCTCTCTTTTTCGCCCAGGCAGTTGGCACCATTTGAAAGTTCCAGTATTAAATCTTTTTCTGTTTCTGCTATTCAATTATTTTACCTTTTGCCTGGAAAAACTCAAGTGGTCCCCCATGCAGTGTGGAGCACAAGTGACAGATTTTTCTCCAAGCTGGTAGCAGGCACCAGAAAGCCAAGCCAGCAGGAGCAGCCCTTTTCCTCCCTGCGCTGGCCAGCTCTTCTGCCTGTAGCGTATGCTTTTTTGGGAAGGAACAATTCAGAAAATGGCCTTCCACTGGAGGGGACAAATTGGTGGTTGCATCTCCAAGCCTGCGATCCCTCCCCTGGAATTTTGCCTGTCCTCATGCAGGAAGCCAGCTCTGACTGCCTCAACCACAGAATCAATTAACTCAACCACAGCCCATGGCAGTTAAACACTTACTTTCAATGTATGCGCTGGGTACAAATGTTGCCCAGAATAAGATGGTTTTTGGGCTTTGTTTCTCTTCCCCGCTGTGGTGCTGTCACTGCTGGTGAATCCGGGGTGTCTCTTCCTCCTGCAGCAGAGATGCAACACGTTGTTCTGCGTGGGAGCTCCAGAGCTCGAACCGCTCAAAGCTGCAGTGAGTGCTGAGGCAGTGGGTGGAAGGACGTGAGCTGGCGGAGGCTGAGGCCGTGTGTGCCCTCAGCACCGGCAAAACAAATGAGAGCCTGAAGAATAACTCCCTTTCAGGAGGCCGGCACGGTGTCAGGGCTTGTCGTGTGTGCTGTGGTGGCAGCTGTCAGCCAGTCCCCAGCGTTGCTGGAAGGCCAGAAGCTCCCTAAATATTATCTTCTGTGGCAGAATACCAGTGCTGTCTCCAGCTGCAGGGAGAGGCGCAGCCCTGTCTCTGAGTGCCCCCGCTGTCCCCAGTCCTGTCGTCTCAAGGCACCACTGTGCAAGCCAAGGGCCCCATCACTGGGCTGTTTTTCTGTCTGCAGGAGCAACAGTCACGCTCATCTCCTTTCCTTCTCGAGCTCCTTTGGCTCGGAGCTTGGGAGGGAAGAAACTGGCATGATGCTGAATTGGCTTTTCCTGGGTTGTGCAATTAAGAGGAGGAATTTGGGAGGTGATGGGACTGAGGGAGACGTGCAGGGCGTGGGCATGCTGCATGCTTCATCCCACCTGTGTGGGGTAAAGGCACATTTATGAGATTAGTTTTGATTATTCAGAATGTTTTGAACATACTTCAGGCTGTGGATGGGAGAAGCTGCCCTGTTTGTTTCAGATGCCCTGTTTGTGCAGCCTTTGGAAATAACACTGTCCTGTCCTGTACTTGTTTTGTTGAGGTAGGCCTTGTGTTTATGCAGAATCTGCTTGTTTCTCCTCTTCCCCACAACTGCATAGCTGCAGCAAGCTCTGGGTTTATATCTGAAGCATTGCATTTGTATTCATGTATCATAAAAGTGTCAGACAGCTAAGAGAGCCCACCTCTTCTAGAGCAGCCCAAGTGAGAAAAAAAAAAATCCTGAAAGTGCTCTTTGTGCTCAGTCCCAGCCACGTGCTTTCCTTCCAGAGCTGCTTCTCTGGCATAAGCAGCCATGCTCATCCAGCTGGTGACATTGGGATGCAGAAGGTAAACCCAGACAGGGAATCAGCATCCTCCAAATGGGGTGATGGGAGACTTTCAGAGAGGAGCGGTGTCAGTGAGAACCACAGGATTCTTGGACACAGCCCTAATCGCTGCTCTCGGCTTGTGGCTGACCAGGTCAGGGCTGTGCAGGCACCGCTTTTAGATGTTCAGATTCCTTTGTGAAACCAAAAAGTGTCTGTCTCCCACAGGCATGGAATTCCAGAGATGTCAGACAGCTCGAGCAAGGTTCCCATCGAGCGCCCTGTCTCGGGGCTCCTGCCCTCTGTGGCTGCACCACCTCAAAGCCAGACTGTCACAGGGAGCTGTGGAGCCAGAGAGCCTGGGCTGGGTTTCCATCCACGGGCTGGGGTTCTCCCATCCCCATCCCCATCCCCATTGCATGCGATGCTGTGATGAGTCTGCATTTTGTGTGCAAGGAAACATGTGGGGAATGCATCAAGTGCCCCACAGGCAGCCGGTGCTTCAGCTGGCTCTGGCTGTAACAGAGGCAGGCTCAGCCCTCAGCTTCTGCTCGGCTGAGTTCATGTCTGCCTGCACAGGGCTGTACAGGCACGCCTGCAGCTCTGGCTGCCGTGCAGCGTGTTCCCAGAGTTGTGGCGATGCTGGAAAATGGAACCTTCCCGTGTCTGCCAGGATCTCCCTGCAATCCTCAGGCCTGTTGCTGGGAGAGGAGACCATCCCCGTTGTGTTGCAGTGTGCGCATTCCTGGGGTGCCCGGGCTGTGGGGGCAGCTGGGGGCAGGGGGGCATTGCCAGGTCTCTGCTCCAGACCCTGCTTACAGCAGCCTTCCCTCCTGAGCCACGCTGATCCTGGCTTTCAGCTGTGCGCAGGAAAAGGCTGCCTGAGGAAGGTGGCAGCTGGCCTCCCAGCAACGTTCCCCTTCCCTTTTTCTGCACCAAAGGTGCTTCCAGCTCATATTCCTAAATATAGATTTATTCTGTATTTTCATACAGAACAAATAGTCCTTTCAGCTTATTTTTTTGCTAAAAGTATTTTTCAAATAGAGGTTTTCTTTTCCTTTTTTCCATTGCTTTGATTCTTTAGATTAAAGGCATTCTGTGCTAATACACTCAGAGGCTTTCTGGAGGCACATGTTAATAATAGGATATATAGCAGTCAGCTTATTGGTATGATGACTCTGGTGTAGCCCTCAGAGGAGCTGAGTTGCTGTGGTATATTGTGGGATATTCTCTTTCTAGTGTCTTCCAGGCATTATTACAAGATATGGTCAGTAGCTGGAAGATCTGTTGGTGGAGTTGCTGTGGGATGGTTGCATAAGACAAACTGGGAAACAGCATACAGTTGGTGACCAAAAGCTCTTGGGTTCCCATTATATCTCTGTTCCCTGCTCTAAAAATATACTGGATAATAGTATTTATTGTAATTAGGCAATAAATTCTGGAAATGTATGTGGGAATTAGTCATGTTTATTTTAAGTGGTAACTAAAGCAAATAATCTTGGTGACTGCTATCGAGGGTGGCTTGTTTGGAGTGATGGGGATCCAGATCCATTTTCCCCTCTTCCACACTTCTTTTAAACTGCTCCAAACCTTCTTCCTTCCAGTCCTTAAGGGTAGGCACTCAGTTTATCTCCTGGCATTGTCCCACAGCCGCTTGTGTTTGCCAAGTGTCTCCTCTTCCTCATGGAAGGATGCTGGGAAACCAAAGAGATTCCTTAGCTTAGAGCAGCTGAGTAAACTGGGAATGCATCATCGCTGCCTTGGGTGAACTTGGAGAAAGTCTGTACTAGATGAGGTGCTAAGATTAGACTCTGGACAGGGTTAATTGGGAACTCCATTAAATGAAAAGCCTCAGCAGCTTCTGAATAAATAATTTTAAAAAGAAACTAACTAGGGCAAGGTTCGGTGGCATTGTTTGTATTTCAGGATCTTTTTTTTTCAGTCTGTTTAAAAAGTTTCATTTGTGTTTTGGACTTTCCTTGGTTTTGAATAGCTCATGGGGGATGGAATTCTCAGGCTGCCGAGAAGCTGAACTTTCTCATCCTTTAAGGTCATTTTGGAGGAAATGTCTTTCATTTTTGGTTCCATAGCTTTCTTTATTTTTAACCAACTTTCCTTATTCTCAAAGGCAGCCTTCATGTTTGCAAAACACTCTATGCATAATGCCTGGTAAATCCTGCTTTGCTCTGTTGTAAACTCTCGTCCAGGACTTGTGATAGAGGCAAAATGCCCATTTAATCCTCTCTTGATTAAGAAAAACCTCACAATTAATTAATTAGGCTTTATAAATGTTATAGGGAAATCACTAAATAACAGCTTAAGAAAAGAAGCATGTGGGAATTTTGCTTGTGGTGAAAAAAAGAGAGGAATTTAAGCCAGAAACAGTCAGTTTGTTTGCAGAAAATTAAAACTGATGTTGCATTCACAGGTTGTGAATGGATCAACTTGGATGTGTGTGGTATAAGAAGATGAGGAGCTTTACTCTCCCTTGAGACTTGGCTTTGAGCATCAGCAAAAACTGATGTTTAAAGCCTGTGCCATTTGATTCTGTAGATGCGTGTAGGATTTTTGTGTTCCGTGCTTTGTGGTGTTTTTCTGGAGGAGGAAGGGCTGCTGGGGCTGAAGGGAAGCAGAAGGCAGTGTGCTCAGGGTGTGGAAGGAGCGGGCTGGAGCAGAAGGGAGCAGTGGAGGGTGCGGGTCCCCGCTCCGGGCTGGCTGCTGGGATTCAGCACAAGGTGTGTGCCGCAGGAATCCACAGCGGCTTGGCACCAGCCGTGCATACAGGAAGGCAATTAAGGAGTTTGCCTAAGGAGTTCCTCCCTTCAAAGGAGCTTGGCTTGCTCCCTGCCATCCCTGTCCACCTACTTAGGGGAGGAGGCTGCAGTGTGTGTTCAGCACTGCGGAGCCTTTGCTGCCCCGAGACTGCCCTGGGGCGCGTGGGACATTGTGCAGCCTCGGCACTGGCCCAGTGACATTTTCAAATATTTGTTCCATAGGTGCTGAGCATTGCACTTCACAATGCACTCACTGGTCACTTGCTGGTCTTAAAGTTTGTGAATAGCTCTTAAAAATGGGTCCAAAAGTTAAAGGCAAGAGCCTCAGCTCTTGACCCGTCTTGCTTGTGTAATATAAAGTGGCTCTGATTTTTACTTGGCATGTCTTGGTGGTGACTCCATATGTGGTTTCTTCAGTGCTGTTTTTGCCTGCCTGCAGTGCAGCTGGGAGCCAGGAGGGATATGAATAAAGGCTTGAGTGTCTGGGAAAATTCTTGGCATTCTTAGAAGAGCGGTTTAACGGGGAGGGGGGCTGGGAATTGTGTTGGTTTAGTGGGAGGTTTTTTGGGGGGACTCCAGTGTAGGCTGGAAGCTTATTGTGAGCATGCAGCAACTGGAGATGGCTGGCTGGCACAGCGTCCCACGCACGGAGAGCTGGCTTAGATGTGGCTGTGCTGCTGAGTGCTGTGTGTTGGAAAACAGACGGGAAGGCTCTGCCCTGCCATTGCTGGAGGGAAGAGCAGTGCTAGGTATCACCATGTTACCTTTTTCAGCTCTTTAGGGTTGTTACAGCAGGGAAAAACAACAGTTGCCCTCCCTGCACAGGCATAGAAGGCTCACGGTCTGGGTGCATCCTGGTTGATTGACCATGTACCACCACCAGAGCAGGCAAGAGCAGGAGGCAGCAGAGAAGATGAAGCTCTTCATCTTCTATTGTTGGTATTGGAAGACAAGTGGTAAATCAGCAGAATCCTCACATCTGTGGGCTTGTTTTTCCTTCCTTTCTTTGTTCCCCACCCTGTTATTAAGTGTTCCACAATGGGGATCTGAAATTTTAAGCCCTTGTTTAAGATTAACTGGAAACCTTCAGAACTGGCTGTGTGCTTGCACTTTGCAAATCTCCTTGAGATTAGGTGCCGTTTAGATGTGACAATCCACTGGCCAGCTCCAGCTGAGTGTGCTTCATTTTGTCTCCAGTGCCAAAGGCACCCACAAGGTCACGCCTACTCCACCTCTGTTGAGCCCTCTGTTAAGACTTACTATGCTCAGAATCCTCTCACTGTCAAATCTGGTCTCATTACCTCTCTTGGGCCATCTCCTTCTGCTTAATAGGCTGCAAAGTGCAATCTCATTCACTGGTGCTGTTGTACATCTAATAGTCATTAGCCTGTGAGTACAAGACAGGTAATGTTTTCATGTGTGTTAGTGAGTGTTTTGAATGTTGCTCACACCATAGAGGTGCTTTTCTTGTATAGGGTGTGGTGTTGCTGTTAACTGCCCCTCAGGTCTGAGCTAAGCAAAAGAGATATTTTCTTCATGGAAACATGAGTCCCTACTCGCTGCTGTCACTTTGCAGATGTCAAGTGGCATTTATTGAGCCAGCATTCAGAGATGGAGAGATTCTCCAGAGAGAGGTAATTTGTCAAATTTTTCTGCATTGATCCAGAAGCTGGGCCAAGCCCCAGGGAGTGCCTGCTTGGACAAAGAAGCTGAATTTGGCTTCTGACACTGTTTGCCCAATGGTCTCTAGGCAAGTACTCAATTGCTCCATGACTCAGTGTACTTGTGAAATGATGATAACTACAAGTGCCTTTGTAAGGAATCTTGCAGTGGTGGGCATTTGGGTGCGGTTGTGGGGCTGGGCGAGGGACCTGCATGTGCTGGACCCTGAAGCAGCCCCTCTCTGTTTCGTGGTTTGTGGAGCTGCTGCCTGAAGTGCCCAGCCTGAGAGGGGCCAGGCAGTGCTTGCAGCTGGCACGGCAGCTGCTGTGGTGCCAGCACACATGAGCCTGTACCTGGGACCAGCTTGCCCTGCTTGGGTTGGATAAACAGCCAGATATCACTCAGTCCTTTCTCTGCTCAGTTGCAAAATGAGACTCCCTGCATCAGGATGGAATGATTTCCTGATTCCATGTCTTTCCATGCAGGAGACAAGGGAATAGCATCCTACAATCGCCACTGGTGCATGTATTAATCTTTGTGTTGCACACACTGTTGTGGATTGTGGATGGGCATCAAGAGGGTGAAGTCATTGTTTTGTGCCCAGCAGCAGTGCCCAGCTGTGCCGGGTGCCGGGCCAGCCCCTCGGAGCTCTGCAGCGGCACCGTGGCCGTGCAGGGTTTGGGGAGCCCTCCCTGCTCTTCCTTCTGCTGCTCTCTGAGTCACTCTGCTCAGGAACCTGCAATCTGCTAGCTCTGGTTTTTCCTTCTGTTTTGATTTGACTGTAAATCGGAAGGGAGAGGATCTGTGTGTGCCTGGCACTCCCATGTCCATGTGTTCCCTGCAGGGCAAAGCAATTCTCCCCTGGGAATAGCCAGTGCCACAGACCTGCTGCAAGTCATGGGTGCGACACATACTGCAAATCACTGGAGGATTTGTCATGGTGTAAGGTCAAGGTGAAATCTAGGATTGAGGAATTTAGAAACAAAAGTCTGCCTCAGTAATGGGAATTGAGGTGCTGTTGAAAAGTGCCATGCAGATGTCATGTTGTTGTCTCTTTGTGTTTTCTAAGTGTGTGTGTGAAATGTAAATGGGAAAACTCTGGGAAGAGAAGGATCTGAAATACAGCTGCCTGCTGAACTCTTGGAAGACATAAGTCCCTGTGTGGGGCTGGCATGTGGAGAGCTGCAGCCTGGCCACAGATCCCGGGCTAGTGGTACAGAGGTACTGAAGGCAGCATTTGGGAGCAGCAGACACCTTTGGCTTGAAGGTCACTGCTCAAGTGTAAGCCCTATTCATGTAGCGAAAAGGAGAGAAAACTCAATTTCCTTCCTTCTCTCCCTGTAGGTCTTTGCTGTTTGGCCTTGGAAAATGTCAGCTGTTCATCTTTTCACTTATGTTTTGTTGTGCTGTAGAAATGGGAAAGGGCAGCTCAGATACAGAAAAGTTCTGTGCTATCCCTCAGGGTAAATGTCCAGGAGTCATCACTGTTTATCAGCTAAGCCATGTGGTGTTTTGTTTTCCCTCTTAATTTTATTCAACCAGTCACTTGTACACTGATGAAGCAGGGCTCAGAGTTTACATGACAAGTCCCATCATGCCAGGTTCATCATTAAAAAAAAAAAAAGTATCACCATTTATGATTGTGGCATTCAATTACGCTTTTGTTTACCCATATGCTTTCACCTGCATCATTCAGGAAAAAAAGCCCGAGGGTTGTCTGAAGCAGGAAACACAAGCATATGTCACTAAGGAGAATTTTGTGGTGGGACTAATTGAAAAATGATACTTCGAGAGTTACTTTTTTTTTTTTTTTTATAAGCAACAGATATCAGAATGATCGTCTCTATACAAGGTCCACTCTGTTTATAGTGCTCCTGGTGAAAGCAAAGGAAGCAGGGGCAGCACATCTCCAAGCAGGCTGCTGCTCTGCTCTGCACCAGGAGCCCCAGCTAGGAGCACTGCAGCTGAGGGGCAGCTGAGCATGGAACTGGTCCCACTGCTGACATTCCCCTGGGTTGTGCAGGCAGTGGTTAAACCACTCTTCCTGGAACAAGCTGCTGAAAAATGTAATGACGCAGAGTGAAACTGATGCTAATTTGGAGGTGAAGCATGAAGAGAAACTGTGATCGGGTTTTTATTTTTTGAAGAATCATAGGCACACAGGTTGAAGCTGTAGCCTGTGCACTTCTCACAGGTTTCTTTTATCACTCTCTATGAAGAAGAGCCAAATTAGTATGTGATGCTGTGTTGATCCTCTTCTGGGGATCTGGATTTGGTCTCTCTCATTATGTTTCTCTGCTGCCTTTTCTTGTTTGACTTGGAGTAAAGGGCCAAATAACATACCATCTGCAGTGGCTGTGGTGCGTGGCCAGCTGCGCGCAGCAGTGCTGCTCCTCTGCCTGCCAGCCCTGCGGTCCTGCCACAGGGCATGGCCTTGGCGACCCTGCTGGGGAGGGGCTCGGCAGCTGATGTGGGTTTGAAGAGCACTTTTTGGTTCCCTGGGCAGCTCTGTGTTGGTGTGGCCACAGGAATGGGCTGGTGTGCCACTGTGCATCCCAAAGGCTTCCTCAGCCTCCAGCAGGGTGTGTCCAGGAGCCGGGGTGCCTGGTGCATTGCAGTGCATTTCAAGCACTATGGTTGGAGGTTTCACTTCAGTTCTTGTGGTGCTCGGCTAAATGTGTCCATCTGTGCTACCAAGGACATGTCTGTCTTTCTGCTGCATGCTAAGAAAAGAGTTCTGTGGTGTTGCTGTCAAATCAGAGGTAAAGATACATAAGATATCTGATACATCCCTCTGGGATGGCTGTTGTTCCTGTGGTCGTGCCCCTAGAAGCTGTTTCTGTGCCTGTTGCATGGACAGAACATTTGTGAAAATGTAAGGACTTAGGACTTGAAAATACATAAGTTGTGCTCTGACCTTATGATGAATCTTTCATTTCCCACAAAATTCCAGATTCAAAATATTATTTATCCCCTTGGCTCTCTGCTTCAAGCCTGAAGATCAGCTCAAGGCACAGTAATCTTTGAAGAGCATGTTCAAAGACTGCAAGTAAAACCCTGGCAGCTGCTCCATCATAGGATGTTATTAGTGACCCAAGAAGGGATGTTCAGGGCTGCAGTTGCTATTTCAGGTGAGAGTTCCCACCTGGAGCCATTGCAGACTCTTAACTGTCATGTTGTGTAATGATGAAATGGGCATCAACAAAGGTTGGCTGCCTTGTGGTTATTTGCAGCCCCAGGATGGGGTCCTGCCTGGTAAGAAGCAGCAGAGTTGTCTCTACAGGCTGTGAGATGGAGGGACCTCGCTCACACTGAGTGCTGTGGAGGGTAGGAGTGTTGCAGGTAGGAGTGTGCAGGGACCAGTGCAACTGGAAAGGGCAGGGCTGTGTTCCTGCCTGGCTCCTGCCATGACTGATCCCAGCTGGCTCTGCTGTATGACCTGCCCAGCTCCTATCCTGCAAGGCAGTCTCATTGCTGGTAAAAGTATGGAGAAAGCTCTACTGAAATCCTTAGCTTTTGTTTAAAACAAACTAAAAGACAAACAAACCCCCCCTACATTGCTGCATTAGTGCTGCCTTCATTTATTGCAGTTTTTGTGTTCTCGATTGATTATTTATGCTGTGTGGCAGGCTGGCTGCTTCTGCTGGAAGGGGTTATATTTGGAGTGTGACCTTGTCTTCCCTAGTAGGTGAACTTGCAAGCTGTCCTTGGGCCACCCTGGCATGTGGGAGCTGGCCAAAAGGGCTGGTCATTTGGGGCTGCTCATCAGGGTGTGCCAGGTTCCTGTCCAGCACAGGTCCACACACCAAACTCCACAAGTGAGCACTGGCTGTATTCACAAGGCTGTCAGGTTTCCAAGCTCAACGGATTGGAGGCAAAGAACAAAACAGTGAAAATTTTTCTCCCCTTTCTTTATTTTCCTAGTCTTCCTACTTCCCAACAGCTGTTGCCATTGTTTATCCTAACACAGCAAAATCCCTTTGGAGCTGAATGACAGCTGAACACACTGCAAGCACAGCAAATGGTTTTCTGCTTTGGTATCAGCAGTGCCTTGAACTTGAACCAGGTTATTTCTGCTGCTTACAGAAATCAAGGAAACTGCATTTCAAGGTCACTGGCAAAAATTATTCCACTGAAATTTGGCTCATTGGTTTAAGAGCTTTGCGAGATGGCAAGCAGTTCTGAGTAGGTGTATCCCTGTCCTGTAGTGAACAGCAACTGAGTGCCAAAAAAAAAAGAAGCAGCCCTGTGTGGATGCATTTGGGTATCCTGCAGCCAAGGCATGACTGAGTTCTCAATGCAGCCTTGCCTGGCTGGAGCCTATTTAAATGCAGCCTTGCTGAGCTGGAGCCTATTTTAAAATCTCGAGCAGTGGTGCTGCCTGTTGCCTGGAAACCTCCTCCCAGCCTCAGGCACTTTCAGCCTAATCATAGCCATCGGCAGCCTTTATTTATTTCCCATCCAAAATGTCATTCCAGGCTTCTGGTTTGTGTTTTTGTTTGCTTGTTTTTGTTTATTATTTAAAATGAAAAGACACGAAGTGTGACCGTCAAAGCCGGTGGCTTTCTGTGGGAACAGCTTGCTCGGCTGTCACCGCATTGCAGTGCTGGGAACTGGCATTCTGAGCTCTGTGAAGCGGTGGCTCGGAGGGACGCGGGGAGGATGAGGAGCCGGGCTGAGAGGTTGGGCTGGGAGCCTGAGGAAGCCCCCCGAGCTCAACTGGTGCCTGCAGTGGCTTCCTGTGCCTTGTGACAGCCTCTGGGCAGAACCAGAGCTGGTCAGCTGAGTCTGCCCAGCGCACACGCGTCCGTGTCCCGGGCTCCCCTTCCCAGTGCGGTTGTGCCGCCCATGCGAGACTCTCAGCTCAGCATTCGGCTGCCTGGGGCAGCACAGATTCACCTTTAAAACACCCTCTGTCCTGGGGTCTGAGCTGTAGCATCTCCTGTGCTGACAGGTGAATGGAAGAGAGTTAAACTTGGACATCTCCCTGTCTTAGGGGCTGTTTTTATTTTTAATTCCATCTCAAAACCTTGATTGCTGACATCAGTTACACATGGAAACTTTAAATGATTGCTCTTTCTACTAAGTTAGTGAGTGTGATTGATCCTGATTGTACAGAATAGGATGGATCACAGGAGCCCACCGATGATTCAATTGTGTTTTTGTCCAGAGAGTCCCTTGGAGAGCACTGGGCTAAAATAACCTGAAAATGGGTAAAAAATGCTGAACAGAACAGCCAGAAGGTTTGTGTGTGAGGCATGGAAGTTGTTTCAGCTGTTCACAAGTTGTTCTTGTGTTCTAAATGGTTTACAAGACTGAGAATATTTGTTCTACTAAAGGCAGAGCTAAAGGAAGCTTTGACTCAAGATGCAGTTGAACAAAGGTTTGTGTTTTGTTTAGCAACCTTGCTGCAGGCACAGAGCAATGCATAAGGCTTATCACATCATTTATTTTCCTCTTGACTTCATTTAAGTTTGACAGGCAGCTTAGACTCTTCTCAGGGATGCTCTTGTCTCTCAGTCTTAGTGCTGGGACATTAAATTCCAGTTGTCAGGAACAGACAGAAGAACCAGAGCCAAACCAAGGGCAGATGTTTTTTCCATTCCCATCTTCTATATGTGCCTGTGATTAAGAAAAACAATCAATTCCTGAAGAAATTGTGAGGGTGAATTAATCACAATTCATTCTCTGAAGTTCTGTCTCTTTGCTTTTCCATGGGTGGGTGAGAGTGCCTGAGGGGCTCCAGGGATCATGGTCTGGTCCCTGGGTTCAGACATCATTTCGTAGTTGTGCAGAGAGGTGTGCATCTGTTGAAATTCAAAACTTTCCTGGGTTTAGCCACTAGAAAGAGAAATTACCCTTCTGTCAGCTCCTCTTTGCTGGACTTTATAGCTGCTCTGCTCTGCCTTTCTGTATAGCACAGGTTGTAGAGCTGCTGTCTCCTTGGATTTTGTTGTCTTAGCTCCTAAGCAAAGCCTCTACAGGTGATCAGCTTCTGTGGGGGAGGGAGGGAACAGAAGGGAGAGCAAAGTGCACACGGGGGAGGCAGGAACAGGAACAGCAGAAAACTGTGTGGTCACAGATGGTAAAACAAGAGGGTTCCTTGCCCTGCCTGTGCCACCAGCACCCCCAGCGCCTGAGTGAACAAACCTCGCTGCTTGTGGCCATGGCAAACGGGGAAAGACAAATACTGAGGGAAGAATGCACAGTCTGTCAAGCTGAATTCACTGTTGGAGGGTTTGAGAAAATAAAATAGAAAAAAAATAGAAGAGAAATGAGTGGTAGGTTTTCCTTTGCTAATCTCTCCCAGCTGCATGTAGTTGAAGCTCACACTAGTGTTTTCTTTACTTTGGAGCCTGGTAGCTTGGTTCTCCCAGCTCCCCATGAAGGTCAGTATTTCACACCCTCTTTCCTGCTGTTGGTGGCTGTTGGGGGGTTTGTGCTGTGGTGTGCCAAACACAAGCCCTTAGGGGCACTGCTGGGCTTTGCAGTGCCCAGGAGGGTGGGTGGTCTTGGTCTCATCAGCCTGATGTGCCATCTCAGTGCAGTTTGCTAATCTGGCTTCTTCTCCCTGGCAGAATGAAGAGAAGAGGAACCTTTCCCTGGGGGGCCATGTGGGCTTCGACAGCCTCCCGGATCAGCTGGTCAGCAAGTCTGTCACACAAGGCTTCAGCTTCAACATCCTCTGTGTGGGTGAGCACAGTCCTCTGCAAGCAGGCATGGGGGGAGGCTGGGACCAGCATTTATTGAGTGTCCTGCTATGCCACAAGCCTTGGCAGCGACTTCAGCAAGTCAGAAATGCCAAACTGTTAAAAAACACATCGAGTCAAGCCAGGAGAATTTCTGTAATCAGCGTGGTATTGGTCATCATCTCTGCTGCAATAGCTTTGCAATAGGAAGGATCAAAGGAAGGCTGTATATAGCAAGTTAAGTGTTTCCATATGCTAACTGGGGTGGCTGGCATGAGCAGCTTTTGCTGGGTATGATGTCTAGGTACATACAATCAGATGCACCATGGGTCGCGTGAGAGCTGCTGTTGATAATTTGGTAATTTCTGAGTGTAAGCCTGCACCCCAAATCTGGGCACAAGAGGTTTGTGTCTGAGCTGTGCCTAATCAGTGCTTTCCAGGTGTCACAGGGCATGAAGCATGGTCATCTCTGTGCTCAGAAAGGGAGGGGAACTGTTCTTTACTGACTTTAAAATAACCTCATTCTGTTCTTGGCTTTTAATTTTGGTATTGATGTGATCTAGCAGGCAATGCTGACTGGAGTACTAGCGACCAATTCCTTTCAGTGATGAGATGAACATCATTTCTGCTTTGGCTGGTTCTTGTATGGTGTACGAAGTATTGTAACCTGCTAGACTAGCAGAAATACAGCAGCTCCTGTGGCTTTGTATAGACTGTGCAGTGAAGCTTATTTTCTTAGATTTTGCTTCTCTTCACCCCCATGACCCCTAGGGCTGTGTAGTGAATAAGGAATTTAAATGAGGCCCATTCTAGGTCAAACTGGAAAATATCAGTCTTGTTTCATTACTAGGAGCAGCAGTTCAAAGCCTTCCTGCTCACAAGCAGCTTGTCAGCCAAATATTTGGGGATAGAGGTTTTTGTGATGCATCCCAGGTGTCCTTCAGTGGCTAATAAATTGTCCTCTCCACAGCTTCCAAGCTGTGCAGAATCCCAAGCACAGTCAGGGGTCATGGAAAGGAAAATAGTGTGTTTTGCTGTGCTGCTGTTTGGGAGACGTTCAGGAAGGCAGACACCTGTCTGTGTGACACCTCTGTGACAATTACATGTCTGTCCATGAGCAATTCGTGGTGACCTTCCACAGTGTAATTCAGTTCTCTAATTAATGTGCTTTGAAGTAGTACCTGTGGCAAATTCACGCTGCAGTGAGCTGATGGTCTGTCCTCCCTAGGTGAGACTGGCATTGGGAAATCCACGCTGATGAACACCCTCTTCAACACCACGTTTGAGACGGAGGAAGCCAGTCACTACGAGAGCGCGGTTCGCTTGCGGCCGCGCACCTACGACCTGCAGGAGAGCAATGTCCACCTGAAGCTGACCATCGTGGATGCAGTTGGATTTGGGGATCAGATCAATAAAGATGAAAGGCAGGTCTTGTGCCATCTGCTTGGCGTTTCTGGCCTTGCCTCGTGCTTGGGCATCAACTGCCTGCAGTTCCCCTTGCAGCGCTGCAGAAGTGTCTGTGTCTCTGGTAAAGGAGTTGCTGCCTGTGGTGGCTCTGGTTCTGGGGACAAAGGGTAGAGGGTGAACAGCCAAAAAGAGAGGTCGCAGGAGGTCTTTCCAGCAGAGATTGCTGTCCTCCAGGAGCATGAGCTGTAAACCAGCTGTCCTCAGAGCAGGGTCAGGAGTTATCTGTTCTGAACTTGTCTCATTTAACGACACAGACATCTTGTTCAAGCCCCAGGTAAAGGCTTTCTGGGATTCCAAGGTATCTCCTTGGTCATGTTGCATTGCTACAGACAGATGGCTGAGCCCTGAAATCTGGGCAAAGGTTCCTATGGGGAAGTAGTCATCTTTCTGTGCTCCACTGTCCTTAGACTTTGCAGTGCAGCCTCAAGAATCTCCAGCAACCTTTGGATTATAAGGTCTGTGTGTAAACACCGCATTTTTCCCATTTGTAAAGCTAAATTGTTTGAGTCTTATAACTTGTTTTTAAGTGATATCATTGAACATCTAGGAGAATTCCTTCAGCCTTTAGATGGTTTAGGTGTGTGCTCCAGTAGCTGGTTTGCTAATGGGATGGTTTTAGTTACAGGCCAATCGTAGAGTACATTGATACGCAGTTTGAAAACTATTTGCAAGAAGAGCTGAAAATCCGCCGGTCTCTCTTCAACTACCACGACACGAGGATTCACGTCTGCCTCTACTTCATCACCCCCACCGGGCACTCGCTCAAGTCCCTGGACCTGGTGACAATGAAGAAGCTGGATAGCAAGGTAGGGGCTTGGGGACTACGGTCCCTCTTTCTGGAATGCTTCAGTTGGTCCTGATTGTCTTGTGGAAGGTTTTGTTCCTTCTGTGCAAGTGCTGGACTCCATCCTGCATGGCAGCTGAGCCATTCTTAGGACTCTGGTAGTCTGGCCTGGGGGTTGCTGAGGTCCTGTGCTTGTTTTCTCACTGACTTTCCTGAAGAATGTCAGGGAAAGCCTGCTTTTCAGTTGGTTGTGTAAATTCCAGAGTGTACCTCTACTGTAAGAATCTTACCCAAATTAGCTGGTATTTATCAAAGCCATCAGTTGCAGCTCTGTTGGGTGTGCAGGTGAGGATGCCTTCCAGCTTCAGCAGTTAAATTGTGGAGTCCCCTTTGCTGTCCTGACCTGTCAGCAGGGACAGAGGGGCTGAGAGCCCCCAAAACTATAGTTGTCCTAAAGTGGTGGTCAGTGCTGAGGAGACAGGGGCTGAGGAGCAGCATTGGGTGTGTGTGAGCTGTCACTGCTGGCAGTGCCAAGTGATCTGGATAGGAGATCACAGTATGTTCTTAAAGTGCAGATATGGTGAGGAGTTCTCAATGTCATAGGAATCCTAAAAGTGAGTGATAAAAGGGTCTACTGGGGTTGTTTCTTTGTGCATAAGCTATTCTACCTTAGGGGGCAGGATGTTACCTATCCAACTACTTGCTTATATTCCTGCAGCTGGGAGCAAGTTTCTGACATAGTTTTGGGTGTTCCAGCTGGCTTCCAGGGAGCTGCAGGAGGCTTCAAAGGTCACTAGTGGCCGCAGAATCTCTGCTTTTCTTCTCAATGACTTCCTGTCTTTCAGAGCAGTGTTTTAGCAGCAGGTTCCTTTTAGGTGGCAGATGCTGTTCAGCCTACAGAGGGACAGGCATGGCAGGTGGGACCCTGCAGGACCTGGGGATCCCCTGGACTGAGGGAGCACTCTCCTCTCTTCTCTGGCCGTTGTTCATGTGCAGCTCTGTTGGACTTTCCTGCTGGGCTGACTTCCCCTGTGCAGTCTCTGCTGCTTGCTCTTAGCACCTAGGGCTCATGGCCTGCTTTTCCTTGGCTCCAGTCCAGAGCAGGCACTGGCTTCCTGTTGCAGTGGGCTGTTTGTAGCTTTGGCTGTTACACTGACTTCATCAGGAATCTGAAAACTTTCCCTTAATAAACTTTTGTCTCTTGGTACAGTGCCAGCATTACATATTCCCAGAAATATTTTTGGAGGAAAGCTTTTGCACTATTCCCCTTGGTGCTCGTAGTCCCACAAAGCATTTCTCTACTTTCCTTCTCATTCCCTGCTTTTCACATCTCCCTGTGGTTCCTTTAATGTGGTCCTTTGGTAGTACCAGAATAAATCCTTTGTGCTTTTGCACAGATGAAAACTTTGTGCACAGGCAAACTTTTTATATTTCCAAACTTCCACTTTAATAGCCCTCTCTGGAGTCATTTTACGCCTTTGTTCTCATCTCCCTTCTTGCCACAGCATGAGAACATCCTGGATTTCATGCTGTGGTGGCCTCACACAAGTGGGTACATGGAAATGAATAAGCACGTGGAGCCCATTGATATTTTCTGGGCATCAGGGATTTATGTTGCATTTCTGCACTGGTGTCATCCCAGGACATGGGAGTGCTTTCCAGGCGCTCCCTGAGGGTTTGTGCAGGCAGTGCTGTGCCCCTCTCCCACTACAGATGAACCATTTGTGCTGGGGGCTGGTGTGTGGGCAGGGTGAATGGGGGGTGTCAGCAAAGCCCAGGCAGTTCTGCCCTCTCAGTGGGAGCAGTGGGTGGTTACTGAGCAGAGGTGATGTGCACTGGCTCGTGTCTGCTGCTGTGTGAGCACACCTGAACCTGCCATTCTTCTTGAGAGCTTTGTGTGGCCCTTGTTTTACAGTTGAATGGAGCTTGTGGAGATGGAAGGTACATCAGGGGCAGTGTTTTGCTCTGTGCTCTGCTGCTCAGCCTCTGGGACTGGTTTAACAGGGAGTTTGTAGCACTGTGGCTCAGTTCCACCTTTGCTTTAGCCCACAAGTGGCATGATGTGTCGTGGGCAGGCTTTTGACTCTGTGATAATGTCAGTAACCAGTCTTGCTTTTAGTGTAAAGTCTACATAATCCCTTCTGGGTAAAGCTGTTTTGTAAACAAAATCTTCCAATGTACTGTAAGACAATATCTGTTTGGCTGAGCTCATGGCCAGCTGCTATTTGGGTATTTAGTTACAGCCAGAGAGCAGAAGCATCTTCAGAAGTGGTTGTAGGTAGATGGAATTTGGCTGGCTGCTAGTGGGAAGTACAAAGGGTGTAGAACTTTCCACTGGGTTTAACCTGGGAAAAGAAGGAGATAAATAGTAGTGCATTTGTATCAGATGAGAAGGCGATTTGTTGATTTAAGACCCAGCCCTGTCAAGGGAAATGGTGGTTCAGTGTGTGCAGCCATAAGGGTCCTGGAGCTCACTGCTTGTCCTGGGTGGTTTTCAGTCACCATGTGCTGTCTGAGCTGTGGCTGAGTGCCTGCCCTGTGAGAGATGACACATCCTAGGCAGGTGGGGATGCTTCAGGCAGCCTGTGCCTCAGTTCTTTGGCTTCCAAAGTAGGATTTGCCTGTTGGCCTCACTGCAACTTGCATTCAGGAACAGTTTGGAGAGGGGAAAAATTCAGCTGTATTTCACAGGACAGAAGTGCCTACAGTCTTCTTGCATCAGCAGAATTATTTTCTACCAAATGACAAGTTCTTGTAAGTTTTATTTTTGGAGATGAGAAGCAACTCTGGTCAGAAAGACTTGAGAAGGAGGTGCATTTTTGTCTATGTGCATGGGAGTTCCCTGTCCTGTCTGAAGCACAGATTCCTCTGGTCATAATTGCAGCTCCAGCAAAGCCCTCCAGCATATGGACTGACAGGCAAGGGGACACCGCCTGTCACAAGGGGATCCCTGTCACATTCAGTGGGGTGACATGCCAGTAGTCAACTGCATGATTTTACTACTAGATCTTCAAATAGAGAATATTGCTCTTCCTCCATAGATAAAAGAATGTTGCTCTAGGATTTTGCCTTCAACCCAAGATCAACATTATTTGTGTAAAAAGAGTGGACAGAGAACCCTCAGGTAGTTCTGGCATTCCTTCCTTTTACTGGGGTTTTAAAACCTGTCCAGAAGAAGAGGTGACTTTTCTTCTCTAGCTAGATATATATCAGTTTGCCATTAGTCTCTGCCACAGACTTGGCCTTGGCATGGAGGTGGGTGTGTGGAAGGTGCTGTGGGGAGGTAGGGTTAGACATGCAGTTCAGTAGCATCTCATGTGTCGTTGGTTTCTTGTTTCCAAACCCTTCCATCCTTTCGCTGTGTTGTGAAGGACTACACTCAAATGCCATATCCATGCCTCCCCAATATTGATGTGGCTATGATTATTGGAAACACACAACTTGTAAAACCCCTTTGTGTTGTGAACTCTGTGTCAGCAGGTGTTCACTGAGTTGCCTTTTCAAAATACAAGAAATCTGGTTGAGGGCACTCGAGCCAGCCTTGGTTTGTGATTTCTTTGAGTAGTGCTGAGACCACAGTGGTGACCACAGAGCAGAGCCTGTCTCGTCTGCTGCTAGAAAGCTGCTCCAGGCTCTGCACCTCCTGTGTTGCTGTAAGCAGGGCTGAACTGGAGTCCCTTGGAAAAAGAAGGGGAAGTTGCTTGGGCTGACTGAAAAGGGATGTGAGTCCCGAGCTGACCCTTTTTCTGTGGGAGATGGTGAATCCAAGCCTCCTCAGGTCTTAGCAGGTCAGCTGTGGCCATGGCCCTTTTACCTTTGTAATGAGGACATGGACCTGCTGAGCAGTGGAGTGAGCAGCAGGCCTTTTTCTGTGGGGGGCTGTGGTCTTTGGTAAAAGAGTCCAGGTCAGTGGCTGAGAAAATGAGGATTTTTTTTCTGTCAGATACATTTGCAATGAATAAATTTAGACTATTTTCCTTCAGAGTAAGTAAATGCTTTTGTGTTTAGTGAGTGCTAAACCACTGAACAGAGAAAGGGGAGGGAGAGCGGTGGTGGGGGGGAACCCAAGAACTGTGGAAAAAGCCCTGGCCTACAAAGAACTTGTGCTGGGAAAGCAAAGCCATTTATTTTAGTGGGCACCCACTGGAGACCCACTGGTTGCTGTGAATTTCAGCTCTGTAGGACGAAAAGCACTGGCAGTTGGGAAAGGTTAGATGGCAAATCAGACTTTCCCCTTATTTGTCTAAATTCTCGTGTTTCACTGCTGTGAATTTGGCTGCTGTTCAGACAGATGAGTTCTGCTGTTTGTTTAAGCAGTGGTTTCAGTATCACACGTGGCTTTTCTGGGCACAGCAGCGTTATCTAGCACAGGTTCCTGTGATAGATCCAGCCTCACTGTAGCTCTCTTAAGCATGAGGCCATAATGAACCCCATCACTCCTGATGGATGCGGGAAGTGGCCCTTGTTTACTTTTGAGCTTGGTGGGTGCTGGCCACAGGGAGACCCCACTGTGCGGCTCGTGGGTGGCTTTGAAGCCCAGGTGGATGAAGCTGTGTGGGGTATAGTGACTGCTGGCTGATGTGAAACCAAAGCTGAGCAAGAACAGCATGAAAATAAATGTCTGCTTTATGGCACCCTGCCCCTTTCTCCATATAATCCACATGGCACAGCCAAGTTGTGGTCCTCACCAAGAGGGTCATGGAGTCCTTGGGGAGGGTCATCAGCTGCTGTCAGAGCACCTGAGGGGTCCCTGCTCTTTCCACTTGAACATGGGAAGGTCACATCAGCTCAATGTGCGTTTCACCCTTGTGTTTGTCATGTAAAACATCCTGTCAGCACAGCCAGCGTGCATGGGTGACAGCCGGGATGTGACAGCTACACCGTGTCTGCCTCCCTCCTGGTGTGTAACAAAGCACAGGGCTTTGATTTGCTCCTCGTGTGCTTCGTGCAGGGTGTGTGGCTTATCTGAAGTCTTGTAGCCAAGTGAGTCCTGGAGAACTCTTCCCTCTAGCGTTCAGCTGAGCTGGGCTGCAGCTCCTGTGTAAACAGAGCTCCCAGGTGATTTTGGGAGATGTAAAACAGCCAGTGGGGCAGGATCTGGGTCACCCTGGGCTCTACACAGCTGCTCACCCAGCTGCTGCTCACCTGGGTGTTTGTCCTTCCTTCCTTCCTTCCTTCCTCCCCTGTGCTCTAGGTGAACATCATCCCAATCATTGCCAAAGCAGACACCATCTCCAAGAGCGAGCTGCACAAGTTCAAGATCAAGATCATGAGCGAGCTGGTCAGCAATGGGGTGCAGATCTACCAGTTCCCCACGGACGACGAGGCAGTGGCCGAGATCAACTCTGTCATGAATGTGGGTAACGCTGCCACTTCATCGCTGCCCAAAGTTGTGACAAATTACCTTGCTGCACAAAAACACACTTGATGGGCAAGTTTAATTGGGAATGTCCAGACACTGAACCTGTTGGAAAGCCGAGCTGTGGGTCTCACAGATGCCAAAGGCTGTTGCATACAGAATTAATTAAAATGTGGCTCGTGTTTAATCTGGGGGCTCTCTGGAGAAACTTGGATCTAGAATTTATTTTATTGAATTTTTGAAAAATACTTTCCTCAAAATTAATTCTGTCTGTTTTTAGGCTACTTTGTGTTTGAGGAAGAAGGAATTTTACTAAGATGTGACAGTTACGATTTACATTAGTCTTGTGACTTAAGGAGGCTGATCCAATTTAAAGTAAACCCAGTTTAAAGTAAAGAAGAAAAATCTTTAATCTCTATTTTGTCTTTTTTGAAATTCAGAGATCAAATTCAGACCTGACTGAAGCACATGCAAAAACACTTTTAAGCTTCTTGTCTCCCAAATCAGAGTGCAGCTATGGCAGTAGAAACAACTGAAATGTTCCCATGTTAATTTTATAAATCAAAAGTAGCTTTTTCATCAAAATGACCATTTTCCTGCATAATTGTTTCTGATTAAATGATTTGTCTTTTCTTTCACCCTTCCCCCCACCATTTAAAAAAAAATCAGTCACCAGTTGGTTTCTGGGTGGACTAGATACATGTTTTCACTATAATAGTTCTTTTTTGCTGAAATCATAAAAACCTTGGAGGATTCATTCTTACTTAAATAATTACAAGCTGTGTGTACTGGGGAGAAAAACAGGAGCTATGCTTGCTTGGCTTTCTTTTTTTCCTCCTTCCTCCAATGAAAATATATTTGGCCACTTTATGAGTTCCACACTTCTGGATCCACTTCTTTTCAAACATGAAGGATTTTGTCAGCCTCACCCTACTGAAGCACCCACTCCTTCCTTGCAGTCCCGAGGAGGGTGTCCTGTTTCCTCCCTGTGCCTGCTGCTTTGCAGACTTGGCGAGCAGTGAGTACACGTTGTATCCTGCACATGTCCCTCGCAGTGCCCACACACACGCTGCTGTGCCAGGCCTGTGTGTGGATGTCCCTGCCAGGCAGGGAGTGCCCCACTCCTGGCGTGTGCAGCCTGGCAGAGGGATGGAGTGGAGCACTGATGACCACGGTGTTCCTACAATATTCTGCAGCTGGTGCAGCCCGGACAGCATTGCTGGTGAGCTGTGCTGTGGCCCCTCACCACTGTCTGTAGCAATATCCCAGTTTGTAGTAGAGATTGCTCCGAGTATCAGGAATTTGTAGGTTCAAAGAAGGGACTCGGGGAAGCAGCTCCTGTGCCTGGGTGAAGGGGAGCTAAGGGTCAGGCTGGTCTCTGGGGGCCACGCCGTGCACTGAGTCCCTGCCCCTGGCTCTGTTCCAGGCTCATCTGCCCTTCGCTGTGGTCGGCAGCACGGAGGAGGTGAAGGTTGGGAACAAGCTGGTGCGAGCTCGGCAGTACCCGTGGGGAGTGGTGCAAGGTGAGGGGCCCAAGCCCACCCCAAACCCTGTGTGTGTCAGGAAAACCCTGCCAGCTCTGCCCTCCAGCAGCACCTCTGCATGAAGGTGCCCTCTGATGAGCGCTGCAGGCGTGTCCCCTGCAGCCTGTGTGGCTGGCTAGTCTCTCCTTTGCATTGCCATCCTACAGCAGGTAGGAAGGTCAGCAGGAATCCCTGCATGCAAAGGGTTGTGTTGTGCCCCGGGCAGGACAACAGGCTCCTCTGGATGCGAGTATCTGGAGCCAGTCGTGTGTGCCCCTGTGTTCCCCCACCACGCCTGCAGTTTGCTGACTTGTCCCTTCCCTCCTGTCAGTGGAGAATGAAAGTCACTGTGACTTTGTGAAGCTGAGGGAAATGCTGATCCGGGTGAACATGGAAGATCTGCGGGAGCAGACCCACACCCGCCACTACGAGCTCTACCGGAGGTGCAAACTGGAGGAGATGGGTTTCAAGGACACAGATCCAGACAACCAGCCCTTCAGGTGAGAGGCCTTCACATCTAGCATCATTTTAGAGTGAGATTTTGGTACTGACAGCCCCAAAACATGGGTGGTTTTTAGGTGAAATCCACAGTGCCAGCTGGAAAATGCCAGTGCTGGCTTCGACCTTTGCAGCTGATTGGGATGTTCCCTTCCCTGCCTGTTTTTCCAAACAGTACAGACAGGCATGCACTGCCCCATCACTAACTCATCAGGATCCAGAGAGTCTGCATTTCATTTGCTTTCTTCCCCAGCCTCCAAGAAACATATGAGACTAAAAGGAAAGAGTTCTTGGGCGAGCTCCAGAGGAAAGAGGAAGAAATGAGACAAATGTTTGTTAACAAAGTCAAGGAGACAGAGGCAGAGCTGAAGGAGAAGGAGAGAGAGGTGGGTGTGCCAAAAATTCGCAAGGAAGCCAAACTGCAGCCAGCAGGGAATCTGGGTCTGGGCAATACATGAATCCTGGAAAGTACATTCCAGCAAACCTCACCAGCCAAAGCACAAACACATCACTGGTTTAGGTGCCTCAGAAAGTAGTCTTCCCTGTCCTGTGCCATGTGGAAATACAGCTGCTGTCTGGGGAGCTTCCTGCCACTGGCAGGAAGTTTAGGTGAGCATCCTTGTCACAGAGACAAGGATGGCCTCTTGTGGCTCACTGGACAGCAGAGTAAAAGGGGCAGCTGGGCTGGGGTCCCCAGTCACAGTGAGTTTAGTGAAGTCTCCTGTGTGAAGCCTCAGGAAGCAGCTGTGACTGGGGTGGAATTAAATGGGCCATCCTCCAAACCAGTGAGGAACAAAGATCTGTGATGTCCCCAGCCCCCATGCAGGGCTACAGCCTGGGCCAAAATCCCCTGTGCTCATCTCCAGGGCTCATGCTGCCCCTGGTTTGCTGTGGTGTCAGGCAGAGCTGAATTTATTGTGTCTTCCCTGCTTTTGGTGGGCACTGGGTGCTGTGTTCTGCCAGCAGATTGGTCCCTGTGGTGGGGATTTGTGTGGGAGGTGTGACAGGGCTCCTGGGGCAGGGTTAGCACAGCCAAAATCAGCTGAATGTGATGCTCAGGGGGTCTGTCTCCTACCAGCTGCACGAGAAGTTTGAGCACTTAAAAAGGATACACCAGGAAGAGAAAAGGAAGGTGGAGGAGAAAAGGAGGGAGCTGGAGGAAGAGATGAACGCCTTCAACAGGCGGAAAGTGGCAGTGGAAACCTTGCAGTCCCAATCCTTGCAGGCTACCTCACAGCAGCCGCTGAAGAAGGACAAAGACAAGAAAAAGTAAGTGTCTGAACTGGAGTCTTCCTCCTCTGCCACTGGAAAGCTAGGAGTCTGCTCAGATGCTTTAATGTTTGGTCAGTTGTTTAAACATCATACAGAGAAAAGGGGATTTTGGAATCTTAATTCCCATCCTTCTGATTCTTTGCTTAAAGCAGAGAAGAGATGAGCCCCTCCTGTGCCCAAGCACTGCCCAGAGACGCCTGGGCAGCTGCAGGTGGGAGGGATTTGCAATTTGGGGCCATTCTCTAAGGGGTTATGGTTCCATGGGGTTCACTCTTGCCTCTGTGACAGCTGTTTCAGGTTGTGAAATGGGGCTCCAAGGCGCAGTTCTGATTACAAGAAGATTCTTTTCCCCTAAAGGCAGAGTTCTTATCTTATTTTGCTGCACATTAATTGACATTGCTAAAGCCAGCAGGAGGGTATGTAAATATTGCTGTTCCAGCCACCTGATCGTGTAGTGATAGGCCAGGAATGGGACAAACAGGTTTAAAAAGAAAATATGTTGGGGGGGTTATCCTGCTTCCAATTCAAGCCGGTCTCTAAGGAACACTGGCTAGGGAGCAAAATGGAGCACTGCCATGCAAACTGGTAATTCTGCTATTGCAGCATTTTTTGTTACTTCCCCTTGCATGAAGGAGCTCAAGAGTCAGAAATGCATTCTGTCAAACCCAGAGCAGGCTGGTGGCAAGGCTTTTAGAGCCTCTTAATGATGGCAAGAAAAAAAAGACCATAAAGAGTAGCATCACCCAAGTTTGTGCTTGACAGCACAGCATTCAGCTTCTCACTGCCGATGAGATCTTGTGGTCTGTCATTCCCCTGCTGTGAGCTGCAGCACCAGAGGAGCTCATTCTGTATACTGACATCCTAGCAATTTGTTTCTTCCTCTGGAAGATAATGGGGTAGATTACTTGAGTGTTTCCTTGGAATGTAGATGTTTTGGTGCTAAAACCAAAGCGCTCTCTTCTGCAGACTGCTCGTAGTGCTCTGGGCGTGACCCACCTCACACACAGAATCTAAATGGTTTGTAAAATTCTTTGCTGGAAATAGGGTTTAATCTGAATTAGGAGCTGAATCCTAGAGCTTTCTTGGACCCAGGACTGCTTTGGGGAAGATGAGCACAGTGGTGACTTGTGCAAGTGATGCCAGCAGCAGGCAAGGACTGTGAACATGGGCCAAGAAATGCTGCAGCTTCCCCTCTGCTCCTCCTGGCTGCAACAGAAAAGGTTTTCCTGTACTTTGCTGGGTTTAGCCCACCTCTAGGTGTGAGTCTGGACCATTCCTCTTCTGGGTAGTGACAGAAACGAGCCGTGGTCAGGAGCAGGGCTGGGAGGCAGCTCGTTGACTTGCAGAGGTCCGAGGGGCACCCACAGCCTGGGCTCTGCACACTGGGGGACCCCACATGGTGCTGGGGCAGGGGGCTCTTGCTCCGGAGCACAGCTAGAGGAGGTGCACCATCACCAGGATGGTATTGGATTGGGGGTTTTTGGTTTTTTTTTTCTTTTCAAAACGGTGAGCTAGCTCAAAATATGGGGTTTTGGGATTTCTGCTCAAGTGAAGTATTTAGGAGAGCTAGTTGGAGTCTTTATCATCTCCTGGTTCAAGGCAGTATTTTTAGTAGCTTTAATAAGTAAAAAATTGTGTTTAAAATTTGCAGAAGTTGGGGGAAAGAGAAGTGTTTCTGGTGCAGCAGGTTGTGCCAGGCTGCTCTCACCTGAAGCCTTCAGCTGCCCCAGCAGTGTTTGTCCTCCTCCTCCTCCTTTTTTTGTTTTAACATACTTCACTACACATCACTTTTGTTTGATTTTCATAACTTTAATTCATGCTTTTTTTATGTTTTGTTTCTTTCAGTTAATCACACACAGACTTTCAGGCCAAGAGTGGACTTGGTGCTTTCATGTGTTAAGTTGCTTGAGTTTCCCACCCTGAGTGACCCTTCTCATAACATTGTGTGAGTGGACCAAAGTGAAAATGAGCATCTCCGGTGGTTGCAGTGTTCCTGCTGTTTTCTTTACAGAATTATCAGGAGGTTTGCAGGAAGTAACCTTGCATGTACGTTTTGTTAAACAAAGCCAACTAATCCCTCAAGTAATGTTCTGTTCTAAACCCAGTGATGGAGCAGCCATGTATGAAGTGACCATAACTGAACTCATCTTACCACCAGCTAAATAATTGCTTTCTGCATTTTTTTAATTGGCCAAGGTGACTTCTGGAGGCTCATTGACCTCCCCTGTACATGCACAGTGAGAGGAGTGGTCTGAAGAATGCTGAAATGTTTGTTTTTCTAACAAAATTCTCAAGTAGTTTTTAGAATGGGTGGAAAAACACAACATAAGGCTTTCTGCAGGAATCTTAGTCAGAGTAACCCTCATTCCAGTAATTCTGTATTAATTCCTGAATTACTCTAAACACTATCTACATCATTTATAATATATATATATATATAAGGCGAGAGAGAGTGGTTAATAAAATTAATGGGACAATGTTTTGAATTTTCTTTACTGCTAAAGTAGAACATTTAAAGAGAAGTTTTTCATAAGAGTTTGTTGTACAAAGTGGAACTACAGGATTTGTGTAACATTTCAGTTGTCACTTACCAATGTGTTTACTGTTGTGGAAACTATTTAAGCCAACATCTTTACTTTTACTTTTTAACCTTAAACCTAATATGTGCCTAATAAGGAGAATCCCCTTCTCTTGAGCTGTGCACTGTATTTATGCTGACAGGCTCTGTCCCTCTTAGAAGGTGCTTCTTTTGACAACCCCTCATGCCTAGAAATCACAGCCTTGTTTTCCTGGGCAACTGAGCTTAGAGGAATAATTAGGATCAATATTAATTTTTTCCACTCAAACCATTTTGTGAATAGGCAAGGCAATAACTGAACAGAGAGTTACTAGCTGTGTTGTCATGGAAAAATAGTTGGACCCAATTCCATCCATCCATCCATCCATCTGATCCTAGGCTAGATCAAAGGAAATTTATTAACCCTCACATAGTGTCTTTAGAGTTTATAAAAACACTGGCTGGCTAAGTGTTAGTTGTGAGTGTGTGCAGTTTTATTTAGTTATTAATGTTACAGGATTTTTCTGATACATTTTTTGTTAAAGACTTGTCTTTAAGCTGTCAGCAAATTCCTGATGTGCTGTGCAGAAGGAAATGCAGAGCCTGGGTCTGAGCTGTCACAGGGCAGCATTTTGCTGGATTCTGAGGTTCTTAAACTCTCATATTCCATTAAAGCAGCCTTTTTTTTTTCCCTTTCTAAATACATGCTCAGGTATTAAACTGTTTTCCAATGGACATTGGCCTTTTCTGTGGATATACAGTGCTGCTTCGTGCTAGAAAAGAACCTCACAAAGATCTCACTGGTACCTTTTAGAACAGGCTTTTGTTGAAAGAATAAAAATTCTGCACTTGTTGGGAGTCTGCTGAAAGCTGGACATTTAGTTTTTAAGGCTGTGCCTCCAGGTTAGATGTATTTTAAAGAGTAACTATCAAATGTTAGGAGGGTTAGTGTTGTTTTCTCAAACACATACAAGGAACCCAACCTTCTGTTATATGCAAGAAGACAATTCCACCTCACCTCTGACTACAGACCAATCATGTAGCAGATTATTTTTTATTAATCTTTTGCTAATGGGAGAAACTGTGGTGCACTAATTGCCTGAGCAGGCCATGCTCTTTGGTTCATTGTTTTGCTTCCCAAGGCCAATGCTGGGATGAAACAGTAACTGGTGGTACTGGTGTGCATCCAGCTGCCTCACCAGTGTGTTCCCAATCAACAGTTCTCTCCTGATCTCATGCTGCAGCCAGCAAGATCTATGCAAATGATTTCTCTCTGCCCTGGCTTGTCAGAGATCAATTATTTTTTCCTAGAATAACAGGTAGTTAAAAAACATTATTGTAACAAAGAGTAAAAATCTTCAAATCCATGGGCATTATGGAGAAATTTACAGCATTTTCTGAAGAAGACATTCAGAATGTATGTAACAATATTTTCATGATGATGGTGATTATATACTTTATGTTGTGATGGACATCCCTTGTCGTTGTAGTTGCTTGTTCAACATCATAATCTCCTCAAGGGGACTCAGTCATATTTTTTTTCCCCGAGTACTTGTTTTATTCTTTCAGCTGAGACAAGATTTAAGTATTGTGGTAGGGTAGTTCTATATCTTATTTTTATTTAACAAATTACAAATACATTGTGATGCTGAGCTCACCCAGTCTGAGGACTTAATATCTTGTAGGCTAGAAAAAGCAAAAGAAATACCCCTCAGAAATTATTGAAACCATCCAGTTACACATCTTTCAGCTGTTATATATATTTATCTGTAAAAGACTGGTATTAATGGGAAAAACTATCCATTTTTTTTTATCATTTAAACGTTTACTGTCCTGTATGTTGTCTGCTTTCTAAATTAAACTGTGTTTTGTGGGTCTCTGGGGGGTCATGCCTGGCTGAGGTGGCTGCCCCAGGGGTGTAGATGGGGGTGGCTTGGAGCCGTGGAGGCACCCTGGGGACCTGCACGGGGGACACAGCCCTCTGGGACCTGCTGCATCCCTTTGCTTTGTCATTCCCAGCGTGTTGGGGTTCATGGTTTGGTTTTTTTTTTTTCTTTATTTTCTTTCCACTCACTTTGTACTTTGTTTCTTTTATTAAATCTCACATGTATTTTGAGTTTTTGTGGTGTCGTTTATTTAGTGGTGCATTTTCTGTGCAATCTAGTTATTTTCTGTATTATCTGTCACAACAATAGTGTGTCATGAATGCAAGCTTACCAGTCACAGGCTATCTTATGACTATTTGGGACATTCAGGAATATAATTAGCTAATTAATTAACTAGCTAATCACGGAGTATGCGGAAATGTACTTCCTGTGTAATCTGAAGAGAAATTCTTAGGTATTAATCCAAAAGCTATCTGTGCTTGGGCAGAAGGAGTTCTGAGGCTTGTTGGTACATCTCCTTTGTGAGATCTGGTGACTGAGCAGGGGGATGTACCAGCAGCTTTGCTGATTTCATGGTGCCCAAAGAGGTGATTTAAAGGCAGAGTGAAAAGGGAGCAGAGGTGGAGAGGTTTCCTGGTGGTGCATCCAAAGCTGTGTTCCTTGTCTGGAGAAGGACATTATACACTTAGGTCAAGGCCAGCAAAAGAGCACAGCTTTAGTTTGGTGCTCTGCTTTCAGAAAGCAGCTGAAGCTTTACCCAAAGATGTGTTCTCAGTGTTTGTTCTCTGGGCCATTGCTACACACCAAGTTATATTCACTCAACTTTGGGCCCTTGTGGGGTTTGTTTGGTATTGGACTGAGATCAGTGCTGCACTTCAGACACTGCCAATGCGGAGTTCGGCTGATGCAGTGTTTGCTGTAGCAATACTTCTGGTGGGAGGTTTTTCTGCAGCCCCACCTTGAAGAAGAAAACCAGGCTGGTGATCCTGGCTGCGTCTCAGGACTTTCTAGGAATATGCAACTGGAAACCTTTTAGGCAAAAGCTTCAGTAGGGAATTACCAGTTGATACCAACTGGTTTGTATGAAATGTTTACATCCTTTTCCATCCCAATACATTTTAAAGCCAAATCTAGGAGACCAGAGAGGAGCACATGCATTCAGGTACATCAGAATTCAGGGAACTGAAGGTGGTGGAGCTTTTGAAAATGGGCCACCTGGTGATTCAGATGATGAGCGCTGGCAAGTGTCTTTCCAGAGGAGCAGTGTTAAGAGCATTCATTACTGTTTGTGCAAAGCTCCTGGAGATGCTCTGAGGAGGACAGAAGTGCATAGTTAGAGAAGCAGTGAGGTAGGTGCTGCCCATGCTTCACAGTTCCACAGCTGAAGCCTGGTGGCCAAGGCCCTGGGACATGATGGTACTTTCCTTCAGGAGACAGCCCCACAAACCCAGCCTTGTCCTCAGCTGTTCCCTCTGGAGAACTCTGCAGCTGTGAGGGATGGAATGAGGCGAGGACCCTGCAAAGCCACTGCTCCATCTGTGTGTGCTGGTTGGCCGCTCTTGCGGGTCTCTGTCACCTGGAATTTCTCACGTTCCCTCAGCAGTCCTTTCTCATGTTCCATCAGCAGTCTTTTCATTAAAATTTTAAATCAATCCTTTGATTACCAGTTCCAAACAAGATGTTGGCAGCTGTGAGAGCTTCTTCAAGTTGCAATGGGTTAAACTCAAATGTCTGTACAATAGATTGGTGCTTTGACCTTTCATGCTGTCTTTACTTAATGTAAATAACTGAAACTTAAACACTGATTCTCTTTTGTCTTTCTATAGCTTCTTTAGTCTTCCCAGTGCGTACTCCATAACGACAGGAAGATATGTTAATTAGAAGATTTATTAAGGCCAAAACATCTCATGCAGAAGAAATTAATTGGTGCTTACACCTTTAAGCTTGCAATATATTGCACAGAAGAGAATATGTAGCAAGGACTAAAATTCACCATGACTTTTGATGGGGAAAAGTTTGCTTAATCAGGTTTCTTGGTAATGTTGAAATCCAAGATACCTACCAAAAGGTAAACTGCTAATTCACGCTGCTGCATGGCTGGCACTAAATCCAGAATGCTTATTTGGGGCTCTTACCCCAAGGGAGTTAACACCACTGACTCCAGAGAGGTGAGGGACAAAGCTGGGGTAGTGTGAGGAGCTTTCAGCTTTGCTGCTCGAGCTGCTGCGGTAACAGGGTCCTGCAGGTCCTCTCCTCAGTCTGGTTTTGGGGTGTAACTGGGGAACCTGATGTCCCTAACCTGACATCCCTAGTTTGACATCCTTAGTCTTTCAGCTGGATTCTCACCTTTCATACCAATAACTCTTCTGTGCAGCTTGCTTCTGTATACTTACAGGTTTTATAACCAAAATGCCCCAATCTTCATCTCTCTAGTTTTCTGAGGGCTGCACATGTTGCCTCACACCATAACCCCTTCCCCAGAGCTCCCTGCCCACCTCCCATCTGCTGCTTTGGGACCAGGTAACCCTGCCTGGCCAGTCCGGGCTCTGCTCGTCCCGCTGGGATGTGATGGGTGAGAAGGGAGCAGTTTTAAAGCACAACTAAATGTTATTTATTAATGGAGGAGAAATGGTTTGAAGCTGGAGACTCGGTGTTCCTGGTGTAAGTTCTGTGTTTGTAACGGACTGACTTCCCCTTACACAAATGCTTTTCTTAAAAAAAGGGAAAGGGGAAAAACAAAGTGTGATGTCTGTGCCCCAGTAACTTGACACAGGAACAGGGAGAGGCTCCAGTTTATCTTTGTTTTAAACAGCCTTGTAAATGAATCTCAGGAATGACCTGTACCAAAGCTGGGTTTAATAAAAACAAAACTGACTTGTTTAACAAACATCTGTTAAAACCATGGTTTGTACACCAGGTATAACCAGAAAAATGTCCTCTGTCCCTGTGTGATCCCAGTTTCCCCTCATTAACCCCATTGCCCTCTGATTAAAGTGTGATGTCCCCTGTGCAACCCTATGTCTTGGCAGCTGCTGTTCCCAGTCTCCCTCTCTTTTTCCCGACCGCTGCTTTCCCCACTGTCCCGAGGCTGGGAGGGTAGGAGTGGCCAAAACCAGAAACCAGTCTTTGGCGGGATGTTTGAAGGAGTCTTACCCCGTGCCTCTTCCTGGTGCTGGTGGTGTGACCACAGTGGGACAAAGGCTGAGAATGGGGAGTGTGGGTGTATGTGACCGGAGCCCTCCGAGGCTCCCACGTGGGACATTGTGTCTGTGTAACCCCCCAAGAGACAGGCTGCTGTAGAGGTGCTGACTGCCCCAGGCACTGAGCGCCTGTCCCTAGGGTGTGTGACAAGTGACAGTCTCTAAACCCTCTGGGTGTCCTTAGCCTAAATCAGAACTGGGAAACAGATTGCAGCTGTAGCAGCTATGTGGCCTGACAAGGACTAAACTGGACACGTGGAGAAGCTATGGAGACTGCTGCCCCTTGCAGGCATTAGGGATGAAACCCCATGACAAACATGTTCACCCCATGTTCTTCATCCCTGCCTGTCCCTGCTGCCACAGTGGGCAGGGATGAGACACCACTTGTATCAGGGGAAGTGGGACCAGGTGGGGAGCACCAGGGTCTGGCACAGCTGTGTCTTGGGGGCCATGAATTCAGAGCTGGAGGTCTGCTTAGGAGGGCTCTGTCTGTCTTCACATCTGAGGTGCCCTGCACGGAATGTGGCAAAGCTGAAGCTGTGTGTGACTATCAGGCTGAGCTATGCTACAGCCTTTGTTGCTGCTTTGAGGACTGTTTTAAACTTGCTTGTGTTCTCTTTTGAGGGCAGCCACTCTAATTCCTTTGGCAAAGCTTTCATCCAACTTGGAGCTTTTGTCAAGTTAGATTCCCAGCAGGATAGGTGAATTGGAAATAGAAGCTTTTTGTTCTTTTTCCAAATTGCTCGGAAGATTTGTTTAAGTTCCGTTTGTCATGACCATAGTTAGGTCACCAGGGGGGTTCCAGTTGCATGTCTTGCTGAGGAGAAAGGGGGGGCTCTGAGACCTGCCAGAAGTGAATGCATCTCTCCATCTCAGTGCACTGTTCTGCCTTCCTAAAGAATTGAACTGTAAGTACTGCTCAAATTCAATTTAACACACCAAGTCAATTAGCAGGAGGAAAAAAACCAACTGTATAGATGCAATGCCACAAATGAGGTGTAACTATTGCATTATTTTCCCTTTGCAGTTTTCTTGTTTCTTGGTCAATTCTCTGACCACAGGAGTTTGTTTATTTGTGCAACTGTGTAAATGAATTCTTTTCCTAGGTCATCTCCTCCACAATTAGTGACACTGAGTCAGGTTTATTGTCGGACACACCCCAGTGAATGCTGTCTTGAAATGGGGCAGCTCCCTCCTCACCTGCAATAGTTCCTGGGCGACTGCATGAGCTGTGACATGGTTCCTTTAGCTGGGGGTTATGAATGGGGGACATTGTGGTGGATGGGAGGATATGAAATGCTTTGCTGTTTCTGTAAGTGGTTTAAAACAGCCACAGAAAACAGTTCTGTGGGTGCTTACCATAGGGGATTTCAGGTGTAATTGCAGCTTTGTTTACAAGGTGGTGGTAGCTTCAGGCATCTGGAAGTCTGGCCTGAATTGAGGCAACAACAAGAAGAGTCTGGTTTGAGAGGTATGTCTCACTTGGGCCAAGATCCCCCAAGGGAAGGAACCTTACCAGGTCAGAGCTCTTTGATAATATTCTATAAGCATTCTCTGTAGTTTTTCTGGGAGTGAATATTCCCCAAAACAACAATCCTCACAGAGCTAGCCATAACCCCATCAGACCTGTTCCAGCACTCACTGAATCTGGCACATTTTCACCAGTAACTGCTGTGTAGCAAATGGGATCTGCAGTGGTGAGTTGAGCTGCAGTTGGAATAAACTCATGTTGTACACACAGTCCAAACAGGTAGGCACACAGATGAGCTGTCATCCTCTCTGAAATTCACCGGGGAAAATAATTGCTCCTGTCACTGCTGTGGGTGGGGAGTGTTCATCTTGTCACTCATTACTTGTCCAGGCAGGGAGGGGAAAGAAATTAAAGCTTCTGACCCTGTTCTGCAAGAAAAAAAGAGAATTGGTGCTATTCTCACTATCCAAAAAGCTCCTTCTGTAACAAGAATGGTCCTGTGCAAAAGCAGCTCCTTCCTGTACTGGCAGCTCATTCTTTGGGATAGGAAGCTCCATTCTGAGCAATGGCAGAATGAAAAGGTAAGTGACATTTTTAGCCTGTTGAAGTCAAGACAAAAATGTTTGTTCCTTCTTGGTAACTACAGTGCTGGAATAGGTGTGTGGGAGGGAGCTGTACTGCCAGAGAAGCAGCAGTGTGTCCTGGGAGCACAGGCAGGCTCCAGGTGAACTGTTCCCATCCCAGTGTAGCATCTTGCACCCTGACTGGGAACATGGAGCCCTGAAGGGCCTTCCAGCACTGCCTTTATTTTTAGAATTAACCCCTGTTAATGTATTCTTTTAGATGTTCATAGAGATCTGCAGGGATTTTGAAAAGCGAGTTTGTTCACAGGTTTTAACACGTCATCCAGCTGTAGGCAAGAACTGTATCCATAGGCGCACAGCTGTGAGGGGAAAACACAAGGTTATGATTGTTGTGGTGTAGTTACAGCATGTTAATTACTGTGTGTAGAACTCTGCTGCTGGCATTTCCACGGGTACACACAGCTGGTGACAATGCTTGAGATAGGGCAAAGGGATGGGAGGGAAGCAGAGCCAGTCACACAGCCGTTTTCTGCAGGGATTGGTGTGGGCATCACCTTTCAGCTGGGCTATTCCAGGGCCACAGAGAACAGGTAGACCAAGCTTATGTTTTATTTAGAAACTATAAAAGACAACTATAAAAGATAGCCTCCTTCCAAAAGCCAGGCAGTCAACTCACAGCTTGTGAAAGAAAAGGAAGGTACTGCTCAGGAGGAGGGAAGAGCCCTACCATTAAACGAGAACTTTCCCTGTGGTTGCATAAATAAATACCATTTTCCAGGCATGCTGCTGCCTGGTGCCCGAGTATGTGAGGACCTCACAAACCTCATGTGGTCTAAACCAGCCCCAAGTCCTGCTCCTGCAGCATCCCAGGCCTGGGCAGGGCCCCCCGCCTCAGCAGAGCATCCACAGCTTGAGTTAGCTTTGACCTGGCTCATGGGAATTCTGTGGCTTTTACTGCTGGTTCAAGTCATGTCTGTTCACACAGGTTATTTGTACTAAATCTCCATTACTGGATGCTACTGGAACGCTTGGGGACTTCCTTTGTGGTTTCAAGAGCTGCATGGCTTTCTCCCTGCACACACACGGCTCATTCTGGCAAATTTAACACTTGAGAAAGCATGAACAGCTGCTCAGCACATCAGTCCTGCATGGTTGGTGCAGGAATTCCTCTCCTACAAGATAAGACAATGGAGAAGGCCAAAAACTTTCCTCTTGCACTGATGAGCTCTGCCGTTACACAGCATTTTCTCCTTGCTCCTGTCCCATCTCTGTCTCCAAGTTATTTATCCCATGTCATTACACGAGACACCTGCTCAGTATTTAGCCTGTGCCAGTCCATATGAACCCCCCTCCTTTTCTGTGACAGGATGGCAGGTGTGGTACTGTTACCCATCCCATACTGGCTGGATTATACCCTCAAGATAGGATAACAATCATCTAAAATGCCTATTGTTTAAAACAAAAACTCCACTAATTTTAAAAGGGTGTGTGAAGCTGTTTAAAGTGCAAGAGTGGTTTAATCTGACCTTTGTGAAACCACTTTGCTATGAAGATTAAGCAATTTGTAAGAAATAATGTGGTTGTAGTGGTGGAGGGGAATTATTAAAGGCATTTTATTTTGTCTAGTCTGGTAAAACAGAATAAATTTAAATACCCTGACCAGCACATGCTGGTGGGAGCCCAAGGCAATGGTGATTGTAGACAAGAAGTGATCTCCCACATTTCATAGGAACTGTGATAGAGTCTGTAATGGCTTAACCAGGAAAAAGCACAGATCCCAGACACCTGGATTACAAGGTAAGGCCTTAAGGAAAACTGGAAGTTTGATTCAAGCTTCTCACTGCTGAATCAAAACCTTGGTTCCATCTGAGAACTCTTGCAGAGGCAGCAGTGGGGGCTGCCCATTCCTCGACAGCAGCTCCTGTTCAGCTCCCATGGGCAGAGCCAGATTAGCTCTAATGAGAGAACAATGGTATGAGCTGCATGAAAGGCTCAATCTGTCAAACTTCATCATGGCTGTTTTAAAAATAAACTCTGAGGCATTTGGTTCTCCATGAAGTTTGTAGCTGCCTGCCAACTGGATCCCTGGGTTGCAGGACTGTGACCAAGTCCCTCCCCTCCCCAGCTTTCTGTCTTTACATACTGTTAAAACTGAGGGGTAACACACACTGCTTAGGGAGGACATAAAAAATAGACTGATAATATGAAGTGTCTTTATCCTCTGAGAAGCACAGTGACACTTTTGCCCTGTTGTTTTGGCTGTTCTGTTTGCTGGGACCTGCTGGTTCTGCAGGTGCTGCTTCCAAGGCAATAATTCTCCACTAGTCCTGTTTGGGTGGCTGTAGGGGAGGACAGGGACAGCTCAGTTGAGGGCACGAGCCTCCTCTGTTCATCCTTCCAGCACTCACTTCCCCATCCTCACTGTGCAGGTGTCTGAATCCATCACAGCATTCTTCAGTTTGATCAGGAATTTGGGCTGTAGTAGGTGTGAAAGGTGCTGAAACAGGCTGGCTTACAGCAACCCTCAACCTCCCTTGATGGGAACTTTTCTGTTCAGAGGGGTGGTGGCAGGGTGGGATGGCCCTGCACAGCTTGGCTGATGGGATAGAAAATATGAACAGCATTGGGTGGCTGCAAGCACATTAACTCTAGATCCACGAGCTCTTTGCAGTGGATGAATTCAGTGCTGTTCACCTGTAAAGAAAGATGCAGATTTATTTTAAGTTCTGGATAAATGAGTCTCTTGTCTGGCCACTGCTCCTGTCACTTTGTAATTAGGGGGAGGGCAGGGACAGGCTGTATGCCTCAGTAGATGCATAGCAGCAATATGCTGTTGATCCTGATGGAAAACACTTATCCAGGAGCTCCTGGTAACTACTCCTATAACTGTGATTACTCCTTCTACTACACAGAACCTGGGCAAGTGCTTCCTCTTTGCAGGAAACAGCAGGGATAGCAGGAGGCCAGGTTATTTCAGACAAATTCAAGACCTTAAAATGGGTGGATGGCAAGCTGACAGCCTGGGTCTTTAGCCTTCTAAGTGTGCTCTCTTAAAAGACATGTGTTTTATGAAACTGGGGAAAAGCTTTAAAAAGAAAGAAAAAAGTAGAGCTTGATTGAATCATTGGAAGTCAAACTGATTATATTTTTAGACCTATGTGACTGTACTTAAAAGTTTTCTCGGTGTTCAGAAGGAGGCTGAGGCAGATTTCTAGGTGCTCTCAGGCTCTCCCATCATGAGAGAATTTCTCCTGGCTCAGGATGCAGGCAGCTATCTGTGGCCAAGAATTTGGAACCCTCCCTTCCCTGCCAAAGGGATGTCCCTCTCCCCAGTCCCACCCCTGAACTGCACTTTTGTTCCCTTTTGTTAGCACCAGCAAGGTCTGCAGCAAAGGCAGGACAAGGACACAAGTCTCAGGAGCTGCTGAAATACAATACTGGCTGTAAATACACATGGCTTTATTCATTTATCATGTCCTGCCTTCAGGATTTGTGACCAAAGGCCATTTTGCTTCCTACCTGTGCTTTTTTTAGCAGATCAGTAATAACAGGAAATCAACCAGGAGTCTGCCTCTCCAGCTCCAAGGTGATGATCACCAAAGCCAACGTGGAGCCCTTAAACTGCACAAGTTGGTGGCAGGCCATACAGTGCTGCAGCTGCTTGGTCAAGAGTGCAACGTGGAGGGAAGGATTCCTCTGAGGCAGTCTGGGTGGGAGATGGGGCCAGCTGGACATCACCGTGGCATGGAACTGCAGAGAAGATAAAGTGTACATATATATATACACACATATATATATGAAAAGAAAAGCAGAGGTTAGTGAAGTTTATGTTTTCATGTCATCACCCAGAAGTACAGATGAATTTCATCTCGTATCAGGAAACTTGAAGGCTTCCCCCACCTTTTTTTTTGTGTGTTTTGTGTTCGTACTTGCCAATCATTGAACTGTTTTTTTGAGGTGATAATGAATGTACAAGGTCTATGTTTCCTAACAATTTCTGATGTTTCTGCATTATCCAGAATGCTATCCAGGAGATTCAATTCAGGACAGCAGCTCCAAATCCACTAAAACCAGTAATACTGCACTCTGAATTTACCAAGGAAACAAGGATCTACGAAAGGCAGTTTTCACAATCAGCAGCCTAAAATGGCTTAATATTTGCACATAACCTTAAAATAGGGATCCAGGATATGTTCATATCACATGAATTTTGCCTTACTAGTACATGATCGTTTCTTGGAGACAAAGTTTAATTGTTTCTATTAAATGTTTAGTAACTGCAATGTGAACTAAGTGCCAGACCAGGGTATTCTCATTGCATAAATGAATAATTAGTGGGATGAAGAGGAAAATGGTTTAAGAAAAAAACCTATGTGGGAAATGTAGCAAAACTCTGACAGCTTTGTATGTACAGTATTAATAGAAGGGAAATAGTTAGAAATATTTTTGCAGCTTGTATTTAAAAAAAAATAAAGAAGGCATATAGTTGTGCATTATGAGAATCTTTTTAATGTCCCTTCAGTTCTCCCTTAAAGATGAAAGTAAGTTTTTTTGAGCAAAATAGAAGGTTTTAAATAGTAGAAAAATTTAAAAAAAATTTAAAAATATAATTACTGTAATATTCTTTAAAAGGCTTGACGATAGGTAGGAAATAGGTAGGTAGTTTGCCAAGTATCTTGGGAAGGATGTGTGAGTGGGTGTGTGTGTGCATCTGTGTTTTTTAGTCTTATTTGATAAGGAGTTGTTTCTTTAAAGAAAAAACATTGCAAAACGTAGTGCTTACAATGTTTAAGAAATCCATTGGTGTTTCTGTGTAAAGATCCCACTGAAGCTTATCCAGTATAATTCTTTCCGTTCTCAAGATCTCGGCTGGAGAGTGCTTACATCTGCTCTGCACCGCTAGCGTCTGCACTGATGGTATTACCTGTAAAAAAATTTTTAAAATTAAAAAAAAAAATAAAGAAACCAACGTCCTATACAGTGCTGTGTGCGCTTCTCTGTATTGTGAAGGGACCTGACAAGTTTACACAAGTTTTTGTCGAGCAGAATGCTCATTCAGGAGATCTCATCCTGGGTACCTCCCATCCTAAATGAAGAGTGGTCCCTGCTGACACCAGGGCAGCTGCTGCGGACCCAGCCCACTGTCAGCTGCAAGCCTCCCCAGTGTGGCATCAGTGATGCACCTTCCCTGCCACCACTAGTTTTCCTCAGAGGAGGCTTCCTGTCAGCCTGTTTTACATGGCCTGCTGTGGTTGTCTGGTTTCCTGTGGTCATTGACACAGCTTATCCTTTGTACTGAGAGGAAAAGAACAATAACTTCATTGTAACACCATCTAAGAAAGGCTGCGAAGAACATTTCACTGCCACAGTGGCTGTTTGAAGAGATGTCTGTATCTGACTCCAGCTCCTGGCTTTCCTCTTCTTTTGCAAAGCAGAAGGAAGGAAAGAGGAGGAATGCAATCTGAAATGCTTTTAGCTAATGCCTGTAAATGCCTGCAGAAGTCTATCACTGCATTTTTACCATGAGAGATATCCTGTATAATTTCTCACTGGCTGCTGTCTTTACTTTCTCATCTTGAGGTGCAGACCTGAGTCAGTTCCTCACTCGGTTCAGAAACCGGTTTTAGCTCTGAGCAAACGCATCTATTTAAAGCCTCCTCTGAAAAGCCTCTGCTCTGTCACACCTGCTGTGCCCTCCCAGGAGCTACAGCATGGGAATTACAGCCCTCTGATGTGCATCTTGACTGTCTGCTCAGACTGAGCTCTACTGTCAGCCATGGATTCTGAAAAGAGGGGAGAGAGGTTTGGGAGCAGGACAGAAACACATCCATGACATAAACAAAAACAAGTCCTTCATCCCTAAAGGTCACAATTCTTTGGAGCAACAATGAAATAGGACTGAAAATGCTATTCTCACCTCTTTAGGACTACTTAGGGTAAACAAATTTACACTTTTTCATTATGTCAAAGTTGTTGAAAGACCTGGAAATATGAACAACTTTTAGTGTGTTTAAAATTAAACATACAGACCTCATCTTCATTGGTTTTTGCTGCAAGGACAAGGCAGGAAATTGCAATGCACTGCAGATATTTTAATTGGGCCTGAAGGGAGAAGAAGAAAACACTGAGTAAAGAAGATAAGAGTCTTGGGGGAAATAATTGACATTCTATGATACATACACAACTTTCAAACTTTCATTTAAGTTACAGTTGCTTCTGAATTAGTTTAGCTACAGAAGATGGAAATAGAACAAGAAAATTCAAAGTGAAGCAGAATAAATCCTCTTATAGGTGCCATTTTTATTCATGTCTCTCACAACTTTTAGACTCTGCAATGTAACAGTATTTACACTGCAATGTTGCTCCTCACTTTCAGATATTGGTTCAGGTTGAACTTCAGGAAGAATTTCTTCATGGAAAGGGCTATTAAACATTGGAACAGGCTGCCCAGGAAGGTAGGAGAGTCAGCATCTCTGGGGGTGTTCAAGAAACAACTAGATGTGACACTTAGTACTATGGTTTAGTTGATAGGGTGGTGATCAGTCAAATGGTGGACTAGATGATCATAGAGGCCTTTTCCAACCTTAATGATTCTGTGATTCTATAGGCCAGTATCAACCTATATAGAACTGGGAGCTGCAAGGCTCAGCTCAATTCCTCCTTTGCTGTAGCTTCAGTGGCAGAAAAGGACAGCCCCACCATTTAATTAAAAATAGTAGTCTAAAACCCAGAATATTAAAAGTGATAAGGGGAATCATTTCTGTTTAGCAGAGAAAACCAGATGAGTTCTTTGTACTTACCAGAGCAGCTAGACTAAGTTCACACAAACAATTCTAATGTGGAACCTCATCAAACACTCAAGTTCATATGTGTGTGTGTGTGTGTGTGTGTGTGTGTGTGTGTATTTGCTTAATGGCCGTTCCCAGCAATGACCCTGACTGCTCCCTAAATCTGCTGCCAAACATCATCCCTGCTTTGTGTATAAACTGATTACATGCTCCTTACATTCCCAGTCAGTAATCTAGACAGAGAAAAGCTGACAGAAATCTTTACCTTTAGTGATGCCAACAGCCTGTTGAAGATGCTGGTGGTGGCTAAGGTGAATGTTTATGGGTAAAACTGGAACTGGGAGCTGATTTCTGCAATCCAGAGAACTGCTTTTTTGTAACCTGACAGAGAGATATCTGTGCCCTGAGGGGAAGGAAAAGTTAGAAGAAAAATACAGTTAGTGCTTTGATGATTTTGTTAACATATCTCCAAAGGAAGACTCAAATCTTTTTAAGTTCTCTAATTAGCATTTTAGATGGCTGGAGGCTTGAAATTAAGGATGTTGTCAGCTGTGTCCACAGAGGGAGGGCAAGGGCTCTTTTGGAGCAGTTTAAAGCACTCATTCGTGTTGCCCAACCCATCTGGCTCTAGCTGTGCTTACACAGGCCTGGTACTCGGCTGTACTGGAGCACTGAGTGGGGAAGCACCCAGGCTTCCCAAACTGAGCTCTAACAAACAAGGTCCTGAGTGTGCTCGTTATTCCCACCCTGGGAAAGCTGAAGCCTCGATGCAGCACAAGTTCCACTCAGCCAGCCTCAACAGAGAAACTGCAGTCAGGAGTAGGTTTTGACGTACTCTGCAAGAGTTTTAACAGCCCTTGAATTTGCTGAGTGTTGGGACCAGAACCAGGTTTGTGACTTCCCAAAGGTACATGGCAAAATGTACTGAGGTTTTTCTTTCTTAAATCTTATTTGAAGCTGCATTCAGGTGAATGGGAGGACCATGGCTGCCATGAGAATAGCACCCAGGAGTCATGGAACACACCTGAGCATTGTTGTAGGAGAAGTAAAAAGGCCAAGCAGCTACACAGAACAGACAAGACTAAACATCAACTTGTTTCATATTACTCATCCCATTATCTGTTTTCACTGTTTTGCTTAATTTGGTAGTAAAAGCACTAGGCAAAAGTAGCATTTCTAGACTATTGCAAAGAAGAGACAAGGCTGTTAAGGCACTTCTGTGCATTCTTCCATGGTGCTGATGCACTTACAGAAGCAGAATTGTTTTGCATTGTACACAGAGGCCATGGCATCTTGTAGCTTCTTAAGGTAGCTTGGAATGGGGCTGGGTTTCTGTTAGGCCTCAGTGAATTCCATATTCTCCTACCTTAACAGATGAAATTCACAGATAGTGCTGAACGTTAATATGTCAAATTTATGTTTTTACCATCGTCTGTTCTTACCTGCTCTACCACATTATCCTAAACTATTTCACATTTCTCAAAACTACTACTTTTATGACTAAACCAGAGCAAAATGCAAAGCCCCTGCTTTATACAAGGCATCAATAAAATGTAAAATGGGATAAATACAGACCCTCCTCCCTGTCCATTCCTTAAACATAGCCCATGAGGGATGACCTTTGCATTCATGTGAATCAGATGGCATGACCAGCACTGCATCTTTGCAGAGTCCTTTAGGGAATTCCAAAGAGGACAGGAGAGGATACCTTCACGTTGGGATTCTGGAAAACTGGCACTTTCCAAATCACAGCCTCTCTGGCTACGGCATTTTCCAGGAAAAAAAAAAAAAAAAAAAAAAGAAAAAAAAAGAAAAATAAAAAAAAAAAGTTGTGAGCTCTCTATATGTCCAGGATACTTCATGGCAGCTGTTTGAGCCAGTTTCCTGATGGGAGCCACAGACAGAAACAAACAAAATTATAAAACAACATCCCAGCTCCTTGTACTAAGGATGATTTCCTCTTTTGATGCCTTTCCAGTGCTGAAAACTGAGGAGCAGCCACAGGACTTGTTTGTTTGCAGATGGAGCAATCCTAATATGCATTTTCCCTGGAAGTTCCTGATGAAAGAAAACACGTCAGATGGCTGAACAACAACACAGTCCAGCTTCTTCACTCCTGGGCTGTGTAATGGCTAGAGAAACCTTGGGTCAAGCAGTCCAGATTACTCCATTTATCCCGTTTCACACATTTGGCTCTCCATTTGCCGAGCTATTACTCTGCAACCTCTTATCACCTGATTTCAAGTTTCTGGCAATTAGAGTCTTATGGTTTCCATACAAAGGGTCAAAGATGACTGTTCTTAGGAGGTTTATGAATTCCCAATTAAAAGTTTTCCTCAGAGCAGTTTAGTCTTTGGAGATACCACTTTGGAAATCCCCCTCTCCAGACTAAGGGGAGTATTTACAGGAAATAAACATCTCTGAATCATATCAGTACCAAGTGAATGAGAACATCCAGCCTGAAACTATTCCAAGGCTTACATTTTGGTGTCTCTTTTAACAACAGAAAAGAGATGTTACTAGATATAAAATTTCTGCTTTTCTTTCCAAGGAGTGGTGAATGTGGGCTTCCTCACAGTTTTTTTTCTGGAAGCTCACACCATTATCTCTGCAGTTCCATTAAAAAACCCAAAGTGACATGAATCCTCTGGAAACCGCTCTACATTTCTAAAGCCGGAGCTCTGTGAGGTTTCCCTGAAAGCAGGAACCACATATGACTAACTTCGGCTGCCACTGGATGTGAGAGCATCCAAAGCTGGACCGTTTCACAGAAGGAGAGCTGGCAATGATTTATCTGACCGGTTTGATGCACTGAGAAATTTACTCTTGTGTAGCTGGGGGGGAAATAATAATTAAAATCTCGCCCTTTGGCTAGTTTCTGTCCCCGAGAACGACACCGAGCAGCTCCCGCACCGCCAGCGCTCAGACAGCCCTTCCAGCCCTGCAGAGCGCCCGGGAGGCGATGGGGACCCCCGTCCCGTCCCGTCCCGTCCCGTCCCGTCCCGAGCGCGTCCTTACCCGCCTCTCCGGGGCAGCGGGCACGGGGCACTGGCGGCGCTCGGCGCGGCTCCGCGGCGGGGCCGGTGACGCGGCTGCTGCGGCGGGGCCGGCTCGGGAGGGCGGCGGACAGCGGGGCCGACACCTGCGGAGGAGCAGCCCCAGGCTGCTGGACGCCTCCGCCAGGAACTTCGGTGCCCGATGTCCGGGGCACGGCTCGGCTGCAGCACCCAGCGCGTCTCTCGGGGTCCGCGTGGGACCGCCCAGGCGAGCGCTGTCTCGGCCCGTGTGGGTCTGTCCTACCTGTGCAGAGATCATTGTGCCAGGCAAAGCGCTCCCGGATCCGAATGAAATTCTGCCACGGTGATAAACACTGTAACCTTCAGCATAGCCCCCAGATCCGCTCGCCTCTTCTCTGGCAGCAGTTATTATTGCCTTGATTGATGTGCTGGCCCTTCTCTTCAACTTGTCCCTCTCCAAAACACACATTTGCTGGATCCACACAATCCCAGCACCCACCAGAACCTATTTTCCTTCAAGCCACAGGAAGTATTTTTTCTCTATGTGTTTCATGGAGCATATGCACTCAGAGGGCTGGACCTGTCTGCCAACAATTGTGTTTTCACCCCACATTTTCTTCCACCCAGGATCTCTTCATGTCTCAAAGCCACTCTCAGCTTTCCCCTCAGATCCTGGACCACTTTGTTTTCGTCCTGCAGCATTTTCTGCAGGAAACTGGTTCCAATATATTGCATTAAATGTTTTCTCGTTCCACAGCTTTGCCTGCCTACACATGACTGTTCTCTCACCAGCCCCTTGGGCTATACATTTCCTGGCGCTAAATTATTAGTCCACGAATCTGTGCGTGCAGCACAGCTCTGAGTAACACCGCGGCAGTGTGTAAAGAGCAAAGAGACTTTGCTGAATTGCTGGTCTCCAAGCTTCCTGACCCAGCGGATTGCGCGCACCTGGGGCTGAGGGAGCGGCCCTGTCCTGTCGTTACCGGTGTGTGCCCGGCCCTGGGATACACCGGTCAGTTTGGTGGGGGAGGTCTGCCAGGTACTCATCAGCTCTGTCCACATTCCTGTCCTGCTTACATCCCTCCGGCAAAAATACAGCACAGCCGAGGTACAGCCCTTGGTTCGTGTCTGTGCCTGGTGCTGGGTGCTGGGAGTTCCTGGGGATCCCAGGCCCCAGTGGTCCACAGCAAAGGCAATGAGGGGAGGAGTGGGACTGGAACAATGCTCTGTGACCTGCCAACAGGATTTGGGTGTGCAGAAATAGCTGGGGGGAAGCGAGACAAGTGTGATTCTGGGCATCAGGTACTGGGGAAACTATTAATGGACCTCTCCTGTTGAGTAAAATTGTCTTTGACTCTTAAGGACATAAATTATAAAAAGACAAAGATTGTTGGAATAATTTAATCTAATTCCTGTAAGAAAGTGAAACATGGATGGTGTGATGTTGAAATACTGCGAGTAGGAGAGGAGCAGGTGAGGCTGTGGAGGATCCCAGCAGTATGCTGTGAAACTTTACACTAAATAACAAGTAACTTGGAAATGTGCTTCATTAGTGCGGGACTAACTGATTTATGTGCCACTCGGACTGTATTGTTTGTTTCTATTAGGTTACTCTGCAGTACCTCTATTTCATCAGCAATTCAAAGCATTACAGTCAGGAAAAGGAGATGGATTTTCTTCCTTGTGTGGAGCATAGTTTGGGGCTTGCAGCCCTGTCGGAGACCCAGAGCCCCTTCAGACCCCCTGGAGCCCTTCCAGAACAGTGGAGTCTTGTCAGGGCCTCTGGAGCCCTGTCAAACCCGCTGGAGATCCCTCAGAGCCCGTCGGGCCCGCGGCCGGCCCCGCTTGGAGCCCGTCAGCCCCTCAGAGCCCGTCGGGCCCGCGGCCGGCCCCGCTTGGAGCTCGTTAGCCCCTCAGAGCCCGTCGGGCCCGCGGCCGGCCCCGCTTGGAGCCCGTCAGCCCCTCAGAGCCCGTCGGGCCCGCGGCCGGCCCCGCTTGGAGCTCGTTAGCCCCTCAGAGCCCGTCGGGCCCGCGGCCGGCCCCGCTTGGAGCCCGTCAGCCCCTCAGAGCCCGTCGGGCCCGCGGCCGGCCCCGCTTGGAGCTCGTTAGCCCCTCAGAGCCCGTCGGGCCCGCGGCCGGCCCCGCTTGGAGCTCGTTAGCCCCTCAGAGCCCGTCGGGCCCGCGGCCGGCCCCGCTTGGAGCCCGTCAGCCCCTCAGAGCCCGTCGGGCCCGCGGCCGGCCCCGCTTGGAGCTCGTTAGCCCCTCAGAGCCCGTCGGGCCCGCGGCCGGCCCCGCTTGGAGCCCGTCAGCCCCTCAGAGCCCGTCGGGCCCGCGGCCGGCCCCGCGCTGTCCCCGCTGTCCCCGGGCCGCGTCTCGCTCGCCCCGCCCGCCCGCCGTTCCCATGGCGACGGGGCGCCCCGCCCCCGCCGGCGCTCCGCCGCCGCCATTGGTTGGGCTCCCTTGGGCCCCGCCTCCCCCCGCCCGCCGTTGGTTGCGCGGCCGCCGCAGCGCGCGGGGCTGGCCGCGGGGCGGGCCGGGCGCAGGCGCGGTGCTGTTATTGTTCCGCGGTGCCAGCGCCTGGCCCGGGCTGCCGCGGCCGCCATCGCTATCGCCATGCCGGTGAGATGCGGGGGGGACGCGGGGTGCGGCCCCCGGGGCCGGCCGCGTACTGCGCACCTGTGCCCGCCGCGCCCGGGGCTCGCAGAGCCCGTCGCCTCCGTTCCCATGTGCGCGCAGGAGCCGCAGGCGGGCGGTGCCCGTCAGGCCGAGCGGGGCGGGGGTGATGAGGGGGTGCGGGCGGCGCGAGGCCCCGCAGAGGCGGCGGCACCTTGGCAGCGGGGAGTGGAGGTCCGGCCGCCTCGAAGGGTCTCGTCCCATATCCCGGCTGGAGACTCCCGAATCCCGCTCCTGGTTTCGGCTGGTGCCTCGTGTGCCGTCCCTCCCCCGCCCAAGTGGGGCTGAGCAGCTCTCTGCGTTCAGCCGGGCGGCAAAAGCCGCTGCTGAGGCCTGAAAGGATTCGGGGCAGGTGGCAGCTGGACGGAGAGGTGTTTGGAAAGGATTTGTTTCGGCTTGACATCCAGTATAGCTGCTCTAGGAGCAGTTAAACGCTCAGCTGCAGCACCTCCAGAGCACGGGAGTGTCTCTTAACTAGATTCATCAGCTGTGATTCAAAATTTGTTTTGGTAACTACATGAAAGAAAATGTATGTGAGGTTTTGTAATACAACATTCAGGTGTTCTAAAGGATTAAACTTCAGCATGTATACTGAGGGTTGTAATTAAAATGAATTCCCTTCAGCCAGCACTCCCTGGTATCTGGTTGTGTGCCCTGCGAGGTTTCAGAGTGTATAGTCAGTGTTACTGAAGAAGAATGTCATGGCTGCACAGAACTCCACCAAGCTTGTTGCAGATTACAAGGTGGAATCGTTTCTTGAAAAAAATTTTGAATGACATTGAATGTGAAATGCTCAAGGTTTACTCATTCAGTTTACATGTTGGCCAACCAAAGAAAATCCTGTTGCCTGAATAAGTGTGTTATTCTCTCAGCTTTAATTATAAACCAGCCCTGGTTTTAAGTCCCCAAGTTCATGATCCTCTGGAGATCTAGCTCCCCAAGCTGATTCAACAGTATTTGTGCTTAAACATACAGTAATTTTGTAGTGGGATATGGCAGAGCTAGATTGGCTATTAGGAAGAAATTCTTCCCTGTGAGGGTGGTGAGGCCATGGCATAGGTTGTCCAGAGCAGCTGTGGTTGTCTCGTCCCTGGAAGTGTTCAAGGCCAGGCTGGAGCAACCAGCTCCAGTGGAAGGTATTTCTGCCCATGGCAGGGGGTGGAACTGGGTTTCTTGCACCCCAAACCTGTCCGTGATTCTATGTTAACACTAGTGCTACAGCCTGTGTACTTGTTTAAAATAATTACAGATTAACAAGCCTGAGAAGCCGGACAAGCCGGAAAGCTGTGACAATGTCAAGGTGGTTGTGCGCTGCCGGCCTCTCAATGACCGGGAGAAAGCTACGGGCTACAAAATGGCAGTGAATGTGGATGAGATGAGGGGAACTATAACTGTCCACAAAACAGACTCATCCAATGAGCCTCCGAAGACATTCACGTTTGACACAGTGTTTGGACCAGAGAGTAAACAGCTGGATGTCTATAATTTAACAGCAAGACCTATTATAGATTCTGTTCTAGAGGGATACAATGGTAAGTCCCTTATTGTAAGGGAAGGATCCTGTCCCGTCTCCTGTTCTTTGCCTTGTTAAAATTCCTGCTGATCTTGTTTAAGGGAGTTTCACCTTCTGAGTGCTGTCACCTCATATCATTTCTATTGTGGCCTCTAACTTAAAATAGCCTGAAGGTACTCGCTGTTCTGAGTGCTCCGTGATTGTACCCACTACTGTCATTAACAGTGGTAGATGGGTGATGAAGGAGGCTCCACTGAGGTCAGTTAGCTGCGTGTTTTTATCCTTTTATCATCTCTTTGCAAAAGATACGCACTTACATCATCACCAGAATTCTCAGTGGCTCCTTACTGTACAATTTCAGTACCCAGTGGAACTGAAGTGTACTAGCATTCCATGCTTTAGTCACTCTGCACTTGTAAAACAAGCTGACTTTTTATTAGATGTCCTGCAGGCTGGATTAAGCAGCAGATAGGTCCTGTTTGCTGTGCTTGCCCAGCATTTCTGTTGCTCCAGCCTTGTACTCCAGTAGCTACTAGAGTGGGTGGAAAATTTTAACTCCATAAAAATAGAGGTGTTCGGTGCTATCAGGCTAAGAAGGGATGAATTAAAACTGCAGTTAGAGTTTAGAGAAGGCTCAGCTTCTTAGAGTTTGTTCTTTTATCTTATCCTTCAGGTACTATTTTTGCATATGGGCAGACTGGAACAGGCAAAACCTTCACCATGGAAGGGGTCCGAGCAGTTCCTGAGCTCAGAGGCATCATTCCTAATTCCTTTGCCCATATATTTGGCCACATTGCCAAGGCAGAGGGGGATACAAGGTAAATGCCTTCCCTTGACTGCTTCTGTTTTTGGTTTTGGTTTGATTTTGTTGGGTTTTTTTGTTTTTTTTTTTTTTTTTAATGTGAGTCCATGTGTAGCAGGAGCCTGATCTTGACAATGACAACAGAAATGGTACTTCTCCCAAGATGAAAGGCTCACACTTAGGCAGTTCTTGAGGGGCAGCAGGACTGTGTTGGTATTTTACTGTTTTTTTTGGACTCTGTGACTCTGTTTGTGGGACTTCAGCAAATGTTTTGCTAGGTGAACTACCCGGCTGTTCATCTGCAGGTTTTTAGTTCGTGTCTCTTACCTGGAAATTTACAATGAGGAAGTGCGGGACCTGCTGGGAAAGGACCAGACACAGAGGTTAGAGGTGAGCCTCCTCTTCTGAAGGTGGTGTTTGTTTTGAATCAGAGCAATATTCTCTTTTAAAGTTCAGAGAAGCACTTGCAGGGAAGTGGGAGGTTGGGCTCTTCAGCAGTCCTCTTTCCTTTGCGATGGAATAGCTGGATGTCACTGCTGGCTTCTTTGAATCTCTTCCACTTGGTCAGTTCCACAAATTGGCTGTTCCACCTGAGGCAGTTTCATACCTGCAGTTCTACCCCAAAGGCCCCTCAGCAGTCCTGAGAATTGGAGACTGGGATTTAAAATCATGTCTTTCCCACAGAGGAAAACTGTAGCATATTGTCATGCATGAGCCTTTATTCCTTAGCTGCTCTGATTGTAAGTGGAGTGTTTTGTGTGCAAGTCAGAAAATGGAGGAGTAAACCACTACACTGTTACAGTATCACTAGAATTGCTGTTGGGGATCTCCTAGGGATGCTCAGTCTGAACTGTTTCTCTCTTAGGTGAAAGAGAGACCTGATGTGGGAGTTTATATCAAAGACCTTTCAGCTTATGTTGTAAACAATGCAGATGATATGGACAGAATCATGACTCTGGGCCACAAGAACCGTACGTAGCCTTGCTGTGGGCAGGTTTATAGCTCAGACAGAGTAAAGGTCTGGTTACCAGACTGCAGCAGGAGATCCTAGTCCTGTTGCTGGGAAGAGTGTTTGGCTGAACAGAACAAAAAGGGTATCTCCTCACAAGCCTCTTTTGTGCAGGGCCAAAAGGTAAAGAAGGTAAAGAGGGCTGTGCTTCTCACATCGGCCAGTCCCAGTGGGGATCAGCAAAGGGAGGATGCAGTGAGGGCAGTCAGTGTTGTCAGAACTGCTTGTGTGTCTCTTGGTCCTTTTTCCACTTCAGTTCTGATCAGGATGAACATCAGCCCTATGCTGCAAGTGGGAGGTAGTTTGTGTTCTGGAAGACTTCTTAGTTGAGCTCAGATTATTGAATGACTTAAAGTTCTAACTCCTGTTGCTGTTGGCACGGATTGCTGCGTTCTTATTTCCCAAAATACAGCTGTTTCAGGGATCTACTGTGAACACCTTAAGCTATTGATCTTTAAACAGATGAGGACAGTTGCTGGTCTTGGCAGTCTGTGGTTGGCTTAGAGCTATAGCAGGCTGCAGGACCTAGTCCAGGTTGGAAGTGCAGTTTCAGTGCCCAAGAATAGATTTTGCTGCGGAGTCTGAGCATCCCTTTGCCATCTTCTGGAATGCAGGGTTGGGTAAAGAGGTGGGATGAGTCTCAAAGCAGGAGGAGTTAGAGGAAGATGTGATTAACTCTGAAGACATCACTGCTTTTTTCTCTGTTAAAAGGTTCTGTTGGTGCCACAAACATGAACGAGCACAGCTCTCGCTCGCACGCCATCTTCACTATCACCATTGAGTGCAGTGAGAAGGGCGTAGATGGCAACATGCATGTGCGCATGGGCAAGCTGCACCTCGTTGATCTTGCTGTGAGTAGGACCAGCCAGGTCTTTGGCAAGAATTTGGTTTGGGTTGTTGAGTTTTTTCCAGAGGGTTGTGACTATGCTGTTCATCACTTGCAGGTTTGTTCCCTCAGTATCACACTTTGAACCAATGTAATTGTGCTGGTAAAACATGGCTTTAGCCCAAGATTTACACTGAGGTACCTTTCCTTGGGGAAGAAGCAGAAAAAGTGAGACTAAAGGCATTCAACTTATTTAAATGCATTTTAACTTATTTATGTGATGTGTGTATAGGATGCTCTATGAAACTCCTTAAAATAATTGCAGTGTTGCTGTTTGCTCTTGTTCTGCTGATAGGAAGGGCTGTAGATGGCAATTGGCAGCTCCAGCTGGGGTGCCTTTTTACTGCTGACTGACTGCCCATAATGTTTTTGTTCATGGGGAGGAGAATCTCTGTTTTCCCAGCTGCATTGCTTTAAGCAATCCAGAATTTGCTGGCACGGAGAGCTTATGTTAAAGAGTTGTTTGCCTTGTCTCTTTTAACAATGTCTCTAGCTAGGTTCTCTAGTAATGGATGAAGTGGTTAGTGACATGGCTGCTAGCAAGATTTCATGTGTAGCTGATTCCATTTGGAGGGAGATGTATTAGAGGATGTGTTTTAATTCCTGCTTCATGTTCTCTTTGCAGGGCTCTGAAAGACAGACAAAAACTGGAGCTACAGGGCAGAGACTGAAGGAAGCCACTAAGATCAACCTCTCTCTCTCCACACTGGGCAATGTTATATCAGCGCTGGTGGATGGCAAGAGCACCCACGTGCCCTACCGTAACTCCAAACTCACACGGCTTCTGCAGGACTCCCTGGGGGGCAACTCCAAAACCATGATGGTAAGCTAAGAGATGCCCTTTCCAGTTCCAGGTATTGGGCTGCATTTTTGAAGGGCTAGTGACTTGAACAGCCTGGCATTTACCTCACTAATCCTAAGCTGTTCGTAGCTTAGTGAACCTTCTGTGTGCATCTCTTTCTATCTTTTTTCTCTTTGTCTCTGTCTAGATGAGGTTCTAAAAACACAGCACACATGTACACACGTGCATAAGATTAAACAGAACCTTTGCTTGGGTAGTCAGAATTGGCTTCAGTGTAGAAGCAGCAGGAAAGCTTGGGAGAGAGTAGCAGTGTGAGACTGTCAGAGCTGGGGCTGGGTTCCTGCAGTGCCCTGTGCTGGGCTCTGACACTGTCCTCCAGTAACTTGGTCTCCATGTGTCTCAGTGTGCAAACATTGGACCAGCAGACTACAACTATGATGAGACTATCAGCACTCTCAGGTATGCAAACAGAGCCAAGAACATAAAGAACAAGGCCAGGATTAATGAGGATCCCAAGGATGCTATGCTCCGCCAGTTCCAAAAAGAAATTGAAGAGCTTAAGAAAAAACTGGAAGAAGGTGAGATTCTCCTTCTTCCTTGTGTTCCTCTCTGCACGATGCTTGTTCTGTTTGAGTGGGAGCATTCTTTGCTACTTGAATGTTTCACATGAGGTTGGCTGCTGGTGCAGGTCGGGGTTTTGTTTGCCCTGCTGGATGCCAGGAGAGGTGTCTAAGGCTGCTCGTGGGGGTCCATCTTTCCCACTAGGTGGCACTTGGCACTAGGGTGAGTGGTGGCCTCTGGGCTGGGATCAGTGTGCCCAGGTTTTCCTGGGTTTCCCTAGCAAGCACAACTGACCATGGTATAGGGAATTAAACTGAACTGTAACAACGGATCACACTTCTTCTTTAACTGGGGAGGAAAGATGCGTTTATCAGGAGGAAAATTGAACCAAATTTGTGGAGCTGGAGCTGTGTTTCTACCACTGTAGCGCAACAAGAAGCTCTTTAAGCCATAGCCCCATGTCTCTTATTAGTCCATCAATATGGATTGACCCTGCTAGAGGGATGCTTGCTAAACAGTGACCGGGTCTCACAACATCTCTCTCTGGAGATACTCGCAGAACAGCCATAGCAGTAACTGCAGCATGACTTGCTGTTTGTTGTCTGCCCCATTCAGGAGAAGCAGGAAATGGTCAGTAATGCTTCTTTCTTTTTCTTTCCTCTGAGATGGAAGTGTAAGATGAGAGAAGGTATGGTAGAATCCTGCTAGGAAAACTTCATCGCTTCAGCTGTGCAAAGATGCTCTATTTTCCTTAAAAAGTAGCCTCTTGAGTTTAATACATACACACTGACATCACAGCATTCAGTTGCTTATCTTGATTGTCCTTAAGTTTCCTGAGCCATGGCAAGCTGTCTGCTTGTGCAGCAGTTAAGGATTTCTGCAAGTACTCATAAGCAGATGTCAGGTACTGCTGTGTTTGGATAAATGCTGCTGTCAGAGTAACAAGCTGATAGGAGGTGAAGGAAAACTTTTGATAAAAGCGCACTCTTTTCTTCTAGGGGAAGAGATCTCTGGTTCTGAAACCAGTGATTCTGAAGAGGAGGACGAAGATGGGGAGATTGGAGAGGAGAAGCAGAAGAAACGGCGGGGTAAGGCAGTAGAGATTCCTGTCAGTGCCAGCACTCTCCTCTTAACCACCAGCTGGTGTAGGAAGTGTAGCCAGAGCCAGGCAGGGACGAGAGGAGTTGTAGAGATGCCCTATGCCGCTGCAATTATCATGCCTCTCCTAGAAACGAAGCCCTTTGGTGCCGTCTCTGCAGATGGACAGCTCCAAACCTGTGTAGTACCTGCTTCCACTTGGGTAGCTGTGCTTGTCGTGACATCATCCTTTGTGGTGGCTCCCTGGGTGCCGCAAGGTGGCTGCGTATGGCTTGTGGTGGTGTGGAACTTCCCCTGCTTACAGAGGTGGGAGGAAGAAAACACCAAAGATCATTTGTAGGCAGGTGTGGTTTTTATAGCCATGGGTATGATTGGAGGGGAATTTTGGCTGTGGTTTAGGCAAAGGATTCATCTGTCTTACAGATCTTCTGTAACTGACTCTTCTGGTGTCCTATTTTATGTTGATAGATGAAAAACTTGACCTTTGGGTGTCTTTGTGCTAACTGAAAAGCTTAATGGGAGCTGCACATGCTTTTTTTGGGAGCAGTCTGAAAATCCCATGGTGGAGTTTCCTTCGTCCCACATCAGTGTTAAACTGCTGTGTATAATCTAAACTCCAGGGGATGTTGCTGAACCTGGAGCTGCAGGTCACTGTGTGCCATGGGATGCTGTGGCTTCTTGGGAGCTTGCTCTTCTCCTGGAATCCTGCTGGTAATTCCTGGTGGATAGTAGAGAAATCAAGCCCGGTGCTATGTCCCAACTTTCAGCTTCTCTACTAAACTTATTTTGACATTCAAACTGCCTTCCTGTCCTGAAGCACCCACATCTGTTGAAAAAAAATCCTGTTAAAGCGTTCTTGCTTTTAGGTGTACTCTTTTCATTTTGGTGTCTGTCCAGGTAGTCATAAATTACTTTTGCCATGCCTTTGGTGATAGTTGTAACAAGTTCATTTTTCAACTTTTGATTATTTCTAGAAGTGGAAAGCTTGACCACTGTCTCCAAATGTCCTGCCCAAATCTCCTCCCAAGAGGAGACCACCTTCACAATGCTGCTTGGAAGGAGTAGAGGGTGAATAACTGACTTATTCAACTCCCAGACAAGTTACTCTAGTTAAGTTCCCTAAGGGAGCTGCTTCACAGGAGTACACACTGACTGTCCCTGTGTAAGCCGATTCTGCCTTCCAGAGTGAGAACTGCACATTGCCATGTGTGTAAGACTGGAAAGGATTCATGGTGACTGAATCCTCTGCTATGGCAGGCATCCACAGCCTTCTCCACTATGGTGTTCTCTGCTGTTGTTGCTTGAAATGGAAGCTGCCTTGGCATGTTGTTTTAAGCTGTAGTCTGATTAAAGATGGGTTTTAACTGAAATGTCTTTCTGAGCATGCAGTTTTGTGCTGGGAAATGGTGGCTTTGCAAGCTGAGTCTGGGAGGGATCCTAGCAAGTGCTTCCTAATGGGAACTTGTGCTTTTTTTAACTAGGTTGCTGGTTCTTCTGGGTTTCTTTCCTTTAGAACTAACTTCCCATCTGCATGTTTCTTCCTCTCTGGGTTTTTCTGTGGGACGCATTTCTGTTTTCCAGGCAGTAGCAGCAGCAGTAGTTCAGACTCCACATGCTCTGTCATAGAGAAACCTCTGGATAAGTCCTTCACTAGTGAGTGGGAGCTCTTAAGTCCTTTAAGCTTTGGCCTTTCCATAATCTGCACACTCCATTTTGCAATGTTGCACTCTTCCCTGCTCTGTCTGTTGGAAAGATAAACCTCGAGCTGTAACTCTGCTAAGCATGCCTTTCCTTTGCTGCTTCCATGTTTGAAACAGTTACTCCATGTGCACATTGTTAGCCAGATATGTGAGAGAGTAGGAAACAATGTAGTAGGCTGCTTGAGCAAGATTTAAAGGTAATTGAGAAATAATAGGTTAAAAAATCCAGTTTGCAGCTTGTGTTAAATGTGCCTTTTAAAATACAGGGGGGAAAACTGAGCTGAATTTTTAATGGGAATTGATACAATATGAATTCATAAAAAGGACTGCTAGATATGTATTCTGTATTGGACTCTTGCCTTCTCAAAATTAGTATTGGAGAACAGTCAAACAGCACGAGGCTTATACTAGCAAAGAAAATGTGGCAATGCTTGGTTGATCTGCTTTATTTTTGCAGATACTTTAAAAAAATATCCTTGTTGGTTGGGGTTTAAGCACCCCATAATACTAAGTTCTTGATCTCTGTGGACTTAGTTCAGAGGAACAGGAGATCCAGATTTTGGTCCAGTAGTAAGGAAAGTCTGGGCTGCTGCTGAGCAGAGAGGTCACTGTGCCTGTAAAAACCCTACAATCAGTGAGAATTGAGGAAACAAATCACATCTTGACATTCGGCTTGTGGGGACTTCACCTGGTGGTGTTTTTATCCTGGACAGAAGCTCTGGAAAGTATTGCTGGGTAGTTCACTGACTTTTACACTAGTGATGTTAGTGGAAAGCCTCAGCTCAGAGAAGGGTAGTAGGGTTAGAGGGAACACAACCCAAGGCAGACCTTTGGTGGGTTGTATGACTGTAGCCTGGGAGTTCCAATTGCTTCAGTCCTACTCCTTTAAAGCTTGCTTGGAACCTGTTTTTTTTTTGGATGAGGACAGTTAATAGCAAACTGCTGATGTGTCAGCAGGTGGATGAGTCCATCTTTTGCAGGTTTGGAGACTTCTGTAGGGGAAGTTGTGCTGGGCTTTTGGCAATTGGGATAAGTGCAGCTTTTTGTGGTTTGGGACATTAACTGTCCTCTAGTGTGACCCTTCTGCATGTGGTGTCTTTCATTATCCCTTTCCTATTCTGCCTTTTTTTTGTTGCACTTGCCTGAATAACCAAAAGTGGCTCTATACCTCTATGGAAGCACCAGTTACTGCAAATTAACCTACTAATCCCCTGTGTAATTAAATTGAGAAATCTTGTGTTGAGACTCCCTGTGTGCAACTGTCATGTATCTTGCAAAGATTTGGCTTGGAAATCTTGGTTAAAACTTAGAACATGTATTCTGGATGCTAATATTTTACAGGTATTATAGCAGAATTGGCTCTCTTTGAGTGTGGGGAGCATTAAATTTGTTAATTGAAGGAGAAATCCACCCCCTTTAATTGTTTCTTAGGTCATGATCCTTGCAGCTGGCTCCTAATGTTGTGTTTAGATCCAGCATTGCATTGAATGGGCAGAAGAATGCAAGATTGAGTTGAAGATTATCCTGGATTTGCAAAGCACTCTGAAGTATAGACACATTCTCTGCTTTAGAGTAACATGATGCATTAGTGTTTGCTCTAATAGAGGGTTTTTAGTTATGATTATCTCATATTTTCTACCCTAGAAACATGAATATAAAATTTGTTGTTTGTTCTGGTGCTGATGATCTTTGTCCAAAATGATCAAAGCAATAACATTTTCTCTCCTCCTCTTTTTATGTGTTTGCTGCCTCTCTGCGATTTGCTTTCTACTTCCTCTTAATGCAAGATCAAGCAGGTTGGTGTAATTGATTTTCACCTCCTTACATGTGCAAAGCTTGTAAAAGGATCTTACAGCTTGCTTCACTTCACCTTTTTCTCCTAAACTGAGAATGTATAGGGTTATGTCCTAATAGTAAGAAGCCTTTATCTGGCTTATCTCATATGATGAGCTCTGTATAGCACTTCCAGAAAGCTTCTAACTCAAAGACTAATTAGTGAGAGATTTTTGCACCACAAGCCCAGAAAGAAGTGCTCATTATCTGATTCTGAAGTGTAGCAGATGGCAATGAAGATGTTTGCTGTAGTGGTGAAATCCTTGCCTTGCAACAAAAGTAATTAAAGCTCTTGTGCACATGAAGGAATATATATGCAAATATGGAAATATGTGCATGCACATTTACATATGCATTACACTTTGCTGGAGTGTGTATGTATATAATGTATATATGATTATAAACAAAATACATGTATATAAATGAAGCTGAATATCTTGAAGACTGGAGGAGGGGAAGCCTTTTACTGAACAGCTTTCTTGAGCGCGTTCTGACCGTGTGCATTATGTCACTGTGAAAACAGTCAGGTGGCAGTCAGTGGCTCCTGTTAGTTTCAAGTACAGCTGGATTCTACAGGTGTCTGGAAAAGCAAAACAAAAAAACTGGATTCGTTTGTGAGTAAATGGATATTTAGGAGATGTGGGTTTGAGGAAATGCATTCTTATTCCACATTAGCCCCCAGGGTCTCTTATGTTCACCTGCCTTGGGCAGTCCTGTGATTGCAATGAAAGTTGGCTCAAGACTTGCAGAGTGGCTTTCAGGAGCAGCAGCCTCACACTTTGTTTCAAATTTGGGGTGTTTGGGACCAACTCTTGAGGTCAGTAGGTTCAGTGAGTTGCTCTGGCCACTTCCTTTGTAGCCCTATGAGACATGGACCTGGTATGCTGCTGTGGTAGTTCTGCTGTAAAGACACAGCTGATTAAGCCAGAACCAACCTTGGTACTTTCAAATCCGTGGGTAGGCACTGTTACATAGACCAAATATCAAGAAGTTTCTTTAGTTGCCTAGTTTTGATAGGACTCTTCTGAATTTCTCTATTTCCATAGTAGTGCATTCTTAAAAATATCTACATGCCCTCTTTGGAACAGGTAAGCCTGTGAGGAGGGCAGTGAATAAGTGGAATGGTAGAGATGCAAATCTGAAATTGGAGTATGTAACTCTTGGTAGCTGAGCTCTTGTAGCTGTAGGTCAAGGCAGTCTTGTGTTTTCCTTCCTGTGGCCTAATCTGCATTGTTAGAATATCAGGGTTTCCAGATTGGGTTTCTCTTCAGGCAGTGTTCTTTCTCCAGGTGTTTTTTGTTTTATATTTTGGAGGCATTAGGTTCCAGTGATAGTTAAACAGCATTGCTGCTCAGTAGGAGCTGGTGACAACTGGCCAATGTTAAAATGGGATTTGAAGTTTTGCCCATTTTGAAGCTGATACCTAATGAAAGTTTTGTTAAATGCAAGTATTGAATCTGAACTTGGAAAAAATGCTGTGATACAGAAGTTGTTTTACTTTTCAGTGAAGTAATTTGTTTTCCCCATATCTTTCAAAGGCAAAAAGAAAGTTTCCCCTGATAAGATGGTAGAGATGCAAGCAAAGATTGAAGAGGAGAGAAAAGCTCTTGAAACTAAGCTTGATATGGAAGAAGAAGAAAGAAATAAAGCCAGAGCTGAACTGGAGAAGAGAGAAAAAGACTTGCTCAAAGCTCAGTGAGTACCATGCTCTGAGCAGCTTGTGTGGTCATGTGGGTTGTTCCTTCCTTAATCATACTAATTAAGGAAGATGCATGGTAAGGTGCCTGTCAAACTTTATAGGAAGTGAACATCACCCCTTGCTATTGTCAAGGTGAAAGAGGAGCTTATTCCACTTTGAGAGCGTAGAGTATATGGGAAAGACAAACTTTTATCCTTTTGCCGCTTATTTTCTTAAGTTTACTTAGTTGTGCAAAGCAGCCTAGAAACATAAATTAATCTCCCAGGACCTGTGAGGAGCAGCAGTACTGTTCTGTAACAGGCCAGGTTTCCTGCAGCATGTAATTTTGGGTGTAGGAGTCTGTGTTGTGAAGCCAGAAAGCTGCTAAGGTCACACTACCCTATGCAAATAGACTGCTCCAGCAGCAGCCAGCATTCCTGGTTTGCACTTCAGCAGCTGCCTTAATCTCTGTTCACTCCCCTCTATTTCAGCAGCTGCCTCTGGGCATTGCTGTGCTGGCAGGGCACAGCCTGTGCCTTTTGGGCAGAGGGTGCTTTGAGTAGTCTGGTGATGTCACTGGGTGCTTGCAGCCCCTCACAGAGGTGACTTGGCAGTGGGAGCACTTCTCTGTTTGAGAGAAAGTGGTGGGAGCTGGAGCTTGGGGAATTTGCTGCTTTCACTTGCACTGCCTCACCCCACTTAAACCCTCAGCAGCAGGGCAAGTTTTTCCAGCCCTGTGAGTGCTGTCTGGGCTGTAAAACCAAGCTGGACCTGATGCCTGCTGAGCACAGTAGGACAGGAAGTCTCACACCTACTTGTCTGTCTAGGCAAGAGCACCAGACCCTGTTGGAGAAATTGTCTGCATTAGAGAAAAAGGTGATTGTGGGAGGAGTGGACTTGCTGGCAAAAGCAGAGGAGCAAGAGAAGCTTTTAGAAGAATCAAACATGGAACTGGAGGAACGAAGGAAGAGAGCAGAGCAGCTTCGCAAGGAGCTCGAGGAGAAGGAGGTGGGGTTATCTGCTGTGGCTGTCTGCAAACAGCAATGGAGGGCACACCAGGATATGTTACCCAGGTGTGGCTCTGCTCTGGAAGCATTGAAGAGTCACCCCTCCACAGGCCACTTATTGGCTGTGCAACCCTTGCAGGTCTGAGCCAGCCTGGCTCAGCCAGGGCTCTGTACTCTTGGCAAATGCTTTGTTTGTTCAAGTAGTTTTTACTCTTGTTCATGCTGTTGCAGAGAGTTTCTGTGATTGTTAATAATATGTGTGTGTGTCTGTGCTAAATGTTGTCCACAGCAAGAACGCTTGGACATTGAGGAGAAGTACACCAACCTCCAGGAGGAAGCACAGGGGAAAACCAAAAAACTGAAGAAAGTTTGGACCATGCTTATGGCTGCAAAGTCAGAGGTTAGTATGTAAAGTCCTCAGCCAGTGATCCTGGGAGGCACTAGAACTGGGAAGGGTAAGCCTTTAGCTTTGTAATGCTGGAAAATGTGCCGTAGGTTTAGAAATGTCTTTTTGTGCTGTCCATTTGGCTCACATAATTTGAAAATACTAAGTCTGGAGTTGGAGCTTTAGGAACAGCATTTAGAACAGTTGTAGAGCTTTTCCCCAGGCCAGGCTGAGAAGGGGTTATGTGTGAGATAACAAGATAACAAGAGCTTCAAAGAAAACCACTGGTTATTTCTGAAATAAAATGCAAGTTGCTTGTTGGCAGCCCTATGTCCCATGGGTTGCTTTGCTGCAACCCAAAGGCTTCTCTGCTGAGCTGCCTGTCCTTTATGACTGATGCCCTTGTTACCTCATCCTCAGTCACTGCATCGGTGTATCCTTTGGCTGGTAGCTGGAGTTCCTGTTTCATAAAAAAATGCATTTGGTCTTTGGGATCAGAGATTTTCCTTGAAACCTTGCCAGTGATGCAACTTGTCTCATGCTCTTCATCTAGTCTTAGCTGAAGCAGCTTGGATTGACAGGCCAGTTTTGGGTTTATGAAACTGAGAACTTAATGTTGTTTTCAGACATCTCTGAGCTGAAATGTTTCAAAGGATTTATTGTTCAGAGATACTTTGGTACTAGTAACCAGAGTTTGCTTTTGTTTTCCAAAAACCTCATACAGACAAAAGACAGTTCTCTTGAAGCTGTTACCATGTCTTAAGAGAAGTCTGGTGCCTCTCAAATGCCTGTTTTGTTTTCAGATGGCAGATCTACAGCAAGAGCATCAGAGGGAGATTGAAGGGTTGCTGGAAAACATTCGGCAGCTGAGCAGGGAGCTTCGTCTTCAGATTCTCATCATAGACAACTTCATTCCTCAGGACTACCAGGTGAAGGCAAAGCACCTGAGCCTGAGGCAGGGGTTCTGCTGTGCCAGTTTCAGTTCTCTTGCAGCATATTTTCCTAAAGGCTTATAGAAATAAGAAAACCACATTGACCACATAGTTAACTGGTATATTCACAGTGTGCCCATGCAGTGGGTCTGTTCAAAATCTTTTTTTTTCCACTGGCTTTAAGTTGTGCTTTCTAATGTCTGATATTAACACAAAGTCTGGATTTTTAAATCTTTAACATTCTTTGTGACTCCAGTATACAGAAAATTCACAATGAGCTTAAATATAATGCACACTATTTAATGGAAAAAGGGAAATTATTTTTATAGGTTTCATTTTTTCCATATTACAGTGTTTGCTTACTGCTGTCTTGATTGTTGGCATAATGGAAACCCCATGCTTTCGGGGGCTCTCCAGTACATACAGTTTGGGAGTGGTATCTTTCTCTTCTGTAGACTTCAGAGTATAAATGGGGGGGTTTTTGCACAGGATGTAGCTGTCCTGATGGGAACAACTTGTAAGGGATCAAGACTGTTCTTAAGCAGCTT